>NW_020172626.1:3552233-3604448 GCF_003031525.2 Neophocaena asiaeorientalis asiaeorientalis
TTTTGCGGTAGTCGGGCCTCTCACTGTTGTGGCCTCTCCCGTTGCGGAGCACAGGTTCCGGACGCGCAGGCTCAGCGGCCATGGCTCATGGGCCCAGCCACTCCGGCATGTGGGATCTTCCCGGACCGGGGCCCGAACCCGTGCCCCCTGCATTGGCAGGCGGACTCTCAACCACTGCGCCACCAGGGAAGCCCTGAAACCCTGTTTTTGCCCTCAGAGTGTTCATCCTTGTTCTCAAATAGAAAGCTGACCTGGGAGGGGGATTCTAAATATTGACTGGATTCAAATTGTAAATAGTTTCTGCTTCATCTGTTTCAAGTATAGCAAATCATTCTAAGTTTGATTCCAAATATTTTGCATGTAACCAATGATCTCAATCTCTTTTGAGACTAATATTATTTCCTAATGACCAACTATCCCTTCTGAGATTAGATGGCATTTTGAAGTGACATATCCCTCTGATTCTTTCTTAGAAAGAAAGCAGGCCACTTTAGATAATCCCATCACTTTCTGGTAAGGATTTTTTAATTACTGATTTTATTTATTCTCAGAAGCACCTGGAAATTATTCCTCCACCACTCCTGATCTGCTATCTGGAACCGTGGTTCTGTGGTGAACTAGGTGGCTGGGCCAGTTATCCAGCCATCAGGATCAACTGGACTTTCAGCCTTCTCCCGCTACACAGGTCTCTGAATTCCCTGAGTTATCTCGTTCTCATGGCTTCCCCTCACTCTTTCTGGAGCCCTGAGAAGCAGAGTTAAGTAACGGTTAAAAGCATGGGTTCGAGTTTCAGACAGATCTCAGTTTAAATCTTGGCTCTGCTAGGTAAATATTATGTAACATTGGGAATGATTCTTTCTTCATCTATAAAAGGGGCATTCTTGGGAATTTCCTGGTGGTCTATTGGTTAGGACTTAGCACTTTCACTGCCATGGGCCTAGGGTTCAATCCCTTGTCGGCGAAGTAAGATCCCGCAAGCCGCTCACTTATGCAATGGTCATGGGGGTTAAAATGAGATGATGTTTGTGAAGTACCTGAGAGTACCTGCACATGGGAAGGATGCACTAAATATCAGTTTCCTACATATGAGACCCATTCTTCTGCTTGCTTTTCCAAGTTTCAGTTCAAAACTGACCTCAGGTAGCTGTCCCGTTGGAACAAATGTAACAAGGATTCACGCATTGATATCAATTAACTGCTAATACTGAGTTTCAGGGAAGTTATGCATCTTTCCTAAGATGGTAGAGTAAATGGCCAAGTCAAGGGCCAAACGCAGGGTGGTCCACATGCCTTTGACCACTCCACCAGACAGCCTCCCAGGAGCTGCTGCCAAACCCACACACATGAGGAGCTCCACTCAGAGGCAGTTTGAGATAAAGAGCAGAGTGGACGCCCAACAGCCAAAAATAAGCAAAAGTCCTTCATCAAAGGATTTACAGTATCCTCTCTCGACAGCAGGGAGGAAGCACAACCATTTCTCCACACACTAGCTGATACTGAATATTATTGGCCTTTGTTACCTTTGACTTGCTGATGAATGAAAACTATCACTTTGCTGGACATTTGTATCAATATTTCTTCTTCAGTAGTAGTTTACATTTGATTTTGACTGATTTCTAATGTCCATTCATTCAAAGGCGTTTTCTAAAGGAAATAAGAAAATAGCTTACTGATAAAATGTTATCTAGAGGACCTAACAACAGATTTTTGATACGCTAGTATTATTATTAAAAAGTAGTGAGCAGCTGTTTTCTGATAAAATCAAAATAACAGAAAATATGTTTCAGATGCTGTTGCATGATATTTTGAGTAAGAAAAACAGAGATATCATAAACCCCTAGAGCCAGACAGAAGTTTCCAACAGACCTACACCATATGTTAGGTCTCTGGTCAATATTAGGTGCCGTATGTGTGTCAGTCATTTTTCTCTCTTAGGTAATTGTGTTTTCTTCAAGTTGTGCCATTTTCTTAATGCACTGCGCTCTCAACATTGGGACCTGAGCATCTAGACAGAAATAGTATCTTTCTGCAGTTTGTTTTTCAACAATTAGTATTACAGAGCCTGAGGTTAGGGACGATGCCCAAGGCTTGAGACCTCATAAAAACATATGTATACGTTGTTTACTTGCGCAAATATGTACGTATCCATACAGACCTCTTTTAGTAGAATGTTGTGTTGGGGCAAATGCACGATTAACTAAAATATTTCACATACTAAAGCACAAAGTGAATTTCAACAAGTCTCAAAGAACTTTTGTACACGAGAGAGACTATCCTCTGAGTAGAATGCAGTTGAATTAGCAATAATTAATCAAAAGATATCCTCTACATACTTTTGGACTAATAAAGACCTTGTAATTCATGAGTCAATAAAAAAATCATAATTGAAATCTTGGTTTTGAATATAGAAGAAATTCCAAATAAAATACTTGCATATTGAACCCGCCAATATGCTAGAAAAATATATCAGAACCAATTATTATTTAGCCTAAGAATGCAAAAATGAGTTACCATTAGAAACTCTATTAAAGTAAGTTAGCACATTAACAATTAATTGGGATATTACATTATAAATTAAGAGAAAAAATGATGGCCTATTAAGATAAAAATTGGGGGGAATTGGTTATGATATGGAAAAAATAAGATGAGGTCCCAAATTCACACTACACACAAAAATAAACTCCAAATGGTTTCAGAGATTCAACTTGAAAAGTAAACTTGAAGTCTTCTGAAAGAAAATCTAGTTAAATTTATTTATGACATTAGGCTAAAGAAAGATTTCTTGAACACAACATTAAATGAACAAAACATAAAAGAATAGATTAATAAAATTTATTAAATTATTATTTTTAGAAAACTGATTCAATGAAAATATCCCCTATAAACAAACAAACATACACAAGTTACAAACTGGGAGAGGATATGCAACGTAATTAGCAAAAAGGAATTCATATAAAGAATGTATTGTAAAAGTCCCCCAACCCAGTTGGAAGATGGTCAATGGATTGTTATTTAGTGACCTATAAACATATTAAAATATGCTTACCATGAACTAGCAATATGATAAAATTTCACACCTACCAGTTGGAAGATATTCTGGTAATACTAAGTGTTGGTGAGGAAGTGGGAAATGGGAGCTCGTATACTGCTTGTGGGAATATAAATTAGTACAATCACTTTGCAGAGCAATTTAGGAATATCCACTAAAATTGAAGAAGCACATACCTGGGAGACGAGGGACTGTTATTTTTGTAGCAAATCTTATGGAGTGACTTGATTCTCAAAACCATGAAAAATACAATTGAATAAAATTTTAAATATTAATTTAAAATAAAAAGAATAACAAGGAACAATGCCTGGGAATGTAGGCTGAAGCCAAACTTTAAAAGCCCCTGAATATTAAACCAAACTCTATTTGTAATTGATTCAGGTAGTAATGGTAAGTTACTGGATGGTTTGAACAATGAAATAAAGCTATTCTTTTTTTTTTTTTTTTTTTTTTTTTTGGGGGCGCGGGCCTCTCTCTTACACGGGCCCAGCCGCTCCGCGGCATATGGGATCTTCCCAGACCGGGGCACGAACCCGTGTCCCCTGTATCGGCAGGCGGACTCTCAACCACTGCGCCACCAGGGAAGCCCTAAAGCTATTCTTTAAGACTGTCTTGCCAATATGTGGAAAATAATTTGGAGAGGTCAGTGACCAGTAAGGAAACATTGCATTAGTCCAGGAACAGACTCTAAAAAGCTGAATTAGGGGATGGTGCTAGGAATTAAAAGAGAAGATAATATAGATTCTAGAAATATCCCATCTGCTGAGTCTACCTGCTGCCCTGCACTGCTGTTGGTGCTAGTACAATACCTCTGCCCCACTCAGGACACCCTCAATCTCACTTGTCCTATGGTTCCCTCAGCCCTTAGAGCTTCCAGGCCCTTTTGGACAAAGTAGCCTGTAAGATCAATGCCTAACTCACAACCTTATCCTCCTGGCCTTCTGAGGTCAGCCCCTAGGCCCAATGAGTATCATCTCACTCTTTTGGAAGATAACTTTACTGAATTGCCTTACATGCACACCAAAGAAGCAAACTGACTCCTCAATTTTCTCTTCATCATTGGTTTTATGAGCACCCTGTGATCTACCTTCCATAAATCAAGCACAGTCTCAATGATTAAAGCCATCACTCTGGCAAGAGAGTTAATATCCTGTGAACTAGCAAATTATTTCTATACATATGTCCCAGAGAAACGGTCACACATGTGAACACAAAAACATATGTGAGGATGTTCATTATAGTACTGTTCTTCAGCAAAATACTGAGAACAATTTTAATGTGTCTCAAAAGAGGATAATATTCATACAGTGGAATACAATAGAGCAGCTAAATAGATGAGAAAAACACTGCATTTGTAAAGAGTGATGAATCTCTAAAGCTGAGGAAAATAAAGTCCCAATTGGGACAACAGTTTTGAAAATACAGGTAATAAAAGTATAGCAACATACAAGGGAAGGATTGACATCCACCACAGGCCAGCAGTGTCCCTGGGTACCGAGAGAAAGGAACAGTGTGGACTAGGTAGGGATTTGACTATTTTTTTTTATGTTTGATTTCTCTAAAGAATGTAAAGCCAGTATGATTACATGTTAATATTTGCTAATGGGGGATGGTAATAAAACAGGGTCCATTATATTATTTTATATACTTTTCTGAATGCTTAAAACAATTAAGGAAACAAAAAGGCAAATCATGTGCTTTCGAGTCAAACTGACCTTAGGGAGTTTTTTGTTTGTGGGTTTTCCTCCTTTTTTTCCTTCCTTTCTTTTTCTTTCTTTCTCTCTTTCCTTCTTCCTTTCTTTTGTTTTTATTTATTTTTAAATTTAATTTTATTTTATTGTGACAAGAACACAGCATGAGACCTACCCTCTTTTTTTTTTCAGTTTTTAAAGTTCTTTTTCATATTCTTTTCCATTTTGGTTTCTCACAGGATATTGAATATAGTTCCCTGTGCTATACAGTAGGACCTTGCTTTTTATCCATTCTGTATATAGTACTTTGCATCTGTTAACCCCAAACTCCCAATCCATCTCTCCCCCACTCCCCTCCCTCTTGGCAACACAGGTCTGTTCGCTATGTCTGTGAGTCTGTTTCTGACTTGTAAATAAGTTCATTTGTGCCATATTTTAGATTCCACATATAGGTGATACCATATGATATTTGTCCTTCTCTTTCTGACTGACTTCACTTAGTATGATAAGCTCTAGGTCCATCCATGTTGCTGCAAACGACATTATTTCATTCTTTTATATGGTTAAGTAGTATTCCATTGTATATATCTACCACATCCTCTTTATCCATTCATCTGTTGATAGACATTTAGTTTGTTTCCATGTCTTGGCTATTGTAAATAGTGCTGCTCTGAACGTTGGGGTGCATGTATCTTTTTGAATTATAGTTTTGTCTGGATATATGCTCTGCCCAGGAGTGGGATTGCTGGATCATATGGCAACTCTATTTTTAGTTTTTTGAGGAACCTCCATACTGTTCTCCATAGTGGCTGCACCAATTTACATTCCCACCAACAGTGTAGGACGGCTCCTTTTCTCCACACCCTCTCCAGCATTTATTGTTTGTGGACTTTTTAAGGATGGCCGTTCTGATTGGTGTGAGGTGGTACCTCGTTGTAGTTTTGATTTGCATTTTTCCGGTAATCAGTGATGATGAGCATCTTTTCATGTGTCTATTGGCCATCTGTATGTCTTCTTTGGAGAAATGAGACCTACCCTCTTAACAATTTTTAAGGGTACAATGGTGTATTGTATGATAAGTAAAATGTTGTAGAGCAGATCTCTAGAACTTTGGTTTATCACCCCCCATTTCCCCCCGCTCTGCAGCCCCTGACCACAACCATTCCATTCTAACCTCCGTTCAGTTTTTCCTTAGTGGCTGTACCATTTTACATTCCTACCAACAGTGTACAAGGATTCCAATTTCTCCACATCCTCACCAACACGAGTTATGTTTTTTGTTTTTTTGTTATTCTTTTGTTTTTAATAATTGCCATCCCAACAGGTGTGAGGTAATATCCCATTGTGTTTTTGATTTGTATTCCCCCAATAATTAGTGACATTGAGCATCTTTACATATAGCTGGTATTCATTTGCATGTCTTCTTTGGAGAAATGTCTATTCAATTCTGCAGCCCATTTAAAAAATTGGGTTATTAGGGTTTTTTTTTTACTATTAAGTTATAGGATTTCCTTACATATTTTAGAAATTAACCCCTTATCAGATATGTGGTTTGCAAATATTTTCTCCCATTCTGTAGGTTCCCTTTTTGTCTGTCGATTGTTTCCTTTGCTGTGCAGAAGCTTTTTAGTTTGATGTGGTCCCACATGTCTGTTTTTGCTTTGGATGCCTGTGCTTTCATGTCAAATCCATAAAAACACTGCCAAAACCAATGTCATGAAGATTTTCCTCTACATTTTCTTCTAGAAATTTTACAGTTTCAAGGCTTACATTTAAATCTTCTATCCATTCTGAGTTGATTTTTGCGTATGGCATATGATAAGGGTCCAATTTCATTATTTGCATGTGAATATCAGTTTTCTCAGCATCATTTGTTGAAGAGAATATGCTTTCTCCATTGTGCATTCTTAGCACACTTGTCAAAAATCAATTGTCTGAACATGCATGGATTTATTTCTAGGCTCTTGATTCTGTTCCATTGCTCTATATGTCTGTCTTTATGCCAGTATTATCATACTGTTTTAATTACTGTAGCTTTGTAATAGACTCGAAAATTAGTAAGTGTGATGCCTCCACCTTTGTTGTTCTTTCCATGATTGATCTGACTATTCATACTCTTGTGGTTCCATATGGATTTTAGAATTGTTTTTTTCTATTTCTGTAAAACACGCATTGGGATTTTGATATGGATTATGTTTGTAGATTACTTTGGGTAGTACGACAGTTTGAAAATATTAAGTCTTCCAATCTATTAACATGGCTTTCTTTCCATTTGTTTTTATCTTCTTTAATTTCTTTCAGTAATGTTTTATAGTTTCCAGTGTACAAGTCTTTCATCTCTTTAGTTAACTTTATTCCAAAGTTTTTAAATTCTTTTTGGTGCTATTATAAATGGGATTCCTTTCCTGATTTCTTTTTCAAATAATTTGTTGTTAGTATATAGAAATGCAACTGATTTTTGCATGTTAATTTTGTATCCTAAAGCTTTATTGAATTTTTAAAATTAGTTATAACAGTTTTTCATGAAGTCTTTAGGATTCTTGGTATGTAAGAGCATGTCATCTCAAGCAGGGACAGTTTTACTTCTTCCTGTCCAATTTGGATGCCTTTTATTTCTTTTTCTTGCCTAATTGCTCTGCTTAGGGCTTCCAGTACTATCTTGAATACAAGTAACAAGAGTGTGTGTCCTTGCCTTGTTCCTGGTTTTAGAGGGGAGCTTTCAGTTTTTCACCACTGAGTATGAAGTTAGCTCTGGGCTTTTCATAAATACCTTTATTTTGTTGAGTTCTTCCTTCTATCCTAGTTTTTTATCATTAAAGGGTTTAGAAGTTTGATGAATGCTTTTTCTGTGTATATTGAGATGATCATGTGACTTTTATTTTATTAATATCATGTATCTCATTAATTGATTTTTGTATGCTGAATCATCCTTGCATCCCAGGGATAAATCCCACTTGGTCATGGTGTATAATTCTTTTAATGTGCTGTTGAATTCAGTTTGCTAGCATTTTCTTAAGGGTTTTTGCATCTACATTTATCAAGGATATTGGTCTGTAGTAGTTTTCTCTTCTTCTGGTGCTTTTGTCTGGTTTTGGTATCACAGTAATGCTAGCCTCAAGAGTTTGAAATGTCCTTTCCTCTTCAATTTTTGAGAAGAGTTAGAGAAAGCTTGGCATCAATTCTTCTTTAAATGTTTAGCAGATCTTATTTTTAAAGATAATATCTCGACTTAACAGCTACGTGATTGAGAGAGTAAAAATAGCTACCTCGTATCTTTTTTCATCTTTAAATGAGAAAATAGATAATAAAGTCCTAACACAGAGTATGGAATATAACGGAAGCTTAATTAAAGGTAGTTTTTCTTTCCCTCTATCTCAGTAGGCATATAAGGAAAACTCAATAAATGCTCATAGAATTTTTAAAACTTATCTACACACACATTGAATTTATATATTACTGTAACAATGAAACCTTACTTTTAGTTGGTATCTGATATTGGATAGCACCTGATATAAGCTTCCAACTTTTATACAATAAACAACATAATATGTTCTTATTATATAAAATATAAATGTTTCAGACATTACATGAAATTTCTAAAAATCTTATATGTTCTGGTATAAGTCATAATTCAGTTATAGTTTTTGTGACTTTCTGTTTGAATAAAAAAAAAGTGACACTTTAAAAAATATTTGATTAGTGATTTGTTATGACATTTACAGAATTAAATTAAGATAATAAGTTTTTATTCTTTATTAGTACATTAATATATTTTCAAAGTTAACCTTCAGACCTTAAAAATAACATATTTTGGGGAAAGTATATTATCAGAACTTGTTCAATAAATCCAAAAAACATGATTGCAAGAACGTTAATGTCTAACTTGTTACCAAAAAACTATGAAAGCTCTTTTTCTGGAAGGCTTCGATGCAAAATGATTCAGATCCTTTCCAAATATATTTTCTGGAATTATTATTGTCTTATTTTCTGTATTTAACCCTAGATTCTGTGAGTAGAATTCCAAAACATCTGATGGGTATATGAAAATTTTCTATTTGATTTGCATTCTACACCGGGCACTCTATTCTTCTTCCTTTTCATTTACAAGAAGATCACCTAAGTAACACCTAAAATAATGAAATTTAACTTTTGTTTAGACATACTGACTTCCTAAAACATCAAAACTGAGTTTCCAACCTACATCATTTGTTAGACTGGAATTTTGCCAGTGTTATACTTTCCCTTTCAATGTATTATGCATAGGTAAGAACAATGTATAACTGGAAATCGGGGAATATTTCCAATCTGTTTTCAACTGTCCAAATGTTCTGACTTTAACTTAGCAGGTTATACTTAAATATTGATCCTATCCTTGCTATTTAGGAACCACCTTAGCAACATTAATTTTATTAATGACTACTTAAAATACAGTATGATTAAATGTCTTAAACTTACAATTGCACTTACAATAGGAGAGATTTCTTTTTCTCAGTATTATTATAAGGAATTTCCTAATTTTTATAATGTTCAGGTTGATTTTTTAAGTGCCAATACCTGCAAATATTTTCATTTGGTTATTTTCACTGGTATATTTTTCTAAATACTATCCTTAAATGGGATTATTTGTTGTATAGTTCACACAAATAAAGGCATTTAAGTTAGTTCATATCAACCACATTAAGTTAGATTTGGTTTATTTGTGGTTCTATGTAGTACTATTGCTTTTCTCCCCACTTTGAAAATGAGATTCTTAAAATAGAAATATTACTAAAATATAACAAAAAAGAAAAGACAGATGAAAGTTACTTTGTATGAAATTTGCCTCTTGCTGTGTAAAATTAGTGACAATAAGGTTTATGATGCTGACGATATATCAGGTAATGGCTGTGGAAATGGCTAGGTGTTTGCACAGGTAGACACATGCACACACAGAATGAGTGTAACTTGATCTAGATGGAATTTCACTTTGAAAGAAGTAATTTACTGCATATATGATCCATTAGCTCTGATAAAGGGAAAGTATTCCAGAAAAAAATTGTAGTACCTCCTGTAAAGAATTTCTTAGATGAATGTTCTGTGCTATTTTTAACTTTGAACAGATTAGTCTTTTCTTAGGTCCTTGTCAGTTAAAAGAAGTCTTCATCAGACTAAAATGAAATTGCATATTTTAAAGTTTATTTGAAGATGAGCTTACTTTGGGTCAAAGATTGAAACGTATTGTGTACTTTAAATGCAAATTATGTAATTGAATATGGAAAATAGTGTGTAACTATTATCAAGGGTCTCTTTCAAAATTAACTCAGCTTGTGGAGTTTGACACAAATTCTTTTCCATGTTGTTGGAGTGACTTCTTGAACTGGCACACTTGTCGTTAATTTGAAAGGAGATTTTAAACGGTCTCAGGGAAAGCTTTCCACCCTCCCACCGCCCATCTGTCTCCCATTCAAGTTGCCACAGCAACTGGCGTCTGCTCTTGCAGATCTTTCCCATTACTTTAGCAATGACTTAGTTCGGCAGGGTGACCTCCCGACTAGACTTCCTAGCTAGAAATTTGTGTATCATTAGCCCTCTCTCACACACACAGCCTCCACACTCCACTGATCACAAATGCCCCTCATATTCTGTCCTTCTCCTTCTTACAGCTGTTTCCTGAACTCTCCGAGAACCACATTTTCACTTTTAGGCTGTTACAAGGCTGTTCCGAAGCTCTCTCTCTTTCATCTCCTGAGTCACTGATCACATGTCTTTTGCTTCAGACACATTAAGTTCTCACCTTTCCTGGAACATTTCTGGCCCTTTCACTACTCTGTGACTTTTTCTTCCTGGCTCTATTTTATTTTATTTTATTTGGCCACGCGGCACGACATGGGGGATCTTAGTTCCCCTACTAGGGATCGATCCCGTGCTCCCGGCAGTGGAAGCGCGGACTCTTAACCACTGGACCGCCAGGGAAGTCCCTGGCTCTAACTCTGCTTAGCCAAAAAAACAAAAAGCCAAAAAACAGAAACTACTCACCGGTCAATATTCGTCTCAAATGCCACCACCTCCTTGAAGCCTTCCCTGACTGACTCTTCTGGGCTACAACAGCATATCTTTTACAGCACATAGCATATTGTAGTACAACAGTTTTGGTTTTTTTTGCGGTACGCGGGCCTCTCACTGTTGTGACCTCTCCCATTGCGGAGCACAGCCTCCGGACACGCAGGCTCAGCGGCCATGGCTCACGGGCCCAGCCGCTCCACGGCATGTGGGATCTTCCCGGACCGGGGCACGAACCTGTGTCCCCTGCATCGGCAGGCGGACTCTCAACCACTGCGCCACCAGGGAAGCCCAACAGTTTTTTTAAAAAATAAATTTATTTTATTTATTTATTTTTGACTGCGTTGGGTCTTCGTTGCTGCGCTTCAGCTTTCTCTAGTTGCGGCGAGCGGGGGCTTCTCTTTGTTGCGGTGCGTGGGTTTCTCATTGCAGTGGCTTCTCTTGTTGCAGAGCATGGGCTCTAGGTGCGCAGGCTTCAGTAGTTGTGGCACACGGGCTTAGCTGCTCTGCGGCATGTGGGATCTTCCCGGACCAGGGCTTGAACCCATGTCCCCTGCACTGGCAGGTGGATTCTTAACCACTGCACCACCAGGGAAGCCCTGTATAACTTATTTTTAACTACAGCCTCCCACCCACTAAACTAAGCTTCCTGAGAGCAGGGATGACTTCTTGTCTGGGTCACTGACACAGCTGCATTTTAGATTACATGTCTTCTATAAGAAATGTATTCTTTTTTTTTTTTCTTTTAGAATTAACTGCAGATATGCATTCTGAGAGCATGGAAATACCTCACAAACTACTGTGACCATCCTGTCGCCAAGGTGAGGCTGCCCCCCCCCACAGTCCACAAATGCTCGGTCCAGCATAATTCCAAGTGACAAAAGGGAAAAGAGGCTGCCACCACCCACATAAACAACGCTCCACTGCAGTGGGACTGAAAATTGTTGGGAGATTTATCCTGATATGTGTGCTTTTCTTCAAATAGCGTTGTGTGTTGCTTGCTGATTTTAAGGCCTGACTTAATCAATGCCATGACTCCAAACCATATTTTTAGCTCCTGTAAGAATCCAGTGCTTCTGAATATCAGCTTTACTTAGTGACATCAGTTTGTTTTAACATCCCTGTCAGGGATTCTACTGTGAGAGGAGATGTAAATTAGGCTTTATATTACTTATTCTGAGTAGCTCAGGAGGAGAATTTTCATGAAATGATCTTTGAAAATTCAGAAGACCCCGTTTACCATGGTCGCATAATCCAGTTTCTCCCTCACTAGCCCATCTGACATCTTATGGGGGGAAAAAAAATGAGTATTTTAGGCAGGAGACAAACTCAAGGGAAAGAAGGGGTTTGGGGGTGAAAATGGGGGGCAGATGAGAACTCCAGTTTTGGTGAAATGGATGCTCACTCGGTGTACCAAGATTCTCAATCTGCCAGCTTCCTCTACTTTTCTGCTCCGTTTGACTCCCGGCACCTGCAAGGTCAGCTGCTCCAAGAAGCAATTTGTAAACCTGCAGTTCATATAGTGGTTGCCGTTCCAGGACTGACATGAAATTAAATCAGTCTTGAGTGCTGCAAGATACAAAAGCTACCTTCCGAGTTTACTGAGCCCTCCACGACTCCTCATAAATCTTGGAAAGGTAGCATTCCACCAGTAACTGCCCAGTTTCTCCGTTCCCAAAAGGACCTTGAAATGGAAACAGCGATGTTTTCTTTGAGGCCATATTTCATACCACAGAGAGGAAGATGCACATGGAAGCCACATTCTTATAAGTCCCCTTTTCCAACTCTAGGGCAAGCACTGGGTAAGACAGTGTTAAATGAACCCTTAACTTACTACTCCACGTTCCAAATTATTGGGGCCACAAGGTATAAAGACACCCACGAAAAGCTGACTGACTGTACCACAAAGGTTCTTTATTGTTTTTCAAGAGCAGAAGGTAAGATTTTAAAAATTGGATGAGCCTATAAGCATGTCTTTGCTACAAATGTGTCACCTCTCAATTTCCAGGGACTCTGAAGCTTATTGCTGGAGGCTCATCCATGTGGCTGAAAAGGAGTCTGAAGCAGACGCTGTCACGTGGTCGTGCTGAATTCTACCCGAAGGTAACACACATTTCTTGAATGTTTTAAAACTTAGTCTTAAAGCATGAGTCAAATTTGCCTTAAAATTTTGTGACGCAGAGTCCATTGCAAAGTGTTTTTTAGGCATTAACACTTAACTTTCCCCAAGCCCCTCTGAACAAAGTATTATTACGATCCCCTGTGATGGTTAATTTTATGCGTCAACCAGCTTGACCGTGGTACCCGTGACACCCAGTTTTTGGCCAAACACCAGTCTAGATGCTGCTACGAAGGTATGTTTTAGATGAGATTAACATTTATATCCAAAGACTTTGAGTAACACAGTTTACCTTCTATAATGTGAGTGAGCTCTTCTAATCAGCTGAAGGCCTTAAGAGAATACAACTGAATTCCCTTGAGGAAGAGGGAATTCTGCCTCCAGACGGCTTTTAGATTCAAGCTGCAACGTCAGCCCTTGCCTGGGTCTCCAGCCCCCAGGGCTGCCCTGCAGACGTCACACTCACCAGCCCCCAAACCAAATGCACCAATTCCTTAAAATAAATCTCCATATAAATAAGTGGGTAGACATTATATGTGTATGTGTATCTATTACATTATATGTATGTGTGTATATATGTATGTATCTATCTAGATCTACAAATATATACATATATGTGTATGTGTATATGTATATACATTTTTTGTTTGTTTTTTAGGTTTTTTTTGCAGGTTAGCATTTTATTAGATAAAAATGAAAGAAGGGTGCCTACCCACTTCTTCCTCTGGCTCACAAGGGGAACTCCCCCCTCCCCAGGAGAGGGCAGGGAGTCTATAACACTGAGACAATGAGAGAGATTAGGGCAGAAAGCCTCAAGCCTCTTCCTTTTAAGTGTTGTGACAAGAAGCAACTTTCTCAGCTACAAATTCTGGGAAGGGGAACTACACCTGCCTTTGCCCCTAAGTGGGCGGCCTTCAACTCCCCCAGCAAAAAATTGGAAGATAGGCAGTTACCCCCAACACCCAACTTGTCCAGGTAGGGGGAAGAGGAATAAACGTCAGTCTGTGGGCTTCATTTCTTAGGTGCCTTCAGTGCACAGGCATGGGGAAGGCCCTGGCAAACTGCTCCACCCATTGCCTGAGGTCAGCCAGCCAATGACTTGTTTCTGGGCCTTTGAGCGGGAAGGATTTGAAATCCTGGAGTTTGGCGGTCTTGCTCTTTACCTCCAAGCCGATTTGACACCTTCATCTGTAAAGCCCACAACTTTCCAGAAGTCCTCTTCACAGAACTATCTAGAAGTCAAGGCTGGGGCACCCAGCCGCAGGCCCCCAGGTGTGGTGGCACTTCGATCTCCAGGACACGTGTTCTTGCTGGCCGTGATGGATACGAGTTACAACACCCGTTCAGCTCGAGCTCCATCCAGGCCCTTGGGCCGCAGGGCTACCAGCACTAGGTGCTTGTCAGTGCCACCAGACACCAGCGAGTAGCCTCGCTCTAGCAGGGCATCAGCCATGGCCCTAGCGTTCTTCAGAACCTGCAGGGAGTGCTCCCGGAACGGGTGCAGGCCTGCTTTAGGGCCACAGACACTGCAGCAATGGCATGGTTCTGGAGGCCCCCCTGCAGGGATGGGAACACAGCAAAGTTGATTCGGTCCTCAAACGTGGAAGGATATCCTGGCCAGTCTTGGGGTCCACAGCCCGCACCCCCTTCCAGCAGAAGAGGAGTCCTGACCTGGCCCCTCGAAGGGTCTTGTGAGTGGTAGTGGTGACAACATCCACATGCTTGAAAGGTGAGGGGATCACCTTGGCAGCCACCAGGCCACTGATGTGGGCCACGTCCGCCAGCAGGTGCGCCTTGACCTCATCACACACCTCTCTCATGCGGGCATAGTCGATGAGGCGGGCATAGGCACCGGTACCAGCTCTGATGAGTCTAAGGTTGGAAGAGCCGAGCAGCGAGTGCCGGCTGGTCATAGTCAGTGAGGCTGGTTTTGGGTTGCAGCTTATAGGACATAGACTTGAAGAAGATGGATGTAGCTGAGATCCACCTGACATCAGACATTTAGCCATGGGTGAGATGGCCCCCATCGGGCACGGGATCCCCCCATGATTTGGTCATGAGGCTGCAGAAGGGCTGTGTAGGCAGCCAGGTTGGCTGGGGACCCCGAGTAGGGCTGGACATTGACTCCCCACTGAGCAGGATCCAGGTCAAAGGCCTCCAAGGCCCGGCGCTGACACAGCAGCTCGATTTCATCCACTGCCTCTGCTCCTCCATAGTACCTCTTGCCAGGATAACCTTCCGAGTACTTGCTGTTCAGACAGGACCCCAGGGCCTCCCGCGCAGCTTGGCTGCGGTTCTCTGGAGCAGTGAGCTTCCAGGCCGCGACACTGCCTGTCCTTCTCTCTCCGTAGCAGCTCCCATATCTCAGGGTCACTGTCTGATAGACTCTCCTGGCCTGACGAGCCCTTGCTTGCTTCTCCAGTCTGGGTCTGGGCCGCCTCGCTGTGCTGGCACCTTATGGCCATCCTGACCAGGTGACCACATCTCTGCAGAGGCCGAGTCGCCCAGAGCGAAGAGAAGGGCAACATCACAACCCGAGATGAAGGTCACAGGAGGTCCGGGTACCAGCCCCGGCCGGGGAACAAAAGGGGTTGGAAGAAGACTGGTCAGAGAGCGCATGCGCGAAAAGAGCTGCCGGGCAACCACTGAATTGGGCGGGGTCTACGCATGAGTAAGGTGGACGCTTTATGGTCTTTTGGGGATTGTAGTTTTTTTCCCCCCCCGCTCTTCTTCAGTTCCATTTCTCGTCTGTAGCCCCAGGGTCAGAAGCTTTTGCCCCCGACTCAGTTTCCCGCTGGAGCCAGTGGGCAATCCTCTGGAGAACACTGCTCTCTTCCAGTTTTGCCTTGACCCAGGACTCAAGGCGAAGGAAGACTGAAGACGAGGTGTCGTTCTGTGCCTCAGCTAGTCTGTACCTCCTCCCTTGCCCCAGTCAGGGGTATATATACATGTATGTATGTATATACATACATATATATGTATATGATATATTTGTAGATCTAGATAGAGCGAGAGAGTTGTCTGGAGAACCCTGACTCATACATCTCCATTTCGCAGGTGATGAAACAAAGCCTCAGACAGATCCAATCGTTGGCCATAGGGCACCCAGCTAGGTAGCGGTAGGGCAGAGTGTGAGCTGCTCTCTCTTGCAACGCTCTCTCTTGCAACTGCTCTCTCTTGCAGTCAGGCTAGAGCCCGGGCTCTTCCCAGCCTGCAGCCAACCACCACAGGAGGGGCGCGTGAGGAGCTGGTTGTGTTTAATCCTGCCAGCGCTTTATTGGAAAGCTTTTCACTGCAGCCCGCGTGAGGGAAAATGATTTGCTTGGGATGAATGTGGCCACCAGTGCGTTATTTCCCTTAATCTAAACAGAGCCTCAGACACACTCCATTGATCACGCCTTCAAGCTGAAAAGTGGCCTTAATGCTGGCCAGCAAGTAGGTTTCTCAGGCAGCCCTGTGCTGTCAACCACATTTCCTGATCCACTCTGATTAGATTTATAAACAGCTTCAGTAAAACAGAGCCCGAGCTTTGCTGTTAAAAATATAAGATAAGGTTCCATAAAGATTCATCAAGAGCAGAGACGCTGTCTAAGTGAGGCCTGAGCTTCTTTTTTTTTCTTTTCTTTTCTTTTTTTTTTTCCTTTGGTATCGTAAGAAGGGTCAGTGGACAAATAACCATGATTTATGATCATGTTTTAATAGTGGCTGGTGCTCTAGCTAAGGGACACCTTAGAGAGAAGAAAGGGTTAAAAGAATTGAGCAGGGTCACAAAGTGGTCTTGCATTAATGACCCAGCACACAATTGACGTTACTAAAAGTTACTTAGTCATTTTGTATCTGCTAAGAAGTGTCACCCTGTCCCAAGAACAAGGAACAAGTGGGCTGATGTCTGCAAGGTGCAAGAGGCTCGTGAAGGAAGGATAAGGAACTTCAGAAACTCATGGAAATGAATCGACCAAACCCAAACATCTTACACCTTCAAACCATCACGTCTGTTTCAGATACATCTTGTACTATAAACACATACAAGGCAGGAAAAGTTTCTGGAATTTTATTATAGATGTATATGTTTAGTTGGTATGCATTTCAAAATACTCTTTAACATTTGTCCCGGTGATGGACTGAAGAATGTTTCCAGCTTCAGTTTCTTTGAATGAGAACATTATGCCTTTTCCAGGTAATTTTTGGTATGTGTCTTTCAGAAGGCTAAAAAGATTATCAATATCAGTTTTAAAACGGAAAACGTGAAGTGAGAGTAAGAAGAGAGCTATCCAAAACTGCTTGGTGGGAAAATGTAAGAAGCTAACATGTTGGATAAAGTTTTAATGTGCATGGATATTTATATGTAATTTCTAAAAGACACTTTGCTCACTTAAAGAGCTGGTTACTCATCTCTTTAAAGATTACTTACGGGCTTCCCTGGTGGCACAGTGGTTGAGAGTCCGCCTGCCGATGCAAGGGATGCGGGTTCGTGCCCCGGTCCGGGAAGATCCTACATGCCGCGGAGCGGCTGGGCCCATGAGCCATGGCTGCTGAGCCTGCGCGTCCAGAGCCTGTGCTCCGCAACGGGAGAGGCCACAACAGTGAGAGGCCCGCATACCTCAAAAAAAAAAAAAAAAGATTACTTACAGTTTTTCTGCACTAAACAATAACATTTCTACTCAATACTGAAAATAATTGCTAACATCTTTTGAGCGTTTACTATATACCCAGCACTGTTCTAAGTACTCTATACAAATTAGCTGAGAAAATCCTGCCAGCAACCAAAGAGCTGGCTGCTCTTCTTTCCCCTCTTAATTTGTCTATAAAATTATACATGCTGAATTTAAATATTTCATGAACTAGAATAGCATTCTCCCAGGTTAATGCCTGGTTTAGGTTAACATCAAATATAAATGTCTTTTGGACTTCCCTGGCAGTCCAGTGGTTAAGACTCCGTGCTTCCACTGCAGGGGGGCATGGGTTCGATCCCTGGTCGGGGAACTAATAATCCCACATGTCTCACAGTGCGGCCAAAAAATAAATAAATGTCTTTTATTTTCCTGAGACAGTAGTTTTATTTTCTTGGAATTATTACAACCAGTGGTTCCTATGTCTAGCTGTTCATCAGAGTCATGTAAGGAGCTTTTCTAAAAATGCAGGTTCCTGGGCCACATCCCCAACTGCTGGAACCCCAAAGGGTGGGACTCAGCATTCCAGTAAGGAAGGGGCTATTTTTTATCCCTCTCACAGAAGAAGTAACTGAGTCACATAAAGGTGAAACAGCCTGAAGTTACACTGATAGTCAATGGAAAAGCTAAATGCAAACATAGGACGACTTCGGGTTTTCTAAAAATATACTTTAGTTGGTCTTAATGCTGTTTGTGCTTCTATAACAAGCAACATATTTTCTTTGTACAAGGTATTCAAAGACTATATGCTAAAGTGAGATTCAGCTGCTTTGAAGGGTACATTTGGGAGAACTTGGGCCAGCTCTCTGAGGGTTCCAGAAAACTGAGTACATGTAGAGTGTCTTTCATTCTTTCCTTTAGGTCAACTGTCCTTAGGCTTGGTTTCCACATGCAAATAGGTTTCAATTGACTGGAGAGAACCCAGCAGACTGATGAGGGTCTGTGAGCCCGGCTGTACAGACATCTGGGACCACGAGCATTTTCAGGAGGAACAGACACAACATTGAGCTAGAATCAGAATCCCAGGGTGCTTGTGCTGCCCTGGTCACTTCCTGTCTGCTCAGCCCTGAGCCAATCTCAGGATCTCTTTGACATCACTTCTAGCTTTTGCCTCTGAAGGACAGTGCCCCAGGCGTTCTCGAATGAGGAGGGCTACAGCTTCCAGAACAAAGGCTCGGCACAGAGGTGCGGTGCAGGGCAGGCATTTGATGAGCCCACTTGTGAATCAAGGCAAATTCCTCATGAGGGACAAAAAGTGAATCTCTGATAAAATCCAGGCATGGAGAGCCTTAGAGAAGCATCTCCCCCTCACTTTCAATTGGCTTGCTTGACACATTACCAAGCCATAGATAGGTACAGGGAAGGAAAGGGTGCACTTAATTTTTCATCTGTGGAAGAACATTCTGTTCTATGAGCTATTTTAAAAGTTCCTGCAACATAGTTCACCACATTTTCTAAGGAAAGGAATTTTATACTCTAAACATTACACTAGGGACTTTTACTGTTGCAGTAGGTTTTTTCCTTAATTTTCTCTTAATTCCCAAGTACACAATGCAGAGATAAACAGATCTAGCCTTTTACCATTGAAAGCTCTGAAGTGTTTATATATAAATCCAGGAGCAGGGCAATCTAGTGTGCAGAGTGATACAGATCGCATTACTCTGTCTTACCGTGCGTTCTTTGGTTGTAATTTCCTGTTTATTCAAGGTAAAGAGGGGTCTTGCTACCACAGACTGGAATCAGGCATAAGCCGTTTGCACGTCCGAGAGCTGCAGTTACAAGGGACCATCTCTGTTTTCTAAACAAGCTGTGTTTAAGTTCTACAGGGTTTAGACCTGCCCATTTCCTCGTTATGTTTATGCTCCATTGCTCTATTTACATATTTCTTCCAAAACCCTGTGATAGCAGCTGCACACATTGTGATTTCTCTCCACTATAATGTAACACCTTTTCCTCCTATGTAGCATGCGGCAACTGCTACCTTATGGCACTGCCAGATCTATTCTGCTGCTTGTTGCCTGTTGATTACCTAGTAACATCTGAAATAAACATGAAGTTGACCGTGATTCGATTTCTAAAATAAACAGGGCAGTTCTCTGTAGCCCCAACTTTATGAAATGCTATTCATTCCATCGTACCTAAGTTTAGTTAAATGGAAAGAAAAGTCGGTCTCCCCAGCTGAAGGGTGAGCAGCTTGTCCAGTGAGGCTGAGCTTTGCTTGTCCTTAATGCTTTCATCATTATTTGCCGGTTAGGGGCCCCTGCAATGCTGCCCTTCTTCTTGCTATAATGCCTTTCAGAATGCAACTGTGATAGTGATTAAGCCTTCAAAGCAAGTACCTCAGAAATGCTCATTTTTGGTTTCTGACAAGTCTTCCTATTTTCAGATGCAGTGCTGACTAATATTACTATTTTCAGATGTGGTGCTGAGTGGATTTACAGAAATGCAAAGTAAGGAGGTAGTTCAAGAATTAGCAACGGTCTCTTAATGAGAAATTGATCCGGCATTGAGGGACCTCCACGTGAGTAGCTAGAACACATTTTGAGAGTATTTTATTGTCTTATAACTAGACCTACACATGAGCCCACGCACAGTGACAGGGCATAAATAGGCCAAATCTTCTGGAAATTCTAAAGAACAATTAAGCGATGACTCTTCTCAGTTTCTGTCTCTGTTCTGTTTCAGTTTTAACTCTTGCAGGGTATTATAGACTTTTATAGTGTCCGGAAGTTGCTCCTCTAATCCAGTGTTTGCCAACCTTGAGCTATGGAATTTTAGGTCTAATTCTTTGTTGTGGGAGCTTTCCTGTACATTGTAGGACATTCAGTGACATACTTATTAGATGCAAGTAGCATTCCCCCACCCCAGTTGTGACAACCAAAATGTCCCTGTCTCCCATTCTCTGCCCCCCTTTGAGTACCACTGCTGTAATCCTATACTTCTAAAGTCACAGCAAGCTGCGTCTCCATGAAGTGGGTAAAGGTATGTACTTCCTATGGGCCACATACAGACCCCATAGAAAGGAGTGAGCCACTCGCCATCTTGTAAAGGACCCTTCCAAAGAGGGCTTCCAGCCAGGGATGAAGAACCTAAGCCAAAAAAAGCTGGATATATGACATCAAATATAAAAGGTAAAGAGTGAGAAGGCAAAAGGGACTAACAGAGAGACAGAACCCACACCAGGGAGTTGCAGTTAGAGGTCCCCAGCAAAAGGCTCTTAAGAGCTCCCAGTAGCATCTTATGAGTTCACTTTGTATGCCTGCCGTACCCAAGGGGTTCAATGTTAGATTAGAGATGCACTGATCAATGAAGACTTCTCCTCCTTTTCCCCTTCCTGTAAGAGACAGAGGCAGCATACTGAATGTGGAAGGAGGGACCAATGAGGAAAGAGAAGAGGGGCCAATATGACACAACCTCTCCACACTGCAGGCTTCTAAGGCAAGCCAGGCTAGGACAGAGGGAGCATGTGAAATTCAGTGATAACCTTTTGTTTTCAGACTGAACTTTTTAATTACCTAAAAGTGACTGGAAGTTTTTCACCAATAGGTGAAGAGTTGGTCAGACTTAAAATTGCTTTTCAGCCCATTATTTACCAAGTACTCAAGACTGTAACAGGCATATTCCCATCTTTGATGTCTTCAAACTAAATGAAAGCAACACACATTGTGCATTTAAGTTTCCAATCTTGAAATGGAACAGACATTCAATAGGAAGGTAAAATGCCCCAAAGAAGAAAAATACTGGCTCCTGTTCATAGAAGACCTGCAGGCTGTGTCAGGTTCAGCCTCTCTTGGCCTCCTCTCCTGTAAACAGTTGACTTTCCTGGGTATTAAGTTCTTGCTTCTCACATTTTCATGAATGTCTTCCTCTTGCGTCCTACAGTGATAAAATGTATCACTGGCCACTCTCTTCTCTAGATGCAGTGAGGGAGTGGCCACAGAGCTCCTGCTGCATCCAAACCTTTTAAAGGACACAGTAATAAGTGAGACTATAGCCATAGGAAGACAACCAGGGTGTGGATTGGTCTAGATAGAATATTTCATTTAAAAATACTGGGGGAAATGAGCTGTATATAAAGAGAAGGGGAAAGAATGGAAAAATAGAACCCACACTACTCATCTTTCAATTTATAAAATTAAAAAGGAAAAGTTATGTACTAACCAAGAAGGCTAGCTAGGGCAGGGGTTAGAGGAAGCAAGTGTGAGGTAAAATATGGACCATCTACGATTTCACCTGTGCCGGTGATTGATGGCTATCTGTCAGGAAAACACCTGAAGAGATCTCGAATTGGGTAAAATTTGGCAGATTTCTTAAGCTCAGAAAAGTTTTGTTTTTGTTTTTTAACTTTTCAAAAAATTCTTTTTCTTTGGGCAACAGACAAGAGTGGCTCCACAGTTTCAGAGAGCGAGTATATTCCTGTAAGCCCGAGATTAGCTGGGGCTGGAAGGACGTAGAATCAGGGCGAACCAAGTCAAGCCTCCCCTGGTTCAAGGGCTCCGGTCTTCCGCAGCCCAGCGCTCTCGCCAGTAAGCGCAGCCCCAAGCCACCCAGCCGACCCTCCTGCTTATTGTCCTGTGAGCCCTCCGCTCTTAAAAGTTGTCTCCGAGCGTCAGGGGAGTCCGGATTGGCGGCCCTGCCCCGCTGACAGTTGGGAACATTCCTGCCTGCGCTACCAGCGCGGAGTCAGGGCAGCTGGGCATGCCTCCTGCTCCGGAGGGAGCGCTGGACCGGCGTCTGGCGGGGACCCGGAGGTGGCGCGCGGCCCGGGCGCAGCGCAGCGCGGGCGGGCGGAGGGCGTGGGCGCGGGACGCTTGGCCCCCAGCGCTGTCACCCGGGCCACCTGCGAGTACACCTGCGCTGCCATAGTCGCCCCTGGACGTGGGTGGTGACAGGCTGGGGTGTGCGAAGCTTCACCGACCGAGTCCCACATTTCTCTTCCCCTTTAAGTTTAGGATTGGGGACACTTCTTTCCTCTTGGAGGCAGAGAGCTTCAGACACCTGCAGTCACCCTTTGGGGACCGAGGGGGATTGCTTCAGTGGCTTGAAGGACAACTGGCCTCGTATCCCATCTGTCTGCCCGTCGTGCAGAGCGTGCGCGGGACTCCTGTGCCATCTCCCCGAACTTCAAAGCCTCGGAAGCCGGCTGAGAGAAGTGACCGTGGACAGGACGTTTCCCCCAGCCCGGGACCGCAGCCTGGAGAGAACCTACTTTCGTTCAGCACCTCGGCCTGGGAACTTAAAAAGTACTAATGAAGAAACTCTACTGGCCAAGATACCTTGGTTCTGTTTCTAACGCCTCTCTAAAGGGCTGCTCAGTGACCCCAGACAAGTTACTAAACTGCTCTGAACCTTAGTTACTTCTTCTGGAAACAGATGGAGTTGGACCATGTGACTATTAAGGTCCTTTTCAGCTCCGATGGTCCAAGATGCTAATATTCTACTTCCTGAGGATGTGAAAATATAACACAATCTCTTCCTTTAGGAATATTACGCACTTTCAGGGTTCAAGACTAACAAGTGGAAAAGAAATGCCACAGGCTTGTTTCACATGTGGCAAAACAAAAACTAATAAAATATATTGTATATTTAAAAGATTCAGTATTTATTAAGAGTGCTCCAAGTGCAAAGCATTTAAAGCATTTGACTAGGAATGGAGGACAATAACAATCAAAGGATGAACTGTGCCCGTTTCCAAAGAGTTCTTTTTATATAGAAGCTCTTTTTTGAAAGAAAAAAAAAAGATATTTACGTTAAGGTGTATAAATGTAAAAGATCACAGCACAAGGCAGCATGAAAATGAAGACTGGAGAAACCAGGTGTAATACAGAAGATTGAGACAAAACTATAGTTGCCCTTGGACGGGGGAAAAAAATAATGTCTTTTATACATCACTTGGATTATAGCTAGAACAGGAAACAAGGCAAGAGTGATCAGGCGATTTTTGTTGTCGTTATTGTTGTTCTATGTCAAGACTCAAGACAGTCCAAATATGTTCATAATACCATTATTAACGACACCCGATTCCTATTTTTTAATAAGTACTATCATTCACTGCCATCTAGTGTTAACCAGATGAATGAATTTTTTTCCATATTCTTTTTCCTAAATTCCTTTCCCAGCCCTAAGTATTCAGATTCAAGTGGAGTGTGCAAACCATCTCTCCTGAACATCTAGTCTTATGCTGTGATGTCTGTGTCCTAAAAACCCCCGTTTCTTATGCTGTGATGTCTGTGTCCTAAAAACCCCTGTTTCCCCCCCGCCCCTACCAGGCATTCCCTGTGGCTCAGAGGCTCAGCTTATTTTCTGTTCATCTTCCCAGGACCTCCATCATTGGTTCCAGCCTCTTTCCATGGACTTTTCCTTCGGACGCCATAATTTCATTGGACTAGATGCATTAATTGCTGGGCAGAACATTTGTAGCAGAAAGACAAAGTCTGTAACTCACAAATAAATTGGGAAGGTGACTAAGAAAAGTACTTCTCCATTTTTGCAAGTGAATTTAAACTTTCACTTTAATAAAACTCCAAATCAAGAGAAGCCTCTTAACTTTATTAAATATTTGAGTTCCAAAGGCTCTGAAATATTTTCTAAAAACGGACTAAAAGTTATTTAAGTAAACATCAAGTTGCTCTCATGTTTGTCTTATAACTATAGTAAATACATCTCTGGGCATAAACAGAAATGGCCTTCTTTTCAACTGTCTTCAATTACTTTGTTCAAATGCCCCCAGTATATTTCAAATTATCTCCAATTGTTCAAATAAAATTCCTATTATAGTTTTTTTAGTGAACTCATTTAAACGACAAAATACTATACTTTGATTATTTAGAGAGAGAGTAAAAAGAAAATAATTCACTCATAGTATTCAAATTTAAATCATCTGTATTTATAAAACACTATCTTAAGAATTATAATTCTATCAAGCTTCTTTTTGAGTAATTTGCATAATCCCTAAATAGTAATAAAACTAAAGTATAGAATATTCAAAATCACATTTTATAAGAGATAAAAATTATTGCTCTGTTCCTGAATCTTCAGAAGTAAGCTTATCTGAAGGTTGAATTAACTTCTGTGCTGAGGTTGTAGGGATAGGAAAACAAACTCAGCGTTTGGTGGAAACATTTTATATTGTGAACGGAAGATGTGTTGGAACAGGAGAACCCCTTGTTCTGTTCACTTAGTTTATTTACTCTCTTCTTCCCTATTTAAGTTTCCTTTCAGTAAAGCAGATTTATGCTTTCCTGAAGATGGAGATTTTCATCAGAACTGCCTTTTATGGCTCCCTTAAGCCATTCTTCATTCTTCTGATATTCATAAAGCTGTTTTGGTTGTAGCCCCTTGACATGGATTTTGATGCAGCTTCTCAAATCTGGAGTAACTCTTTTTTGTAATGTCATCCATTAGTTCAAGAGTCAGTGATTTATTAGACCTTTCCATACCAGCGTGAGAACCCAGGGTCAAATTTTCAGGAATTTTACAAATATCTCTTTTTAGAATTTTCCTTGCTGTTGATTCCTGAGGTTATCAGAGCAGGAAGAAAGTTACTAACTAGTCCTCTTTTGGTTCAGCATATTGGTGGCCATGGACCAGCAGGTACTGAACTCAGGGAATGAGCAGAGAATCAGTGGTCTAAGTAACCCCATGTTAGCTTAGGGGAGAAAAGGAGAGAGAGCCCTGGGAGTGGACGCACTAGACTGTGGAAGATCTTAACTTGCAGTGAGGTAAAGAAGCCTTCTTTAATGAAACACACACTCCAAACTTCCAAAGTCTGCTCTAGAGAAAGTTCTGCTAGTAGGAAAGGATGGGGTGATGGACCATGCCGGTATCACATCTGCAATCAGAGAAATTGCTACTACCTCTACCATAGGGCCCTAGGTGGGCTCCACTCCATCATTTCAACATTCTGACCTAAAGTGTGAGCAGAATCCCTTGATTCAATAAAACTGGCTTACAGCTGAAACAGGAATGAAATGATCAAAAATAAACTATAGTAAATTCTTGAGTAAAAAAGAGAAATAAACACAGAGAGTGTCATAAAACTAAATAAATTTGGCTTGCAAAATAAGTGCTGCTCACCAGGGGCTTTCAGCTATTACCCCATCTCCCATAGACTTCCAGAAATAAAAAGAAGGCCTTTCCTGGAATGTGATATTAACTAGTTTCTAATGTACATCCTTAAGACTGCTTTTCTGTTTAACACCTAACCTTTTGCACACCCTTGTGCCACTTCAGAGGCCTGATTGAGCAAAGTCCTCTCTGCCTTTTAGCTAAGACTCAGCCTCCCAGAGAATGCTTGTGTTCTAAGATACATGTCTTCCCCACGAGAGGTAACTGGCATTAGAAATGGTTCAACACTTTAAGAGCCTGTCCCCTCCCAACAGGTGGTGGAATTTTAGTTATTTTCTCTTATAATCTGCCGTAGAGATTGCTGGTTGACTGCTGACATCTATTGGTCCATTCTTTCAAATAATAGCAAGTTTCACTGAGCACACAGCTGCATGGAATAAGAACTATATTTCTCAACCTCTCTTAAAGCAAAATGTAGTCATTTTACTAAATACAGATATAATAGCATATACGCAAAGTAATATGTACAGATCCTAGGAACCTTCTTCAAGAAGCAATTGGTGCAGTCCTTTTTCCTGTCCTTTCCTTTAATCCACAGCCTAGGACCTTGGATGCCAACATTTTGGACCTTGAAGATAAGGGTGCATGCTTGGATGGTGAGCAAAGGATTCCGTGGAACAGGGTTGCCGTATTATCCTGTACTCCTCACCTCTAGCCTTTACGATGTCACAGAGAAATAAACTTTTAGTTTATATCATTTTAACTTTAAACTTTTCATTTATAGCCATGTTATTTTGAGTTTTGCTCTTGTAAACAGATCTGTCTGTTATGGGCTGAATTGTATCCCCTCTGAAATTCATATGTTGAAGTACTAACCACCAGTACCTCCAAATGTGACCTTATTTGGAAATAGGGTCATTCAGATGTAATTAGTCAAGATGAGGTCATTAAGGTGGGCTCTAATTCAATATGACAGATGTCCTCATAAAAAGGGGAAATTTGGGGGCTTCCCTGGTGGCGCAGTGGATGAGAATCTGCCTGCTAATGCAGGGGACACGGGTTTGAGCCCTGGTCTGGGAAGATCCCACATGCCACGGAGCAACTAGGCCCGTGAGCCACAACTACTGAGCCTGCGCATCTGGAGCCTGTGCTCTGCAACAAGAGAGGCCATGATAGTGAGAGGCCCGTGCACCGCAATGAAGAGTGGCGCCCACTTGCCACAACTAGAGAAAGCCCTCGCACAGAAATGAAGACCCAACACAGCAAAAATAGATAAAATAAATGAATAAACTCCTACCCCCAACATCTTCTTTAAAAAAAAAAGTGTGTGGGGGGGAATTTGGACACAGACATGTACACAGGGAGAATGCCATGTGAAAATGAAGACACAGATCAGGGTGATGCTTCTACAAGCCAAAGAATGCCAATCACCAGAAGCTAGGCGAAAGGCAAGTAACAGATCCTCTCTCACAGCCCTCAGAGAACAAACGCTGCCGACACCTTGATCTTGGACTTCTAGCCTCCAGAACTCAGAGAATAACTTTCTCTTGTTGAAGCCACCCACTATGTGGTACTTTGTTATGGCAGCCCCAGCAATCTAATACACTATCCTAACCAATTAAAGTCTGGATAGAATAACCTTAGCTTAATCCAGGACAATAGTCTTACCGTTCAGATAACAAGAACTACACTATCTGCGTGCCCACCTGAACTTCTATCATTATCTCTTAGCACAGTTACTGAAGAACAGTTTGGGCCAAATCTCAGTTTATCTGGAATGCCAAACCAAGGGAAGCTGGTGGCTGTCCCATGAAAGTACAACTCTATCACCAGGAGTGTTAGCCACACTCAAATGGTGGTTTATTTTAGTCCTCACACAGAATACTTTCATTCCAGTGGAGCAACTATCAGCATCTCAGCCAAAGTATATTCCCCATCACTGACTACTCCTGGTACAATGAATACATGAATGAATGAGATGGAGTTGACTGACACTAACCGAAGGAGTTACATCAGAACTTTCCACTAAGCACTGGCTATATTGTCTAAAGGTAAGGCATCTGGAATCATATGTCCCTGGATTCAAATCCCAGCTCTTCCGTTTACTAGTTGCATGATCTTGGAAAAGTTATGTAATCTTTCTGTGCCTCAGTTTTCCCATCTGTAAAATGGGGGAATAGAATATTTTCCTACAGAGTGGTTATGATTTATTTTATGTGAACTACTTAGAACGGTCCATGCCATGATGTGCTGCAGCTGGTTTGTACTGGCTCACAAGGACTGACAGTGTGCAACTTTTCTGAACCTGCAAATCTTCCCATCCCCATATTCAGTGATGTCATATTAGTAGCTTGCAATTAACTGGCCTTGGTGAAAGTATTTACACCATGGAAACTGGCAAATACTATACATCAGGGGCTGGCTTGCCAGCATGCCACTGATTAAAAAGTACGTATTTGAAAGTTCTTTATAAATGTTAATATCTTTATTATTACCCAGTAGGTACTCCTACTCCCTTGTGGGTTTGAGAAGGCATTCTGCTAATTAAATAAATAATTTTGAGTTAAACTAACACTTATGGGATTCCTTTAGCAGTTGATTACCTCAGGGGAATCACTGCATACATTTGTGGTCTAGAGAGCTTAATCCTCAACTCACCTGAAACTGATTTTTGGCTCCATGAAAGTAGGAACTATGTCTGCTTTTCTCATTGCTGTAGCCTCCACACCTACTAACAGAGAAGGCACTCATAAATATTTGTTAAATGAATCAATTAAATTTCAAAGGGCTGCCACATCTATTTCATCTTTTTCTTGGCCATCAGTAAGTCAAGATTTATCTCCATTGCACAGGTGAGAAAACCAAAATCCAAAGAAGTGCCTAATTGGTGATTTGCTTTCTTTCATCACATTATGTCCATCAGCTCAGCATCTCCCAAAATATGTCCTATAGATTGTGAATTCTTAAGGATGTTTAACAGTTATCATGTGACAGGGGACCCATGGGTAGTAAGTTTCAAACGTATTATGGAGTAAAAACAAAATATATTGGTTTATTCACTACAGGTTTTATCAGAGCCTTTATTAAGTCAGTATGCATTGTGAACCTGGGGCGGGGGGCGGTGGGGGGCTCGGTTAAAATACGACCATTTCCCATATTTGACTGTAGGTTTTTAAAATCATGTATCCAGTGATATTACTGTGAAACAATCACTAGAGCAGTGCTTCTCAGTAATCTAAATCATCAGGGACCTTGTTAAAATGCAGACTGTGATTCAGAGGGTCTAAGGCGATATCTGAGATTCTGCATTTCTAACAAGCTCCCAGGGGATGCCCCTGCTGCTGGTCCGCAGGCCACACTTTTAACAGCAAGGTACTAGAACATGCCAGAACCAAGAGTCATTTGGATTTGCAAATGAAGCAACTGACAAAGGATTAACCTCCAAAATATACAAGCAGCTCATGCAGCTCAATATCAAAAAAACAAACAACCCAATCCAAAAATGGGTGGAAGACCTAAATAGACATTTCTCCAAAGAAGACATACAGATGGCCAAGAAGCACATGAAAAGCTGCTCAACATCACTAATCATTAGAGAAATGCAAATCAAAACCACAATGAGAAAAAAAAAAAAAACCACAATGAGTATCACCTCACACCGGTCAGAATGGCCAAAATCAAAAAATCTAGAAACGATAAATGGTGGAGAGGGTGTGGAGAAAAGGGAAACCTCCTGCGCTGTTGGTGGGAATATAAACTGATACAGCCACTATGGAGAACAGTATGGAGGTTCCTTAAAAAACTAAAAACAGAACTACCATATGACCGAGCAATCCCACTACTGGGCATATACCCTGAGAAAACCATAATTCAAAAAGAGTCATGTACCACAATGTTCATTGCAGCTCTATTTACAATAGCCAGGACATGGAAGCAACGTAAGTGTCCCTTGACAGATGAATGGATAAAGAAGATGTGGCACATATATACAATGGAATATTACTCAGCCATAAAAAGAAACGAAATTGAGTTATTTGTAGTGAGGTGGATGGACCTAGAGTCTGTCATACAGAGTGAACTAAGTCAGAAAGAGAAAAACAGATACTGTATGCTGACGCATATATATGGAATCTAAAAAAACGGTACTGATGAACCTAGTGTCAGAGCAGGAATGAAGATGCAGACATAGAGAACGGACTTGACACGGGGTGAAGGGAAAGCTGGGACGAAGTGAGACAGTGGCATCGACATATATACACTTCCAAATGTAAAATGGATGGCTAGTCGGAAGCAGCTACACAGCACAGGGCGATCAGCTTGATACTTTGTAACGACCTAGAGGGGTGGGATAGGAAGGGTGGGAGCGAGGCTCAAGAAGGAGGGGATAAGGGGATATATGTATACACATAGCAGATTCACTTTGTTGTACAGCAGAAACTAACACAACATTGTACAGCAATTATACTCCAATAAAGATATATAGATATATATATATATAGAGAGAGAGAGAGAGAGAGAGAGAGAGAGTCATTTGGCATCTCAGTGAAAGGGTAGATGACACCCCTGAAGCATATCCTATTCACCATGAGAACCAGCTGTTCAAACAAGTGTCCTATTTAGAGGGGATGAGGGAATATGGGACAAACCCATATGAAGAGCAAGTTTTGGAGGGAGCAGAGGGCAAGACTAAATTTAAGTAGCATAAGTAGGGCAGGTCTCATTCGGCTAAAGTTTAGGTGGTAAATTAATTGGGAAAGGGACACAGGGAGGGTTTAATACCCTCTCGATTGGCATATGGACTAAAACAGCTTCGTTTTTTTTGTTTGTTTTTTTTTTGGTTTTTATTTTTTTTGCGGTACGCGGGCCTCTCACTGTTGTGGCCTCTCCCGTTGCGGAGCACAGGCTCCGGACGCCCAGGCTCAGCGGCCATGGCTCACGGGCCCAGCCGCTCCGCGGCATGTGGGATCTTCCCGGACCGGGGCACGAACCCATGTCCCCTGCATCAGCAGGCGGACTCTCAACCACTGCGCCACCAGGGAAGCCCACAGCTTCGTTTTTGTCATTAAAAATCAGGTAAGAGGGGAAGAAAGCTAGACCCAATAATGGTTCAGATTTAGCTATTATTTTCTGTCCCTATAATTTTTCTCAACTTCAAGTTCCGTGGGTTATGAATTTGTTTAAACTCTTTATTATTAAAAATGGGATTTTAATGTCAAACAGTTGGAGGGGGAAAAAGTAGGCTGAGATCAAAAGAGGTTGTTAACCTTGGGTCAGGTAGGGAGGTGGTACTAAAAATATAATCAGATACTTAAAGGCTTCCTAAAGCCTCCTGTCTCCAAAGACCCATCTTTCTGAGCAGGTCCTGTTCTAGTCTGGGAACCTAATTTTGGCACCTGTGGTACCGCAGGAGCTGCTACTCTCTGCTGTGGTCTAGCAGACTCTTTTCTACTGCTTCCTTGGCAACTATGTTGTAATAACCTCTGTGGGTCACACAATTCATAAATGTAGAGCTGGGATTAGCCTAATGGATTTGTGATAAGATTCTCCCACAAAATTTCTGCCAATGATTCATTACTACCAGTTACAGTCTGACACATTTTGATAACTTCCTTGAAACAAAAAGGTTTATAACTCATGACTTCCTAATAGATCAAAACCTTTATCAGTGTAAAGCAATAATTTTTTTTCTAATTTTACAATTTTTCCCTTGAGTTCTTTGTGCTAAGTTCGTTTTGTCACTCTTGTTGTTTACATTTTTACACCTACCTTTGCTCCTCTTTCTATAATGCTAGTTTAGATAATTCTCTAGTAATTAAATTTCTTAACCCAAACGGAGAGTATTTTTGCCTTTTACTGATGTTTATATTTGTTGTCAGAATTGATAGGTTTTATATTTTTTTTCTCTTGTTTATGATTTTGTATTTTTGTGGGTCTTGATGTTTTCCTTTTTTTATAAAGCTTTTCTTATATTGTTTGTTTTGTTTATTTTCCTCCCGTAAACATCTGTGTCGCGTGTCATATACATCCGTGCTGTGGTGTTCCTGATCTCGTGGAACATTTGATTAGTGAGAGTTCATAGGTGTCCCTTGTTCCAGAGTTTGGACTCAGGCATGGTCAGTTTAAAATGAGCTTTAGGGCTTCCCTGGTGGCGCAGTTGTTGAGAGTCCGCCTGCCGATGCAGGGGCACGGGTTCGTGCCCCGGTCCGGGAGGATCCCACATGCCGCAGAGCGGCTGGGCCCGTGAGCCATGGCCGCTGAGCCTGCGCGTCCGGAGCCTGTGCTCCGCAGCGGGAGAGGCCACAGCAGTGAGAGGCCCGCGTACCGCAAAAAAAAAAAAAAAAAAAAAAAAGCTTTAAAACGTCATAAAATAACTATCCAGTGCCCAGTAAGAGCTTAGAAAGCATTCTTTCTTGTTTCAGTCCTGTGTTTTACTGTTCCTGTCTTATCTAGTGAAATTGTCACACATGTCAAATGTCCTCATTACCTTGAAAAATGAAACAAAAGGTGCTTGTTTTCCATTACCTTATATCCTGAAATAGCCAAAATATATACAGAGGGAATCAGAAGAACAGAGAGTTTGCCTCTTTCTGACTTGCTTTTAAAGTGCAGTGCAGACAGGCTAAATCCAGCTGGGAATTCTGTGGGTCACAAGTGTCATTAGCTGTGCAGAGTTGAAGCCCCTGTCTGGGGCTGACTCTAGAATATTTACATGGTAAGGTTAAGCTGGAAGTGTATTTTCGTTTGTGGTGCCTTAAATCTTCTTTGAAGGTTATGCTAGCTGCTAAATAACTAAGTAGCTATTTTGTTATCAGTGATACATTCTTTGTTTAATTCAAAAGCATCTGATACTTCTCCTCTTAATATAAAGTTTTGTTACACACATAAAATTTTACATATTAACAAAAGAGCCCCAACGTAGGGTCCTAATTTGCTGTTTGCCTATTTGATCTGTATCATTTGAAATGTACTGTTTAAATCTGATCTTACATTTCAAAAATTATCTTCAGTAGGAACTCAATATGTTCACTTGTGAATGGTTCTTATTAGAATGTCATTTTTCAAAATATGAAGATATGTGTGTATATCCACGTGAGCTTGAATTCTGCAGCCACTTTTTCTGATACTCTGTGTGTACATACATGTAATATTTTTCTATGATAATAATTTCTTAAAATATTTATTGAAAAGAAAATGTCAACAATAAACAAAAACATTTAAAATTGTGCATATTTTTGCAACTGCTCTTCTAAATAGATGGTTTAATCAAAACGCCCACACTGACTTTTTCCCCCCTTTTCCTACTCATCCTTTCCCAGCAGGTAAGGAACTGAATCTTAGGAAACATTTTACCCAAGCAGCAGAGCTGTGTCCAACCAGAAAGGCCTTCCCCATGTCTTCTGCTCTAGCTACATACTTTTCAAATTACAAACAACCTTAAAAACTAAAAATAGAACAGAATGTCTTTTTATGCAACTCAGTGCTTTTTTGGCCTTATTTTATTCCGTTTCAAAGTGGGTTTTGATAGCTGTATACCAATCTCGGGGAAAACCAGAAGCAGCAATTCAGCTTTTCACAGATATTTCTCTTGCTGAATCTCCATATGCAAAGAACATCAATGAAGCCCTGGGTATTATTATTATTTTTTTTTTTTAATTAATTTATTTATTTTTATTGGGGTATAGTTGTTTTACAATGTTGTGTTAATTTCTACTGTACAGCAAAGTGGAGTTCCCTGTGCTATAGAGCAGGTTCTCATTAGTTATCTATTTTACACATATTAGTGTATACATGTCAATCCCAATCCCCCAATTCATCCCACCCACCCCACCCCCTTTCCCCCCTTGGTGTCCATACGTTTGTTCTCTACATCTGTGTCTCTATTTCTGCCTTGCAAACCGGTTCATCTGTAACATTTTTCTAGATTCCACACATATGCGTTAATCTACAATATTTGTTTTTCTAAGCCCTGGGTATTATATTCATAACAAGGAAGTTGCCGCATTTTGATGTTTCTTATTATAAATGCTAGGACTTAAAATGGCAGTATCAAACATACGTCAAAATACTTTCACAGAATTAAGTAGCTTTTTCTCTCACTGGCTTTTCTTCAGATTAAAAAAAAATACTGCCTTAAAAACTACTTACATTGAAACTGCTTAAAAAACTTAGCGTTTTGAAAACTTAGACCTGTCACATAGGCAGCACACTTCTACACAACATGTTATGAAATTAACATATTCCACACTTCAAAGTTCTGTGGACTGTCATTCACCAGTTTATGGAAACTTTCAAAACCCCCGTTCTTCTGCCATGTTTTTGGCAGTGTCACTTACCAGCTTAGGTCAAGTCCATTTCAAAGCGTGCTGTGGTAGCACAGCAATCGCAGGAAGGTAAAATGTGCAAACAGGGAATGTGTACTGAGTGGTAAGACTACAGTGATTTGGATGAAAAGGGGCCCTTCGTTCCTCGAGAACTGAGAAGGAAGGGCAGGGTTGACTACTAGATGCCTGGCAGTGCTCTAACTGCAGCAGGACTGGGCTTCTACTCATGTGAGTAGAGGGACAATTTGGATTAACACATTTCCCATCTTATTTAAATTTGGAAGAATACACATTCTTTTAGCAAATTTATATTTCATAAAGTTTTCAAAGTGACACTGCATGGTGGGAATTGCACACATTTTTACAGGCAGTTCAGTGTTGTAGTTCTCGGGACTTCCCTGGTTTCTGTGGTACACTCAGCCTTTGAAAGGCTGAGGACCAACTGTCTCTGCTGGGGTGGAAGAGACTTTGAGTCCCTAGCTGACGACTGCCGTTGGCTTACTGGTTTCCTTCCTTCACTGGACCTAACCTGTATCTCAGTGGTTGGGGACACCACTCAGCATCACAGTAAATTTGGGATTTGCAGGTCTATCTGGTTGTAAAAGCTTTTGTGTCTGCCCAAGTTGCTCTGAAAGTAAAGATGTCTGCACTCTTCAGCCCCAGCTCCGGGTTTGTTTCCACTACGGTTTCCTCAGACAACTTCAGCCTCTTCAGAATCAACACCCTGTCTGCACAGAATGTGGTTCTTGACTGAGCCTCAGGGTTTTTTGCCTTTACTGAGTCGTTGTAGGCAGGAAGACAACTCCCTTTGAGCCACTTGATTCACTTAAGTGGGGATTAAACTGAGGATCCTGCTTTGCACCTGGACCACGTCTGCAGCAGGAAGATGAGGAATTTGAGTTCCGGGAACAACTGCGTCTGTGGGGCTATAGAAGAATTGGTTGTTATTCTCACAGATTCCTGAGCTTCAGTATTGCTTCAAAATGAGATTTTTGCCAGCTTGTTTAGAAGGTGCTAGTGAGACCCTCCCTTCAGGTTTTGCTGGTACTGACATACTGTCCTTCCTGTCCAGGAGCCATAATCACGCCCCTCCTCCTTCCCTTCTCCATCAATTTTTAAAAACAACTGAACAACAACTGAAGTTACCACTGAACGTTCTCTTCTGAGAGTTTTCTTCCTCATTACTCATTTTTTCCAATTTTGGTTCTACAGAGGGGATTATATGTCCTTTAAGCTGCTAAGTACTTTTGATTCACTTGAAAGTACCATTTTATACACCTGGTTGCTCTGCGTATCTATTTATCAGAAGCCTAACTACTGCGAAGTTGCAATTGCAGCTGAGACTTCTTTACACTAATACCACCAACTACCTTTGCCCTTGCAAGTGACCAGCAAATTTCAATAAAGAATGAGCAGAAGAAACACCGTAGATTCTCCTGAGCTAAAGCATCCTCCTGCACGAAATGGGGGTCTCCACCAATGAAGTCTTCTGTTCTGGCTTAGCATCCATCTCACCTCTAGAGGGCGCTAGTTTCATTGTTGACTTCGCGGAGTTGCAGTTCAGCTTAAGTCTCCTTTTGCACTCTTGAGAACTTGTGGAAATGCTCGAATCCCCTTTTTTGGGGGAGTGTACAGTTGGAAATTGCAAGGGGCAGACCGCAGCTTCCTGTCTTCCCTCGTCTCCCCTCTGAAACTGCTGTTGTTTGGAGGCATGTTAGTACCAAAGATGCTGGTGGCAGAGACTTCCGACTAAGTTTAGCCCATCAGGAAGCCACACAGTAAAAGGAACTGTGACAATCCCTAGAATCAGAGGCAGATCCTCTGTCAGTTGGCTCTGATTGCTTTTTAGGCATTATTTCCATAAGGTCATCAGGAGGTTTCCCAGCTCCCGATTCCTGCAGTTTCCCCTTAATGGTACTCTGCATCTTGCAGCCAAGTAGGCGGCTGGCTTGACACCTGGGATCCTGGGTCACTGGCCCCTCTCAGACCTGGCCCGCATGTCCTGCATATACTGGCTAAGGGATTTATTTTTAATTGAGATATAGCTAATTTACAATATTACATTAGTTTCAAGTATACAACATAGTGACTCAACATTTTTATAGATTATACTCCATTTAAATATGACTATATTTCACTGTGCTGTAAATATATCTCTGTTGCTTATTTATTTTATAAATATTAATAGTTTGTATCTCTGAGTCCCCTACCCCTATCGTGCCCCTTCCCCCTTCCCTCTCCCAACTCGTAACCACTAGTTTGTTCTCTATCCCTGTGAGTCTTTTTCCGTTTAGTTATATTCATTCGTTTATTTTTTAGATTCCACATCTAAGCTAAGTGATTTTTAAAGTTAAACGTCTCTTAGATGTACAACATGGGCAGGGGGCGGGATTAGGGACCTGCAGTCCAAAATCCCGGTATAATGCATAGTTGGCCCTCTATGTGCAGCGGTTCCTCCACATCTGTGGTTCTGCATTCTCGGATTCTATCAGTCTCGGATGGTGCAGTACTATAGTATTTACTAGTGAAAAGGATCCACATATAAATGGACCCTTGCAGTTCAAACCTGAGTTGTTCAAGGGTCAACTATATTTTGACAGGTTTAAAAAAAAGTCTGTTCCTACTATATTCAATGATATTTGTTTTAGAAGGATGCAACTTATTTCCAGGCTGCCTTTTAAATCTCAGCACCCTTCAAAAATCAGCCTTTAAAATAAATCTGCAGCCTAAACATATTTAGCAGATAGAAAAAGAGCCTGGAAAATTCTAATATGTACTGACCTTTATATCAAGTTTTCAAGTGATACATTTTTATTTTCACCATCTTCTTATAAGTCACCATCCCTTGAAATAGACTCCAGACTAGTGAAAGGACTATTTAGGTATCCATTGTCTAGTTTAGTCACATTAAAAGAATCAATTTGCGCATTTGGGTTTTTACAACGTATAGAATATCACTTGTGATCTGGTAAGATAGTGAAGTCGTATCAAGCACATGAATTAAACTGTATTTGAGAAACTTTGGAAACAAACTGGGAAAAAAATCTGAAATATGATATAATAGCTGAATTTTTAAGACAGTGCATATATAGTTCTTACATTGCTCAGTTTGGATAGAAAGGAAAAAATGCTTTAAATAAAAGGTTGTTCTGCCAGATCTTTGTAAATGACTTACTCTTCCATAATGGCTAGTATCTTGAGTGCTTATACAGAGAATATTGCCAGTTCTCCATTCCAAGCATTTCACTTGCATTAACTCATTTAATCCTCAGCACAATCTCTGAGGTATGTGCTCTTAATATCCCCCTTTAACAGCGAGTTTAAGTATGTGTCTTATTCAGGATCACACAGCTAGGAAGTATCAATAGTTTGACTCGGAAATGCCTCAAGCAGCCTTAATGCTCAGCCTTCACACTTTTATTTTCATGGTGTCTCTGGTGTCCTCTGTCTCCCAACCTTTAAATGCACTTGCCTGTGACTGTTAACAATGCAAATATCCACTCAGTAATCTTTCAGGTATAAAGCCCCTGAGGAAAAAATTATCTTTTCTCTGATTTTTATTTGAGACAATATAGCGTCACGATAAGAATACAGGATCAGAAAGCAGACACTGAGTTCACATCTCAGCAGTGTGTCTTTTTTTTTTTTTTTAACCCTTAGGTTCTTCATGACATTTTTTTTCTTAAATTCCATATATATGTGTTAGCATACGGTATTTGTCTTTCTCTTTCTGACTTACTTCACTCTGTATGACAGACTCTAGGTCCATCCATCTCATTACAAATAGCTCAATTTCGTTTCCTTTTATGGCTGAGTAATATTCCATTGTATATATGTCAGCAGTGTGTCTTTAAACAAGTTACTCCATCTAGAAGTGTCATGAGTTCTTTCATAAAACAAGGATGGTGATAACAGTACTTACCACATATGGTTGTTTTGAGAATCAAGTAAGATAATACTTGGAGCAGTGCCTGAAACAGAGAAATACTTTATAAGCCTTTTTCTTTATTTTATCTATTCCTATCAGAATGTCTACAATTGTTTAAAAATACACAATGACAGTGATATTTTTTAATTGAAGTCTAGTTGATTTACAATGTGTTAATTTCAGGTGTACAGCAAAGCGATTCAGTTATATGTGTGTGTATATATATATACACACACACACATATATATTCTTTTTCAGATTCTTTTCCATTATAGGTTATTACAAGATATTGAATACAGTTCCCTGTGACATGCAGTAGGTCCTTGTTGTTTACCTATTTTATATATAGTAGTATGTACCTGTTAATCCCAAACTCCTAATTTCTCCGTCTCCCACTCCTTTCCCCTTTGGTAACCGTAAGTTTGTTTTCTATGTCTTGTGAGTCTGCTTCTGTCTTGAAAGTAAGTTCATCTATATCATTTTTTAAGATTCCACATATAAGTGATATCATATGTAGCTGTCTTTGTCTTTCTTACTTCACTTGGCATGATAATCTCTAGGTCCATCCAACAGTGATTTATTCTAACTAGCAGAGAGTTGGGGCTCTCTTGATGTTTAGTGATCTGAATCTGAGGCAAAAATAAAGAAAAAGTGCTATAATAGTTAATCAGTTTTCTCTAAACGTGAGGTTTTTATTGTAGTTCATACATTTCAGGATTTGTTTGGCTAATGAGATTCAGAAGTCCCTGGGAGCTTCAGCTTGTATCAGGTTGCCAATTAGTAACTTCTGAGTAAATGCCATGATATGAAATTGGTACAGTATGAAAACTGCAGTGTTTTATGACCCCTTTACCTCAGGTAAATCAGTTCTCTTACACTCACTGCAATAGCATTTATTGAAGTAGGTACTCTGTATGCATGATATCGTCCATCCCTTGAACACCAAAGGGATATATGTTCTTATCACCATTTTAAGAGATGTGGAAATATCCAGTCACTCAGCCAAGAAGAGTTAGGATCAGTATTAACGTTCAAGTTGTCTTATTGCTAAGCACACGTTCTATTGCCCATGCTAACCATAGTTAAAAACCATAAAACAAACAAACATATTGAAGCAGTGAAAAAAGGCAGAAAAGTGGTGTTTCAGTGTCTCTTCCACCAGTTAGAGGAAAATCATTCAACTTCTCTGAGACAAGGGTCAACAGAATAGGGACACTCAACTGCTTTTCTGAGGTAGTCTGGACCAGTTTTCTGGCAATATCTTTCAGGCTTACAGTATGCATTATTTTCCCTGATTTTTTAATTATTTGATTTATGTATTTGCATTGAACATCTATTATTATCAGCATAGCAGGCAGAAGTGGCAAAGGAGAAATGTAGAGGCTGCAGTTCGGAGGGGGCAGGGAGCGTCACCTTTGGAAATTAGGAAAGACTCCAGGGTGGAGGTGCCATTTAAACTGAGCATGAAAAGAGTTGGAGAGAGGATATTGTGGGTGGGAGAGAGAAAGTAAGAGGTATGGAGATGGGAAACCATGAAGTGTTTGGATGGAATAGTGATCTTTCGATTTGGATGAAGTGTGGAATACTGGAAGAGAAAACTAGATTGAGGAGATAGGTTAATAGATTAGGTTGCTTATGAAGGAAAAGGAAAGTCTCTAAAGCTTTTTAGCATGGATATAAAGGCTTAGAGCTGTACTTTAGGAAGATTAACCAACATAGTATATTAGTTTCAAGTCTAAGAGCGTGAGAGAATGGTGGTACCATTGACAGAAAATTTGAAATCAGGAGGAACTGGTTTACCGTCCTCCATTCATATTTATATGTAGTTAATTTAAAGAACTATGGAAATACAGAACTGGACTTTGGGAGAAGGGGCAGAAGATATATCAATTTGTCAGATACAGACCTAAGTGAAGTTGTGCTATGGTGATTGCAAAGGAGTGTGTGAGGGAAGAGAATCAAGGACAGACCTCGGAGGTGTAAACATCTAGTTAGCAGGCAGGAGAGAGAAGCCAGTAAGAGGAGAAGCAGAGGAGAAGCGGTCAGAAAAATAATGGAAGAGGCAGGAGAATGCAGTGTTTGGGGGTCAAAAGAGGAGAGGATTTTGGAAAGTAAAGGATACTCATTAAATTGTAAACCTTTTAAGAGCAAGTGCAATAACCTGTTTATTTCAATATTTCCCACAACGGGTGTGGTACAGTGTGTCACACATTGGTGTTCAATAAACGCTGACTGAAGATGTGTATTGCTCAAGCTACACAAAGTTTGCGAAGTGTGAAGACTGTGAGAGGACCATTTGTTTTCATGATCAGGACATCCCTGGTTATTGCTCCTGTACTGTGGACTTCCAGTCTCTCTTTTTCAGGAAAACAAAGGCCAAAGCTCTTCGTTTTCGTATCAAAGGTTAAGGCACATACAACATAGCTTCTAGGCCATCAGTTCTGTTGGACCACGGATGTAAAAATGTCTGTTTTTCTCATATTACATATTGTCACTCAGCACTCTGCCTGAGTGAGTGTGTTTGAGAATGTGTGACAGCGGGAGGGGAGGCCACCGATGTGTCCATCTTTGGAGCAGGGATGAGTCCAATGTGCAGGTACTCACAGTGACAGTGAGAAGCCATCAGAAGTTCTTACTAACTGGACAGGGGACACCGCAGTTGTACCCTGCAGACATAACGTTCAGTAGAAAGACGTAAGAAAGAGAACAAGAGCCATAGCATAGCAACACACACACCTATGTAAATAAAAACATACCCAAACAACACTGTTCAACAAAGCACAAAAAATACATCCATGGCCAAAGACATTCATTAGACAGGGTGCTTCCTGGGGGTAATAACGTGAGACTTGGGGTGAAGAGGAAAATAAAACAGGAGAGGGACCTTGGAAAGATCCATGATGAGGCATTTAATTGACTGACACGTTGTACTGGACATCAAAAGGAAAAGGGCATATATGATGGAAGCATTTTTGCAAATCTCAAAAATAAATGTAATAAAACGCTCACACAATAATCACTGGGGTGACTATATCGATTTTACACTTATTACCATCATCGGCAAACAAAAAACCAGAAAAAACAGACGCTACATATAGTAAACTTCATGCATAAGGTCTGTTCATTTGGGCCTCATCTCAAAGTGACATCAGGTGTGTTAGGGGCAGCAGGAAGGTGGGGGGATTTATTCTGGTGGGAACAGAGCACACAGGGTTCCACCCACAGAGTCTTCCAACACATAAAATACACCAAGTGGTAGGACCTAATACGATACTTCATTGTTTAATGCATTTCCCTACTGTATAATTATTAAACAGGAATCCAGTATTGATATTTGTATTCTAGCTTTATAGTTACACGTATTACTCCTTATCATTACAAATGTGTGTTCTAGCAAATTAGTTTTCTACCCATTCAAATAATGTGAGGTAAAGTCCAACCTAAACTTATTAGCAAGGATATTCCCTGTACATAGTGACTGGTAAAAAATATGAAGAGAGAAAAAGAGAGTCTACCTTTCATATAGAATACAGGAACCATGATTTCACATATAGTGGAATCAGAATCATATTTCTGCTTTTTCCTCACTCTTGCCAAATTGGAATTTAGACTCAGTAAGTCACGTAACCCCCCCATCCCCCGTCGGAAACCCTGTTGCAGGCTGGGATAACTAATGCTAAGGGCTGTGTGTTTTTGCCTCTACTGCTCTCAGTACAGAATTCCATTTGCTATTCCTTTGTTCTAACTGCTGTTTCTTAAACCTATCTTGAAAAGAACTGTGGTAATCTTCATCCTCTCAGAGGTGATTTCCATCTTCTGAATGATGAGTTTAATAAGCTCATGCTGTTTTTCCAGAAGAGAAACGAGATCCTTCAGCCTAAAAGGACATACATTTCATGAGTTTCTTTTGTTACCCTTTCAGCCCTTGAGTGCAGAAAGGCCTATGTACTCAGGTGTTCTATATCGGATTAACTGTGCCCAGGTTGGAGCCCCCGGTAGTCATAATCCTAAGAAATACATATCTTTAAAGTTTAAGTGATTTCCCCAAGCTTACACTATTCATTCATGGCTAGTTAATTTTTGTTCCCATTTTAAAGAGGAAAACACTTGCACAGAAGGTTCAGCAGCTTGCCCAGGGCCATACAGTTAGTAAACAGTTGAGTAGGTCTTTGAATGCAGGTAAATTAACCCTAAAGCCCTCAGGCTTGACCACTGTACACTACATAGCTTCTCCAGGGATCGTCAAAGCTTCCAGTGTTTTGATGTAAGGATTCAGACGGCTGATGAAGAATGCAGTTTACGATACTGATGGGCAAACTGATTTGTTAGTAGCAGCAAATCAGTTATTGGGTCTAAAAAAAAGTCTCAAGATTCTCAATATACTAGCCACATCAGTCAGTTAAAGCCTGACAATATAGATAAATAAACACAAATATACAATATGAACTTATACTATGCATCATTGTTAAGAGTTTTAAATTTTTCAAATACAGGTGAAAGGAAGCATACAGACCGGTACTTTTGCTTCATTATTTCTGTTTCTAAAGATGTATCAACATTTGGTATTTCTTGTCTCACTTGTTGGGTGCAAAAGAAATAATGAAATACACCACGCCGTGGGAGAAAAGATTAATAGTTACGCAGGTAGAACTCAGTTCAGGAGCTATTTCTTGAACATGTGCCATGATTCAGCTACTGAGGCCGGCATGCTAGCACAAATACTCTGGCACAGCCATGGCCCTCAAGGAGCTCACAGTCTCTTCATAGAAATAGACAAATGCAAAGAGCTATAAAATGAAGTCATATATGTTATAATAGAGAAAAGTGCAAGACATAGGAATAATATAGGGGAGTAAACTGGATGGGGGATTGTTTAGGAAAAGGTGTAACAGAACCATTTTGTATTTTCTCATGAAAAACACCCATCATGAGTGGTGGTATTCCACACAGGACTAGTTGTTAGTTCTCTAAAACTGCTCTGCACCATTATCCAACACAACTGAATTTCACATGGGGACATCTCTGAAATGCAGTTTCAATATATTTTTTAAAATTTAGTGTCTTTTAAACCATCAGTGAGTGGACTGGAGAGGGTCAAGGGCAGGTGTGAAATGTCTAGCAATGAGGACGTTCCAGCCATCCAGGCAAGAGAAGATGGCCACTTGCACAGGCCACCTGGTAAGCCAAATGGACCAAATGTGGGACTACTGACTGGGTGTGAGGGGTGAGAAAAGGGAAAGGAGACGACAAGGAGGACGTCTTGCACAGGCAGACGAATGGGGCTGACTTCAATGAAATAAGACAGTCTGGATGGCGCTGTTTCACTCTCCCCCCGTAGGGGATGTCGGGAGGAAGTGAAACAGGAGGAGCGGAGCTCATGAGTGTGTTTTGCACGAGTGTGTTTTGAACATGTGGAATCTGAGGTACATTGAAGACGTACCAGGGAAGATGTCAAGTAGACAGCTGGATACAGGGGCCTGAAACTCAAGGAGCTCTAGGCAGGAGAATCAACTGCTGAGTTGTCTGTGTTTCAGTAGGGACTGCAACGGTGGGTACGAGTGAAATCGAATAGGGAAACAGTTTAGAGCAGAAGCAAGCCTAGGTTCATACTGAGATCAACTTTATCATTTTATGACTACACAATGGAAAATTAACCTATGAAGAACTCAGAAAGAATTAGCATCCAGTACTTTCAACTCTTAGTATACTCCCTTTTCCATTATAATGCAATGACCTTGCTTAGTCTTTGACAGTTTGTGTGTTCTCTATAATGTACACTCTCCTTGTGTGTGTATGTATGTACCTGTGTATATGTACATGTGCGTTCTAGATACGTACACATACACATCTGCACACATATGTCAGTGACATGTGACTAGGAAACACAAGTGAAGTATACCTACACTGTAAGAAAAGATCCTTAAAGGTATGGCTGGCCCACCCCCCATCTGCTCTCACAGTGGTGTGGTATATTTAACACAGAGACTGTGGCTGAGCCGCTTGGAAGATAGGACTACCTGTCTCCTCCCCGTTGATCGTTACCAGGCACCCTTGGGGATAACACGATGAATGAATGTCAAGCTCTATCACATTATTTATGTCGATCTTTGTCACATGTACTTACTAACAGTCCTTCACCATATCTGGGTCTGTTGGGATACACGACGGTGGATTTCTGATCGATTTTGTGTAGGAACCAGAGCGGCAGCTTCTTTTCCAGGCTGGTATGAAGTTCCACCTAAAGTGCATTGGGGATTTATTGAAAGGAATCACTGCTAAGCACCCGGAATCCGTACATTGCAGGGAAGCAGTCGTTAGCACAGTGCACTGGAGACTGACTCCCGTGTCCTGGCCTGTGCACAGGCAGCCGGGCTGGCCCAGTTTCCTCCACCCTGAGTTCGAGCTCGCTGCCACCTGCCCCTACCTCTCACTTCATTCACCGACAAGACAGGGGCAGCCGTCTGCCATCGGGGCAGCTGTTTAAAGAAGGGATTCCATTTAAGTCAGCAGACGTTTACTGTTCAGGGACCGTGACCAACACTGGGCATCTCAAAAAGAAGAAGACTTAAGCCATACTCTCGGGGCGTCACACTCCACAACGTGCACAACCGTGAGGTGTGGGTGGTACGGATGTGCACCTACGACAGGGCAGAGGGAGGACTGCTGAAATGGAGGGATACAAAGGTCAGCAGGGAAAGAATGAGAATCTAAGCACATCCAAGAGGACCTGATAAACCTTTCATGCTGTGCTATCAGGTGCCAAATGGTTTATCCATGACGTACCTTGAGGATAATGTCTGGTTTCAGAGATACAAAGTTTTGTTTAATGTTTTCACCTTGACTTATTACTTAATTTAATTCTCATATTTTCCACTTTTCTTTTTGTTTGCATTTGCCAAATTTATCTTTGATTCTCTTCTTAGAGCCCTTTGTGTCCGTTGTTTAGCTACGTTTAATATAATGACCGTATAAGTGAGATTTTTCTTTCTAAGACCATATGCTTTTTTAATATATGGGCATCTAAGTGGTTGATATTCCTAAATGGTGTGGTGGTAAGAACTGTCCTGACCACACTGTATAAAACTGCAGCCCCCCTCCCACATAACACACTCCCTAACTTGCTTCCCTGGTATTTTTATAGCACTATCGCCACTTAACATATTTTGTTAGCTCCAGTTTCAAGAAAAGCTATATTTTCTTATATCTTATTAACAATTCCAATTAGATGTTTTGAGTAATATATAATTTTCAGGGATTCCTCTTCCCCTGGGTCTTTAGGGCAATATTCCTTCCCCTTGCCATACACATTTTCAGAGGTCACACGCACTTACTCCAGCTCGACTGAGAAGGATTTATTCAACCCTCGTGTTTGCCAACAGATAAAGCACATGGTGTGTCTTAACCTTGTTCGTTCTCTACGTAGGAGCTGCCAGACTTCCTCTCTCAAATACGGTCCTAGCGAGGCTGGAAGGCAGAGCCCGAAGTCTAATCTTGGTGGGTCCAGTGGGACGCACCCAGCATAGCTCCTCTGGCAAAGGGAGCATCTTCACCTCTACTAACTGGCGGGTCTTCCATATTGAAGGGTAAGTAGCACTCCGTGGGTTTCCTTTTGTAATATGCAGCATGTATTTAAATGTTTGTGGATGTCTACGGCTGCCAGCCTGCTCTGGCAAATGAGGAAACTAGTGTTAAAAACTAGCCAAACAGCTCCAAGCCCCTCAAGATACTCACAACTCCTGTACTTGAGGAACTGACACTTCACTTCGTGAATGTGTCTCCCAGCAGCACTGTCTCAGGGACCTTTCTGGCCTCACTTGTGTTTGAGATGATTTTGTGGGAAGACTAATTATCCCTGTAGGAAGTACACTGCTGCCCATCCTCTTTTGCCACCGGTTCTGCTGTGGCTCAAACTTCAGTTAAGTCTGATGCAGAGAGTCGTACACGGATAGAGAGTTGCTTAAAAAACAACTCAGGGAAGAAAGGAGAATGGCTTCCTGGTTTTCTAGTCAATACTATTATTGACCCAAAACAAGAAACAGATAACATGGAGGTACTTGCTTTGCTTCCTTCCTTGGCGGTCTCTGCGCTGTTCGCTTTCGGGGAGCATATCAAATCGCATATGGCACGGTGCTTTCCAGATCAACGGCACTGACGCCGTACCTTAGCATGCTTCCTCCAGGCAGTTTGTCTAGTGCCCTTGTTCATGCTGTTCTTTTTATTTATTTCCCCTGGTATTTTCAGGAATCATCAGTTATGAAATACTGCTGACATGCCAGCCGAGAGCTTAAACATCCCTTCTCCTCTCCTGTCCACCTACCTGGAGTCCTACACTCCCCCTTTGTTATGGAAATAACCAGTCAGTAGCTCTTCCTTCCTCCAGTCTTTCCCCACTAAACCAAGAGAGTAACAGATCCTCTTAAATGCCACTTTCATTTTGTTCCCATTCTTTGGAAGGGCTGATAATAACTTTCTAGTCACTAACAAAATAACTTGAAACACGTCATCATTTGCTGCCCTTTCTTTCCAAGCTAAGGTTTTTCTTTGCTGTTTTTGAGCAAAGCCCTCTATCATCTGGAGCCGCCTTATCACCCTCTAAGGAGCCATCCCTCCAAGCCAGGAGACCCCATCTCACCTCCTTAGCCATTTCCCCTGTTTTGCCTTCAGCCCTTTGCTCCTGCTGGGTGCCCCCTTTCTGGACCGGCCTCGCGGGCCTTCTAAATCCCACCACCTTTCAATGCCCAGCTCACATCCCAATTCTTCCACGCAGCATTTCCTTAGTTATTTTTACACTGATTTTCTGTACCTGACACTCTAACCATTTAATTCATGTTCTTTAATGTTCCAAGCGCTCTGCATGATATACAGCTTAGTCACAGAGTTTAGAGTTGAAGGATGGGTCTAAGTTGACTTTGATAATTTTATCCTCTGAATGTTTAGTTGGTGTGCTGATTAGATTGTTTTGCTTATTAAAGTCAAAGATCACATCCCTTTAATTCCTCTGGGTTCTCATGCTATGTTGTACTGTGCTTTGTACATCCCATGTACTGGAGTAATTTTTTAAGATAAATATTTACTAACATATAGCTGAATAAGTAACAGAAGAGAGCAGTGTGACCAAGAAAAGTGAAGAGTGAGGAGAAAGTTATATCGTAGCATGATTTTTTTTTTCCTTTTGAACTGGCCTAAGTTCCTAAATATATATATTCAACTGGTCGTCAGATAGTTTTGAAACATCAAATATTCCCATTCAGATTTGAAATTGAAAGGCAATGCAATAAGAGCACAGAAATAGCTTTCTGTCCTGTAACAGGAAACTACCTCACAAGATTCAGTAGCCAAGGATCTATCCAGGAACCTTGACTCTAGGGAATTTTACATCAAATTGTCTAAAAAGACGATTTCTAGGGAGCAAAATCTCACGCATGCAGTTAACACTTCAATATAGCACACGCTGGGAGGACCGTGTAATTCTGTGCCCAGAATATTAAGCGCTCCTTTGAACAGTTTGGCTGTGAGGAGACAGAATGCTTCACACCTGTGATGCTCTTGGTCTGGCCCCTAACTACCTGGTTGGCCACATGCTGACATAAAAAGAGGCTCAGAGAAATTTCCTAACTTCTCTGCTGAGATTGCTGTGGGAAATCTTCTTCATGACGGTTGATTCTCTGACCACAGCAGGGACATCACAGAGCGTGCATGACCTGCACGGTGTGGTGCTTCTCAGGACTGACACAGTACCCGTATTCAATAACTGTGTTCTCAGAAACCAGCAGTTACACATTTGAATAATGAGGGTGGTGCTAATTTCAGCAAGTTATAATTAAATATAACGCCTACCTGCATGGCAATCCTCTTCAACAATGCATGCTTCTGGACCTCAGCAATGTCACCAACTGCCAAACCAATATGAAGGACAACACGGTAGTGAATCACTCTTGGTTTAATGGCTCACCTCAAAATACACTTGTGGTCTCTCTGGCTACAGTCAGGGAGTGGGTATGATGTTCACCAGCAGTGGCCTCAAAACACTGTGCTTGGGCTTCCCTGGTGGCGCAGTGGTTGAGAGTCCGCCTGCCGATGCAGGGGACACGGGTTCGTGCCCCGGTCTGGGAGGATCCCACATGCCGCAGAGCGGCTGGGCCCGTGAGCCATGGCCGCTGAGCCTGCGCGTCCGGAGCCTGTGCTCCGCAACGGGAGAGGCCACAACAGTGAGAGGCCCGCGTACCACAAAAAAAAAAAAAAAAAAAATTCACAGAGCAGCAGTTGAGGCGATATGGACTACACACTAGAACTTCCCTGAACTACTTATTTAAAAATCAATGGGAAAAAATAAGGGAATTTCATTAATATTCACACTAAAATTATTTCTCAATATTCCTTTCAGCTTTACAAATATGTGACCAAATAATACATTTGTCTGAATTTTTTCCAAAGCTATTTCTTAGGCAAATAGCTCATCACATGGACCAAAAGCAAAATGTTCTACAAGACAGTAGCTTTTCATAGAACCCACTGGAAAATGACTACTTTCTGAAAATGTGAAAACCTCCCCCAAACAAATGATCCAAGTTCTTGCTTTAATTCTGCCTTTGACTGGGACTGGTCACATTTGATACATGATAATATATGTGTCCAAAACCCTAACTTGTTATTTTAAAGATAACCGGAATGTTTCTATTAAAATTAAAAGCTATCATGAAATAAAATGAAGTCTTAAAGTACTTAATGTATTTTCAAATAGCTAATAAAAAATTGAGCATATTAGAATTCATTCAGTAAATATCAGGTTGAAATAAAACAAACTCTCCTACAATTTTGAACATTGGATTTTGCTCTGTTATCACAGAATAGTACCTAAGAAATCACTCTTCAGTGATAGTCCCTTAAATAGAGATGTGTCACTTTTCAACCACAAAATTCTGTATAACCTACATACAGCTTTAGCGAATACAGGTTATAACAGTGTGTTTCCAACCATTTCCAAATTTACGCATAGTCAGTAATAGATTTAAAATGACCTTCTCACAGAAAGAGGCTCTTTCTCAATGTCTCACCCTATCAAAGGAAGTGTTTACCTAAATCCATTTGGAAGTATTGTAGCACTTGAATTTGATATGTTCTTCCAGTGACAATAAAGGGGTTCTACTGTCTACCCGACAGTGCCAGAAAGAGCAATTTATGGGTCTGCTCAGTGATGTGCCGTCAACACAAACCCAATTATACACTCTTGACAGCAAAGACTGGGTTCAGAGGCTCACAAGGCGCTGCTGAGTTCATAATGACAACAGAGCATCTAAATATTTTATACAAGCTCATCAGGTGTGCTAAGCAGTCTGAATTCAGTTCACGACTTTTTAAAATTTTTTATTTATTTTATTTTTGGCTGCACTGGGTCTTTGTTGCTGCGTGCAGGCTTTCTCTAGTTGCGGTGAGTGGGGGCTACTCTTCGTTGCGGTGCGTGGGCTTCTCATTGCGGTGGCTTCTCCTGTTGAGGAGCATGGGCTCTAGGCATGGGGGCTCAGTAGTTGTGGCGCATGGGCTTAGTTGCTCCGCGGCATGTGGGATCTTCCTGGACCAGGGCTTGAACCTGTGTCCCTTGCATTGGCAGGCAGATTCTTAACCACCACGCCAACGGGGAAGCCCTCATGACATGTTAAGCTAGGCTTTGAAGAGATTTCTTTAAAGAAAGTTCTGAAAGTAAATCAAGGATGTCATGTAGACAGGTTATCTATTCAGTCAATATAGTTTTCTACTGTCATGAGGTCACTTCAGATTCTTTCGGATTCTGAACTATATGACTAGATACAGAACATAACAGACTAGATCGCGTTTACAGAAGCTAATTCTGAGTCCTTTAAATTGGAGATATCAAATACATCTGTTTTAGGTTGCTTTAATGAAATACGTATAATGGGTAACAGGGCAAAAAGGAGGGAAACTATATATTACAATGAGAGATTTTGACAAATGAGAGATTATAACTATGAGAAATTATAACAAATGAAAGACCAAATGCTAAAGTGTTAACTCCCTTGAAAAGCTTATAGGCATCAGTCAGATGGTTCATTTTCCACATTTCTAATCCTGTCAGGTTTCTGCCATCCTTCGATTTTGTCAGTATTCCTGAGATAGTGTGTGTGCTGGGGAAAATATGTTAATTTCTTCTTAATGAGGAAATCCTTAGAGTTCAGAACTCTTCAGAGTGTTATATGTATTGATTTGTAACTAGTCTCACAGCTGAGATTTCTACAGGATGATCTGGAGTTAAGTAATAAAATAATATATATAAATCCCTCAATCTACAAGCTCGACTTTGGTTTCTAAAAGCCTTAAATAACATAAATGTCTCGACTGGACTTAGACAAGAAAACTAAATAAAGACAAATAAAAACATGATGAAAAATAAGTTGGAGACTTTGTGTTGCAGAATTCCTTCACTAATATCTCCAGAAAACAAAACCCACATCGGTAAGCAAAGAAAGTATTTCCAGTGTGATTTTCAAAACTTAAAACTTTCTTCCTGTCCCTTAATATTAATTCCAAAGACACTCTCCTAGCTTTTGATATTCACTTGTAACCTCAGTTCTTTTTTTTTTTTTTTTTTTTTTTTTGGGACCATGACCCGGACTCTCAACCACTGCGCCACCAGGGAAGCCCCGTCAGTTCTTTTTATTAAACCAAAAGACCATAGTTAATAGACTAACATTAAGGAGGCGGAAAAAAAGTCAGTGTTTAATCTGGACGTGCAAATAGACTCACCTTGGGAGACCTGTGTTTGCTGCTTTATGTGATTTACTACACATGCCTTGCTCACACATGATTAAAAACACTGTCAATTCATGTAACCTATTTAGAGGGCAATGTGGCGATTTCTACCAAAATTAAAGCTGTACATAACTCTTGACCTTACTAGGACTTTAACACTCACTAAGGTACTGTCGACAGACAGAGGAAGCCACATCTACACTCACTGACGCTCAACCACATGTATAATAGTGAAACAAAACAAACACCACCTAAGTATACACGTGCAGGACTGGTAAAATGAAGCATGACACATTCATACAAGGGAATATTATAAAGCTGCTAAAAAGCGTGAGGTACATCTCCAGGTGCTGATTTTAAAAGTATTCTAAAATATATTTCATGAGTAAATCAAAGTGCAAATTTCTGTGGCTTCATACTTAGTAAATAAAAAAGATATATCAACGTGTGTGTATCTGTATGAGGCTTTTTTCCCTCCTGGAAAGTACGTAAGGAAATGTTAACATGGTTCCACCGTGCAGAGAGATTTGTGCTGGGGGTTAGAGAGAACTTTTAATTCTGTTTTAACGTTTAAAAAGAGATTCTTCCTCCTGCTGACAACGTGAGGAAATCCAGGGCCGAGCGTTCTGAGTGTCCACAGCCTCCGCCCTCGGATCGCGCCATCAGTCGGCAGGGGGCGCTGGTGCCGCCTTTTGGGCCGAGTGCCCGGGAATCGCAAAAGAAACAGAAGCCCCATCCTAGCCCTTGGGACCTCCGAAAGACCACCTACCAAGTTTCGAAGGGTCTCCTCCCCCAAAGCCCCTTCCGACTGCCCCACCCCTGGAGGAGCCCGCGGGCCCTGCCATTCCCTGCAGCACTTCACTGGTAAGTGCTGGTTTCTCTGTTTCACTCCACGAGACATGCATATGCTTGTGAACCCCCAAACACCTCGTGAATAGCTAGCTCTCCGACTGCCAAATACAGCCATCTAGCTGTTTGGTTCTAAATAAAATCTATAAAAAGGTCAAGCGGAACAGCACACGCTCAAAAATTGTCCTGATTTTAGGCAATTGCCTGATTCTGCCGAATGCTAAGGATACTTTGGGGCTAGGTCTCCCCAGACTGCAGCTGCCCATCACGATTAAGAGCAGGGTGAACAAGCAAACAGAAAGGACAAAGCAGGCACCGGGCGGGCGCCTTTTAATAACTCGGTCCATCACCCCACCCCCCGCCCCCTTCCCGAGAAGGTCCTGTCTTGAAAGGCACACACACCCGGAAGCAGGCAGCCCTTACCTCGCCCGGTCCTCCCATCCCGGGGCTGCGGGCTAGGAAACTTCGAGTCGAGAAGGGCAAAGTTAGGAAGAGCCGACCCCCGCCCGGACTTCGCGTCCCGACCGCCGACGGCCCGGGTACCTTAAAAGTCCTTGGAGTCGTCCATGTGGTCCTCCACGCCCAGGTAGACGACGCCCCTGGGCGCAGTATCTTCCTCAGGCTGCTCCTCACTGACCACACCCCGGACGCCCCCTGCGGCAGCAGCTCCCCACGGGCGCGGGCACCTGGGGCGAGAGAGCGCGGGAGCGGTGAGCG
>NW_020172626.1:3604503-3654368 GCF_003031525.2 Neophocaena asiaeorientalis asiaeorientalis
CCCCGGGAGGAAAGAGGTTTGCTTTGCGTGAGGCCGAGAGAACTTCTGGCAGGCGTTGTCCGGCTCAGGCTGCTTGTAGGGCGGGAAGCAGGAGCGGTGCAGGGAGGGGTGGGGACGCGGCCATCGTGTCCACGCGCGGCCACCGGGCGGCCGCGCCACCTGTGTCCTGGGACGCGCAGCTTTGGGCGGACAGCGCGACTTGCCCGTCCAGGCTGCAGCTGCGGAGCGCACCCGTGAGTCCCCTGAGTCTAGGGGTCAGGTCAGGGTGGGTCGCGCGAATATGGAATCTTTTATGATAAAAACCCTAAGAGCCCCCGTCCTGTCGCGCAGTCAGAGAGAAAGAAAGGCGCCGGCCACGGGAACGAGGGAGAGAATGACTGGGTACGCTGGAAAGATTTTTATTAAAGAAAATTTTTTTTCCAGCTAAAAGCCACTGGGCCTCAGTTTCCCGTGTCCACAGCATTGTAGAAGGCTCTTGGATTTGGAGATAAGGTTTTTAGAAAAACTTATCTTTCCAAAAGAAAAGGGGAGTGATTAAATCTTAGCAGCGGGTCGAGAGATTAGATGAAGTCCCTTTGGACCTCTGGTCCCATTTCCTGTGCATAACAATACTGATCCCCTCAGGGGTTGGTGTTTCAGCAGGGTTAATAAAATGACTGTTAGATAAACAAAGAGTCGTGACTGGCTGCTTGTTTACCCTCGGCTCTGTTTGAAACGCTTGTCTTCATGGGCCAGTGCTGAGTTTATTAATCAACAGCATTAGTGTAATTGTGGAGTGGAAGGCGTCTTCTCTCTGAGAGTGGCTAGTTCCACATCTACCTACAGATAATAGAGCCTCTGTGACTGTTGCCACTATGTTTCTGCCACAAGGTTAGAAAGCTTAAAAAACTTCATTGTGATGCGTATAAAATGGATGACTAATAAGAACCTGCTGTATTAAAAAATAAATTAAATTTAAAAATTAAAAAAAAACCTTTATTCAGAAGCTGATTACTCTGCATAGGCAGGAATTTAGCTGTGACAGTCTTTTGACAGTCTGTGTGCTCTTTTAAGGCTCCAGATTGTCCTAGTAACCTGTACTCTCCAGCATCTGACCCAAGACCCTGTGGATCCACGACCTGGCAGAGATCAGGCACTAAAGAAAGGTTTGTGGACTGCCTGCTCTATGGGTTACACTGGGCTGAACTTAAGGGCAAGTGAAGTAGCATGATGATATTGTGGAACGATGGAAAGGTTCTCCCCAAATCTTCCATTAGTGATGGCAGGTTGCCATCAGTTCCACCCTTTGAATGGAATTCCTTGGAAGGGTAATATTGAAGAAGTTATCACTGGTCATTGACCCGTGAATGTGGACTTTTGAAAGACTGGTGAAGGATAGAGCATTCAACTTCACCACCTGCACAGTTTTCCCATCAGCATCTGTGTTCAGGGAGTACAGAACTGGGGTCAGCTGCATACCTTAGTGTCATTTAGTTGAAGGTGGTGATGTATTTGGGAAAACCAATAAAGAAAAGAATCAGAGGAACGGGGAAAGAGAATAACCTTGAGTCACTGCTGTCTGCCTGACATTTTACATACGTGAAAACCTCATTTTTAAAAGAAAATGCCTTATAGGGATATTAAGACTTTTTAATTGTGATAATATAGTCAGTTACGTTGATCAATTGCTTTTCTCCTTACTCTTAGCTGAAAGGGATCACTAAGACAAAAAGAGAATTTAGAGGAGGGTGTTTTGGGGTCATTTTGGAAGCTGGGCAGAAGCTTAGAGCCCGTACAGAGTAACTCAGAAAGGTGACAGCACTTGTCCAGGGCCACACAGCTGGAGGTGGCAGAGCCAGGGCGAGATCCAGTCCTCTGAACTCCAGGGAACGCCTTTTCTGTTAAAACCTCCACCTCACCTGCGACATCCAGGTCCATTCTGACCTTGGGTTGAAAGGGACGCTGAAATCGCCCCAGCCAACCATACAGGAAAATAAAATGGGATTCCAGAGGTATTTGAGCTCCGTATTAAAAAAAAAAGTCACTGGCTTTAGCTGCCAGCTCAGCATCTCTGCATTCTTGCATCTGTGCCCCATTTTTATCACCCAAATCATGGCCCCCATCATAGAGGACAAATTCTTTTAATTTGTCCTCTAGTGTTTAAACACTGAAAAATAAAGATGGCTGGTGGTAGAGATCTGATTTTTTTCCCCCGGCTTTCTGCTTGTGAAAACAAAGAGATTGTAATATTATTTAATTTTTCCTTTTATCTTTGGCTGGACTTGTCCATTTCAGACACTTTTTAGGCAGTGTCCTCTCAAGACCTCTCATTCTCATCAGTGTTTCTTAATAATAGTTAAATTATTTCCTACCCAACAATAGCATCGTTTTCTCAGGCAGGGCTTCCTTTTTAAAGATTCTACAAATCGTGGTTTTAAAATGCATAATGTAGACAGGAACAAGATGGTATCTAGCCATTTACAATTAAGATCTCGTTCCCTTTGAAGTTTAATTACTGTTGTTTGGTAATGAAATGCAATATTTTTACACCAATTTTAATTACAAAATAGGGATGATCATTAGAAAAAATAAACTTTTGTAGAAATTTCCAGAAGGTAATTTTTATTATCAAATTACATTTTGATATTACACAGGACTTTAAGAAAATGAAAAATGATAAAAAAGAGGATTTTATTTAAATTCTCAGGGAAAATATAGTTGTATACATATATCATCTCAGTAACTTTTGACAGAACAATCTCGATTATCAAAAATTACCTTTAGTCATTTTTTCTTACATTTAAAAATTGTTTCTGTTTATTTGTTCACAAATTAATTACAAAAATATTTATTTTTTAGAAAACATCATTAATCCAAATATATTATTAGTAGAACCTATAACTGAAGGTAAAACTGTTTGGTTACCTTACCTTAAGTGCCTTAACTCAATAATACAATGAAAAGGGGTCCAACAAACCCACTAAGGAACAGAAAAGTTGTCTTGCATCTTTTTAAAAACTTTTCATAAAATTCACTCATGCTAAGTGTACAGCTTGATGATTTTTAGTACATTTATACAATTTTACAACCATTTCCACAATCCAGTTTTATACTACTTCCATCAATTCAAAAAATTTCCATGTGCCCTAAAAGCAGTCAGTCTTCTCTCCCACCCTCCGCCCTAAACAACCTTTGATCTGTTTTCTGTCTTTATTGTTTGGCCTTTTCTAGAAATTTAAGATACATGGAGTCGTACACTCTATAGTCTTTGGTATCTGGCTTCCTTTGCTTAGCATAATACACTTTGAGAATAATCCGTGTTGGAGTGTGTATTCATAGTTTCTTCCTTTTTGTTGCTGTTGTATGAATTCACAGCCCTCCATATCCACGCATTCAGCATCCCTGGATCCAACCAATCCCAGATTTCTAGTTTTTCCCTATCGTAAATAATGCAGCTATGAACTTTTTCATACACATCTTCTTGTGGACACATATTTTCATTTCTCTTGGTTAAATACTTAGTTGCTGAGTCATATGGTAAGCATGTATTTAGCTTTGTATGAAACCTCCAAACTGTTTTCAAAAGTGGTTGTACCATTTTACATGCCCGTCAACACTGTATGAGATGTCTGCTGAGCTCATCGTGTGTCCAATCTAAATAAGAATATGAAGCTCTAAGTCACCCTGGAAGTAGGAGGAACTCAGGGATTTTGTCATATCAACCTCCAAGATCCTTCTCTTTCAGTCCATAGGGTGGTTAACTAGAACTGGGTTCCTAGGGCTAGACAGAATCTAAATTTTAACCCTATGGGAGCCTGGACTGGCACAGGCTCAAGGGTTTGACCTTGACCTGACATATACAGTTGAAATGCATAGTAGTCCTAAGAGACACTTTTCTCTAAGTATAAAAGAAAACGCTACCACACTTATGCAATTCTGGTTGCTTTTTCATTACTGAAATATAAACTGTTCTTTCATGTTCCCTTTCTCTTGGACTTGAGAAATTGACACAAATATCATGCGAATACAATGATTACTTTTGGTCCTACGAAGAGCTTGATTTCAACTTGAAACCATCACATAACTATATGCTACTGAAAAGAGGTAAGAGTAAGCACTTAATTTAAAAGGATTTGATAGTTTAAAAACTCTTCAGTGGAGGGGATTAGCTGCCATTATTCTTTCACACGTTGCTTGATCAGTGTGACAGATTCTGCTAGTTGCCTCTCAAATACATCCTCCCCCTCTTGCTGTGTAATTAGACCCCAGTATTAACTTGGCACAGATAAATGACACATTCCATGCCTCCCTGGCAGCAAGGGACGGCCATGTTACTAAGTTTTGGCAAAGGAATCAAATACAGAAGTGTCATGTGCCATTTTGAGGAAATTTCTTTAATAAGACAGGACATACTCTTCTTCATTTCTCTTCTTCCTTCCTTCTGTATTGAATGTGGATTTTATATGATGGCCAGAGCTCGAGAATCCATCGTGTGCCATGAGGATGAGGATTGGTAGAGCAAATAACAGAAAGAAGGCTGGACCTTGGATGATTATGTAGCTGCTAAAGCAGCTGTGCTACAGATGTCTGAATTTCTTTTTCATAAAAGGAAAATTAACTTTCTTCTTGCTCAAGCCATTGTTCGTTTGTTTAATCATATGGATTAAATGTAATCCTAAATCATGCAATAATTTAATAATCAATGGTATCTTTAAGAGCTTACTCTGTACAGCAAAGGAAGCCATCAACAAAATGAAAAGACAACCCTCAGAATGGGAGAAAATATTTGCAGACAATGCGGCCGACAAGGGATTGATCTCCAAAATATACAAACAGCTCATGCAGCTCTATGTCAAAAAACCAAACAACCCAATCATAAAATGGGCAGAAGATCTAAATAGACATTTCTCCAAAGAAGATATAGCAATGGCCAAAAAGCACATGAAAAGATGCTCAATATCACTAGTTATCAGAGAAATGCAAATCAAAACTGCAATGAGGTATCATCACACTGGTCAGAATGGCCATTGTCAAAGAGTCTACAAACAATAAATGCTGGAGAGGGTGTGGAGAAAAGGGAACCCTCCTGCACTGTTGTTGGGAATGTTAACTGGTACAGCCACTATACAGAACAGTATGGAGGTTCCTTAAAAAACTAAAAATAGAACTACCATATGATCCAGCACTCCCACTCCTGGGCATATATCCAGAGCCAACCGTAATCTGAAAGGACACGGGAACCCCAATGGTCCTTGCAGCACTATTTACAATAGCCAAGACATGGAAGCCACCTAAATGTCCATTGAGATGTGAATGGATAAAAAAGATGTGCTACATATGTACAATGGAATATTACTCAGCCATAAAAAATGAAATAATGCCATTTGCAGCCACATGGATGGACCTAGAGATTATCATGCTAAATAAAGTAAGTCAGAAAGAGAAAGACAAATATCATATGATATCACTTATATGTGGAATTTAAAATATGATACAAATGGACTTATTTACGAAACAGAAACAGACTCAGAGACATAGGAAACAAACTTATGGTCACCAAAGGGGAATCGTAGGGGGGAGGGATAAATCAGGAGCTTGGGATGAACACACACACACTACTATATATAAGACAGATAATCCACAAGGACCTACTGTATAGCACAGGGAACTCCACCTAATATTCTGTGATAACCTACCTATATGAAGAAGAATCTAAAAAAGTGAATATATGTATATGTATAACTGAAGCACTTTGCTGTACACTTGAAACTAACTCAACATTGTAACTCAACTGTAATCCAGTAAAATTAAAGTATTTTTTAAAAAAGAACTTACTGAGGGCTTCCCTGGTGGCGCAGTGGTTGAGAATCCGCCTGCCGATGCAGGGGACACGGGTTCGTGCCCCGGTCCGGGAAGATCCCACATGCCGCAGAGCGGCTGGACCCGTGAACCATGGTCGCTGAGCCTGCGCGTCCGGAGCCTGTGCTCCGCAACGGGAGAGGCCACAACAATGAGAGGCCCGCGTACCGCAAAAAAAAAAAAAAAAAAAAATGTCAAAAAACCAAACAACCCAATCATAAAATGGGCAGAAGATCTAAATAGACATTTCTCCAAAGAAGATATAGCAATGGCCAAAAAGCACATGAAAAGATGCTCAATATCACTAGTTATCAGAGAAATGCAAATCAAAACTGCAATGAGGTATCATCACACTGGTCAGAATGGCCATTGTCAAAGAGTCTACAAACAATAAATGCTGGAGAGGGTGTGGAGAAAAGGGAACCCTCCTGCACTGTTGTTGGGAATGTTAACTGGTACAGCCACTATACAGAACAGTATGGAGGTTCCTTAAAAAACTAAAAATAGAACTACCATATGATCCAGCACTCCCACTCCTGGGCATATATCCAGAGCCAACCGTAATCTGAAAGGACACGGGAACCCCAATGGTCCTTGCAGCACTATTTACAATAGCCAAGACATGGAAGCCACCTAAATGTCCATTGAGATGTGAATGGATAAAAAAGATGTGCTACATATGTACAATGGAATATTACTCAGCCATAAAAAATGAAATAATGCCATTTGCAGCCACATGGATGGACCTAGAGATTATCATGCTAAATAAAGTAAGTCAGAAAGAGAAAGACAAATATCATATGATATCACTTATATGTGGAATTTAAAATATGATACAAATGGACTTATTTACGAAACAGAAACAGACTCAGAGACATAGGAAACAAACTTATGGTCACCAAAGGGGAATCGTAGGGGGGAGGGATAAATCAGGAGCTTGGGATGAACACACACACACTACTATATATAAGACAGATAATCCACAAGGACCTACTGTATAGCACAGGGAACTCCACCTAATATTCTGTGATAACCTACCTATATGAAGAAGAATCTAAAAAAGTGAATATATGTATATGTATAACTGAAGCACTTTGCTGTACACTTGAAACTAACTCAACATTGTAACTCAACTGTAATCCAGTAAAATTAAAGTATTTTTTAAAAAAGAACTTACTGAGGGCTTCCCTGGTGGCGCAGTGGTTGAGAATCCGCCTGCCGATGCAGGGGACACGGGTTCGTGCCCCGGTCCGGGAAGATCCCACATGCCGCAGAGCGGCTGGACCCGTGAACCATGGTCGCTGAGCCTGCGCGTCCGGAGCCTGTGCTCCGCAACGGGAGAGGCCACAACAATGAGAGGCCCGCGTACCGCAAAAAAAAAAAAAAAAAAAAAAAGAACGTACTGAAAATATTATATTTGGTAAAAGCAACTGTACTCTACAAACTGGGAATTTATACCTTTTTTCTCTAGTATTGAGAGGTCTACCTCACGCACTCTTTCCCTTGGTAAGAAAACAGCTGATCTTACTGGTGAGTTAAGGGAAAGAACACAGCATTCACTGGTCTCTTTTTCAGGAGAGGCTGCTCCCAGCTCCTCCAGTGGTCAGTGGTTGGCTCCGCCCATAGCAGCAGAACATTATAGTCACTGAGGGAAAGTCAACCTTGTGAGGAAATTATTCAGTGGCCTAATACAGCCTTGTATCTCCCATCTAGCTTTATCAATATGTAAACTGCTGTTTTTCATCTCCACTATTTTGTTTTGTTTCTTAGTTGGCTTTGATTTGGGGCCGGGGGGCTGGCACATGTACAGGAATGCTTATTTATCTCCCTCAAACCCCAAGAATAAAGGTCAGTAGGAGGGTGAGGACTTGCCCATCAGGTTTTGCTAAGATATTTTAGTAGTTCAACTTTTATGAATGATATCATGCAGCAAAGATAACATAACTGCTCTGGGATTACTTCTGGGAGATAACTGACAAAAAGAAAAGTCGTATTTGAAATTCTTTCTTCATTTTTAAGTAAACTCTGTTCCATCAGTGTTTATATAATTTCTTTTTTTTTTCTGTTCTGGAAAATATTTGCCAGATTTTAGAAGGATGCCTTTATAGAAATATTGCTTAGTTCCAGAATCATACAGACATAGGTTACAGGAAAAGAATTACAAAGTTTGAACTCATCTAGACCCTATTGTGGAAGAACCACAACCTGGCAAAATAATTGTTTGCATAAATATCCTGCAAGCCACAATATGGGGTCTTTACTACATAACTGTAGACAACTTGGATTTCAAAACATTTTCCCACATTCTCTTTTCAGGATACAAAGTTGAAACCATTGGCTCTTTCACTAAAAATGGAAAAAAATGATAAATTTATCAAAGTCCATACTTGAAGCTTTTTATTATATTTAAGGGCCATTATTCTATTAAAAGAAAATTTCTTACAAATGGTCATTTAATCAAATGTCATTATTATAAAATTGAAAAATGTGTATAATTTTTTCCTTCAAGTTTGAGATACTGCATATTAATGACTTTCCAGATATTGAATCTTCCCTGTTTTCCTCAAATAAGTCATTTATGATCAAGGCATATTACTTAAAATATATGGTTGCATTTATTAGCCAATATTCTATGTGGGATTTCCATATGTACATTCTTTTTTTTTTTTTTTTTTTTTTTTTTTGGGGGTCGGGGGCCCTTCCCTAGTACATTCTTAATTGAAATATGTCTTTCGTTTTGGTTTTAGTTTGGGGGCTAAGAATAGGTTTTCGGTTCAAGTATTATGTTTGCTTTGTTAAGCTGAATTGTGAATCATACCACTTGCTATGTTCTGAAACAATTAATGGTACATAAATTTTCTTTGAAATATTTAAATAATTCACTTGTAAAAATCTAACGTATTGTATGTAGACTATTTGATAAGTGTTTAAATTTGATCCTTGGTGATTAGTCCACTCATATTAAATGCTTCATACTGAAGCAGTTTGGTATTGCATACCATTGGGCCTGGTACTTTGTAATAGTAGTAACTTTCTTTATGTATTTATCATGTTCTCTTTGTTTTACCATTTGTTTCGCCTCTAGGTAGATTTTCCAAAGTTTGTTTACTCTTTCTCCCAAAGAACCATATTTCACTATTTTCTAAATATTCGGCTCCTAGATTAATTAATCCCATAATTTTCCATTACGGTACTTCTCCTGAAATAACTATAAATGTCTGTATTTATATAAGTAGCAGATGTTTAAAGAAAGTTTTCTATAATGTGTATAAGACAAAGTATTTTATGTAATATTGTTTCTGTTTGGAGTCTCTAATGAATCATTAAACTCTCAAACCTCCTCTTTACTATAAAGCAATTCTCAGCCTGAAAGGGAAGAGAGACATACAAACAAAAAACTATAACACAGACACAGATAACAAATAATTAGCATATTTGCCAATAAGTATGTTCCAGAGAGATACAGAGGGGATTACAGAAACTCAGATCTGAGTTCAGTTATCCATCTAGGACTGGGGGAGTCAGGGAAACACTCTTGGAGGAAAGTGATATTTGAGCTTGGTGCTAAAGAATGCGTAGGAAATTCAAGCAAAGCTGGGAAAGGGGAAGGGTTAAGGCATTCCAGGGAGAGAAGAGAAAAGGAACAAAAGCATAGAAATGAGAAAAGGCATTGTGTGTGCTGGGAACCATTGCCTGCCATTGGGGCCTGCTAGTGAGAGATAAGGTCAGGCAGAGAGGAAGCCCTCCGATGCCCCGCTCAGGAGTTGAACTCTATCCTAAGTGACAAAGGTTTAACCACAAAGGAGATTTGAAGTTGGGCAAATTTCCCTTCGGGCTGTATGGAGGATGTATTTGAGAGACAAGAGAATGGGAAACAGATGAGGTAGAGTGGAAGAGTGACTGAGAGACGAGAAAGTAGAGATTAGAAATTTTTTAAAAATTTGTATTGGGGTATAGTTGATTTACAATGTTGTGTACAGCAAAGTGAATCAGTTATACATATATCTACTCTTTTATTTTTATTAGGTTCTTTTCCCATATAGGCCATTACAGAGTACTGAGTAGAGTTCCCTGTGCTACACAGCAGGTTCTAGAGATTCGAAAGTATTGATCGTGGCTTCAAGAAGTTTTGGGATTATAAGGAGAGAAGCAAATTGGATGGTGGCTGGTGGGAGCAAAGGTCAAAAAAGGTTTGGAGGATTTTGTTTTTTAGGAATGGAAATATATTTCTCTTCTTACATGCTGAGGAGAAGGAACTGATGGAAAAGGGGAGTTAGAAAAGAAAGAGTTGTTCTTCCCAGATGGCCTCTCCTAGAGTGGAAAGTGGTCCATCCACTTATCTCCTGTTTCTACGTGCCCCTACCCTGTGCTCAAGCCTTCGAAGCGGGTGCTGTATGTAAGCTTTCTGTATGTTATGTTTAAAATCAGTCACTCCCAGGATGAAAGCAGATTTCTTCTGAAGCTATAGATATTTAGAGTGTGCTTCTGTCTTGGTGTCATAAAGAGAAATGGTTAGTTAAGGCTGATCACAAATGAGTCTGTTTCAATTGGAATCATAAAGAGCATGCTCGCTTTAGCTGCAGCACTGCTGCCACCTGCTGGACGCCTTCAGAACAACAGCTTTTCAGCGCTCTTCCGCTTGTTTTCCTTCTGTACTTCTTGAGCAGCAAGACCCATTATTTAAAGTCGCACGGGCACACTCACCAAAATACAATTAGACATTTATAGTTCCCTGTTTGTTAATCAGGCAGTAACTATCTACGGGCAGTGCACCACACAGCCGCATGCTTGGGTCATCCAGACCAGCCAGCATCCTCAACTCGGGCAGCATCACCTGGGTAATGGTTTGATTATTAAAAGAAGTATCAATGCCATAGTAAAGAAGCTATTTACTGAATTCCTAACTTCATCCTCTAAGCCATTACCATAATAGATATGAATTTCATTTGAACTGTTATTACTAATGTTTGCTTCTCAGAAGCTAGCATTACTACTCTCCAATACAGAGGGTAATTTATAAAGAAACACAAATTGAAGAAGATATTTTTAATTTTTAACCTACTTCCCCCACCCCCAGTGGAATAGTATCTGGGGGCTCTCTGACCTCTCACTTTATAATTTTGAACAATTTAAACAGTTTAGGTCATTGGTTTGAATTAGAGATAGTGAAAGATTTTTTTTTTTTTTCTAAAAGCAAAGTAGCCTTGATACACAAAAGGCATCTACTGTTTTATGTCATTTGGCAGATTTTGAGAATGGAAATGCCAACTTCAACTGCTTAGACTTGGTTCAGTTTTCCTAATCACCCAAATGATGGCAGCATATCCAAATTTTATTGAATTGGAACACAAAAGGGAAAAGAATTCACCTCCACTTATTCAGTACTGCTAAATACTACTTTCCTAAACTTAGCTCCATGTAATTTCAGTCTTCAAAGGTTTGTAATCCTAATACTAAAATGTTTTATATTGTGAACAAAGGACTACATAATCACCGTAACCACATCTGCAATTTTCCTACTAGTAAATGGCATTTTGATTAGCACATGGCTCCTTCCTTGGGCGTTAAGAGACCAAGTAGTCATTTCTAGATCAGTACCATCCAGTAGAACTTTCTACCATGGCGGTAATGTTATACCTATGCTGTCCAAAACAGTAGCCACTAGCCACATGTGGTTAATGAGCACCTCAGTGTCCTAGTGCAATTAGAGCTACTAGCATGTAGCACTACTACTAAGTGTGGTAGTGCTGCTGAGGGATTCCTTTTCTTTCTTTTTTTTTTTTTTTGCGGTACGCGGGCCTCTCACTGTTGTGGCCTCTCCCGTTGCGGAGCACAGGCTCCGGACGCCCAGGCTCAGCGGCCATGGCTCACGGGCCCAGCCGCTCTGCGGCATGTGGGATCCTCCCAGACCGGGGCACGAACCCGTGTCCCCTGCATCGGCAGGCGGACTCTCAACCACTGCGCCACCAGGGAAGCCATCGAAAAGGTCAGTTTACATTTTTAACCCTACTTGAGTAGAAACTAAGATTTCACATACATACTTTTAATGATCAAATCTTCAAACCTAAAATTGAGTTCTTTTTATACATCATGGTAGGAAGGATATGTATGTGTAGATGTAGGATAAAATTGGAACAAAATTATATCCTTTTAGGTAACAGAACCCAGAGATGAATAAAAACAATAGGACGGGCAAATAGTCAACTGAGACCACTGTATGAGGATATTAAGGTCCCATAGGAACAGTCAGCAAAGGCACTAGCTTCAAGAAAGGCTATCAGTAAGCGACTGAGCAAACGTATTCATTCTTTGGATGTCAGCTAAACTCTTCCCAAGCCACGCCGGTGTTTGCTTAATGGTCCCACTTACAAACACTTATGGGGCAGAGATGGAGGATATGCAGAGGCTCGAGAACGGGGGTCCCCCGCACCAGAGCTGGTTCCCCCACCACTGTTGACTGCCCAGCTTGCTAGTAGCAGAGACCAATACCAATGTCACCTGAAGGCTGATTACCATAGACCCCTTCTACCTTACAGGGAAAAAGTACACGCCCTCACTAGAGTAGATGCTTGTTCCGGATATAGGTTTGCCTTTTTGCCTACTATACTTGTCCGAACACCTTCACGTGTGGTACCTTATTTACCTTCCCGTTCTCCCATAGAGCGTGGCTTCGAACAAAGAAACTCATTTTATGGAAAGAGAAGAGAAGCGATCATACCACAGCCAAATAGTTTATTGTTCTTACCATCTACCTAGATAGAATTGGCCTATTGAAACCTCAGCTATAGAGCTAATTCTCTGTAAAGTTTCTCTGCAGTGTCCAACAGGATGTGGTGTGTACATAAAATCAGCAACAACCATTTGATTCTGTTTCTCCCACAGTCGGAATATGTGAGTCCAGGATCAAGCACGAAAATAGGAAGGGCTTATATATTATACCTAATAGCTTATTCACAAAATTTTTACTTCCCATCATCATACCTTTGAACTCTGGTACATTCCCACAGGAAGTAACAATTATTTCCCAACTGGAAACTAGGATGGCCACTTGGTCATTTGAGTGTCATCATTTTATAGAACAAATAGACAAAGAAGGAGATCACAGTGCTAGCTAATGTTATTGATCCCAAATAGCAAGATGAAATTTGGTTGCCACTATGTAGGGACAGAAAGGGAGGGGTGTGCCTGGAGCCTAGAGGATTCTATGGGATACCCCCTGATATTTCCATGTCAATTAAAGAAGACAGTGGCAACTCAATTAAGGTAGCATTGCTGAGAACTTAGATCCTTTAGGAATGAAAGTTTGGGGTATTTAGGTAAAATATCCTAACCAGCTAAAGTGCTAACTGGATGCAAAGATAATGGGAAAAGGAAATTACAAATGTAAACTGAAGTTATAAATGTAACTTTTCAGACTTTCCTCATCCACTCTGTCTCAGGTTATCTACCCACCTCATCGCTCTTTAGCCACTGGGCCTGCTTTACTTTTCCTCCTAGCCCTTATCTCTCCCTGAAATCATATTCTGTCTATATACTCTTATTTTTTTTTTACCATCTTTGTGTCACTGAGTGTAAACTCCACAAAGCCAAGGTATCTGTCTTTGTTTACTGCCTTCTATCTTATGCCAAGAACAGTGAGTCCTCAACACTTAGTGAGTCTCAGAAAACATTTCTTAAATCAATGCACTGGTTCATATCTTTTCCTTTTTATGTCTTCCATATTTTAATCTCTGCAGTTTTTAGGTTTAACATAGAACAAAACGGCTGACCCTCTCCCAAACAAGAGAGAATTCTTCCTGCCTGACCGCCTTTCAGCTGGAGACGTTTTTCTTCCTGCCTTCGGACTTGCACTTAAACATCAGCTCTTCTTGGGTCCTAAGCCTGCCAGCCTTTGACTGGAACTTCAATTTTGGCTCACCTGGGTCCCCAGCTTGCTAACTGCAGACCCGTGATCATCGTGTGAGGCAATTCTTACAATACATATATACCTGTGTTATATGTATATATACACATATATATAAGCAAACGAAACCCCAGCCATATTCTACTGATTCTGTTTCTCTGGAAAACCCTGACTAATACACAGAGGTTGTCAGTTTTTCCTGTAAATGAGGCAGAGATAAACATTACGCATGTCAGACTATCTCACAAGCGAATTCCATTGGTCAATTTCCTCAGGACCATGGTTACAGATGGTTTCATCCTAGTTACCACTGCTGTTAGACACAGACAGACCTCAAGGATCCTACAGATCTTGGCTCACTAAGTTCATTCAAAGGTGCAGACAGAGATCAACACCCTCAAGTTAAATGGAATAGCATTTCAGTAGTACTTTGCAAACCAAGTACCTTCTGACCTGCATCCCCATTTGATAGAGACTGTCTCAGTGCAAAGCCTGTCAACACTAAGGGTCGCTTTCCTCACACACCTTCCTGTTGCGGTTACAGTGTGTGTGTCACCCCATCTTTGAACTGTGTTTTCTAAAAATGCGTTCATTTGCTTTGATGAGTTGGTTTCAATAATGAATAAATGTCTCTCTAACGTTTGAAATTACTTAAATCAAGGTTTTTTTTTTCCCACTCAGAGATTTCCAGGCAGTGCGTACATTTTAAATTCCAAGACATTTTTGATGATACTTAAAGGAATTTCATTTGTAGGATACTGAGAAATTGACACTTGAAATACAGGAATCAATTTTGTGGTATTTTGTTTTGTTTTGTTTTCTTATGCCTAAAAGGAGTCTAAAATAGGTATCTTTTTCTCTGTGCTGATTAGATGTTTATTGGAATATAAGAGAATAAATTATAACTCAGTCTCCTCCAGCTGCACTGTATTTTATTTATACAGTTTTATTGATTGTAAGTCAGAATTTCAGAGACAGAAAGAGAGACATCCGACAAAGTTGTACGTCAATTAAAAGTTCTTTTTGTTCTGCCTTTGCCACTCTTCTTTGGCATCACTCTGTACCTATTTTCTTTGGATAACAGAGACTAATCTCAGCCCTTTTTACATCGTCAGTGTCTGCTGGCACAAAATAAGTGCTAAATAATGATTTTTGATGATCGCAATTACTTTTTACTTAAGTGATAGTAGAATTACACGTCAATGCCTTATACAAAGGTAATCAATCAAACACTGGTATGGGTTTGACTTACCTGCCAAAATTTATACTCTTTTGAGTAATTCTCCTCGCTTTGTGCCTGGAGATTTTGGTGGCTTTTGTTTGTGTGTTTGCCAAAAAGGCACACTGTCCTCCCTCTCTTAGATACTTGTATTTTTACACTAATATTTTTATCTCATTGGGAGTTTATTTGTCAGTGTGTGGGCTCATCCATGTGACTCCCCTGCAGAAAAAGATATGGTAGATTGTTTTCTAAAGGTTTTTGAGACAAACTTATCTCTATCTCCTCTTTTTAAAATTTTCTTAACTACTTCCATTAGGCTTGAGTTGGTATTCCATATAACATACAATCTCCAGGCTCTCAAAGACAGGCCTGTCACGTGTCCTGTTTCTGCCTAAGCTTCATTACGTGAGTGTGGGCACCAGTGGCAGGCAGGGCTCCTCCCTAAAGTTGATTCAGTGGAACCATCAGTTCAAGCAGGTGGGTGTCTTCTGCTTTTACAATTTAGAGAGGAAACATATTATAAAGGAATAGAAAGATCTATTAGCTTGAATAATTAAATGTGAAAGATAACATTTATCATTGTAAGATTTCTGATGAATGTCAAGCGTGTCTTTTGCTAGGTACTGTAACCAATTAAAGATCAAGGAACAAAAATATTTGAGACCAGGAAGCTCTTGATTAAAGAAAGATATGAAACTCACAGAAAAAAAAAATCACAGAGAGAGCCAATGTAAAGAAGATACTAACACAATTGTTACCAGTTGCAGGAAAGTCATGCTGAGGACAATGCCAAAATATTTAAAAGTCACCTGGCTAACTTAGATAAGTCAGATGTTAAATATTCAGACGAAATATCCACTTCAGTATTTTAAATTTCAGGCTCTAGTCTCCCAAGGACAGCACCAGAAATTTCATTGCTAACAATTTTAATATGGACAGGAAAGTGATCAGATGGTATGCAATACAAAAAGAATTCCTGAAATCACAAAGTGCTTTCTATGAGACAGGCTTTAATGGCATTTCAAAATTTCCCCCAAAAGGCAGTTAAAGATGTTCTTTCAAAACAGGTCAAGCATATCACAAGAAAAATAAACTCACCCCGAAAGGAGTGGCGATACAGACCGTTTAGAAAATTTTACTTCCTCTGGTCCAGTCATGTGAAGGGTTCTCTCTCCCATCTCATCCACAAGGAAGGCAGAGATTTGGAAGTAGAGTTGGATGTGTGATCTGCTGGCAAGAACCATCTAAAGTGAAAAGGACTTTGAAGATAGAAGGGATGCTGACACCATCCCTCTGACAAGAGATTAGAGCAAAGACTCTCTCTGTAAAACTCAAAGGTATGTTCCTAATTATGCCGGTCAACACACTCTCAAGCATGCAATGATTAGATAAACATTGTTTTTGCTCAGTTATAATTCTTGACCCTGTCAGGTGCCAGGTAGTTGGAGACTGTGTATAGAAATCATATGCATTTATGAGTGCTTATTGACCTAATCTTTTAAAAATCAAGCTCGTATTTCTATAGTACATCCACTAGTTCAAACTAAAGCAGTGCAGAAAAGATAAATAAATAAATAAAGATATTAACAAGAATTACATATGCATCCAAGCATTTATATATCTAAACAGTTTTAAGAACCATAAAAATGGTTGAACCTCGGGTTAGAATTATGGGAAAACATAGAAGAAAGACTAATGATGTATTAAAAGAGCTATCCAATGAGCAGCAAGACCAAAATGAACCTGCATGAACTTCTCTGCATCTTCCCTAGAGAACCCTGAAAAACAAGAAAAATTGGAAATAGGAAGAGTGAAACTAATCATCTAGAATTGCCAGGTAAGAGTAATCATCTAACTGTAATAAATGTGGAAGGATAGAAAAGAGATATCTTGTATAACCATGAGCACAGCAATGCAAGGATAAAACATGCCAAACGATTATAATATCTGTGTATATTGATCAAGATTTGTCGGAATGGTTAATGTTTTAAAGGACTTAGTTTTTATTAGTTTTTATTATAATTCAGTATCATAGAGGATTTAATTTTTGGTGTTGGATTATAAAAATTTGATTATGATTATAATATTAGTTATTTGGAGGAATGGTCTTCCTTTTATTTAATGAAATATGATATTCTCCCACTGGATGGCAGCAATGGCTCAAAAACCAGAGGAGTTTTGAGACGAGCACCTTGCAGTGTTGAAAGTCCCACTTAAAGGATAAGTACAAACCAAACATAAGAACAGATAACTACTAAACTGCAATAATCTAGTTAAGTTACTCATGACACAAAGAATATAATTTCATGAAACTATAGTGCAGAGAAATGAGCAATTTTTAAAAAACGGTATGGGCTTTTGTCTAACGTTTTATTGGCAATACTGATTATGGTTTCTTACGTTAGAATAAGAAAACCAGTTCAAATGGCATCATACTTACAAATAGATTAACTTCCATCAGACACACAAGTAAGCTCCAAAGAAATGTCAAGGCACTTCTCTTATCCAGAACAAATTTTAAAATTAATAATTTATTTTGAACTATCTTCAAGTAGGAATAATGTCATAACTATCTCAGTGTCCCCTACACCCAAAACATTGGCTGGCACCAATAGATATTCAAAAAAAAATTATTGAACAGAAACAAACTGAAGATATATCCAATTTTATATGGATATGCAAATGATGTAAAATTCCCTTCCAACCATCCCTGGCTTTCCATCTTTGCAAATGTTGTAAAGGAATGTCAGCGTTTATTTATTCACTCTACAGAAGTATTGAGGACTTACCATATATCGTATGTGCTGAGCATTTAAATATAAATAACACCAGGTTCTTGCCCTCGGGAAATTAATACTCTTATGGAGTAGATACTTGTAAACAAATAATTTTAGAAGCCTCTGGAAATACTTATAGATACACACATATACAAACTGCCGTGAGAGAAGAGAGAAAGGAGCAATAATTTCTAATAACAGATGGGTCTTAAAAGTCTTCAAAAAGAAGAAACATTGAGGTTTTTTGCAAGCTGTTCACCTAACCATCAAAATATATAAATCTGTCACGGGTCAGCAGCGTAAAATATCAGAACCATGGTACCTTCCAGAGAAAATGTAGAATTGTAAGTCTTATAGCTCCTGTTAAAATTCAGGCTAATATAAGGGAGATTCAAAGCAGAGATTCTATAGATAAAGAAAATGTGGTACATGTATATATATATATATATATATATGCAATGAAATACTACTCAGCCATAAAAAAGAATGAAATAAGGCCATTTGCAGCAACATGGATGCAACTAGAGATAGCATACTAAGTGAAGTAAGTCAGAAAGAGAAAAACAAATACCATATGATATCACTTATATGTGGAATCTAAAATATGACACCAATCAACCTATCTGTGAAACACAGTCTCACAGACCTGGAGGACAGACTTGTGGTTGCCAAGGGAGAGGGGGTGGGGGGGGATGGAGTAGCAGGTTGAGGTTAGCAGATGCAAACTATTATATATAGAATGGTTAAGCCACAAGGTCCTACTGTATAGCACAGGAAACTATATTCAATGTCCTAAGATAAACCATAATGGAAAAGAATATATATATATATTATATATATATATATATATAACTGAGTCACTTTGCTGTAAAGCAGAAATTAACACAGCATTGTAAAACAACTATACTTCAATTAAAAAACAAAAGAAAGACAAAGCAGAGATTCTAAGTGTATGAAAGACATTATCTATCAACTTATTTAGAAAATAGGACAGGTTTGGGCCAGATGCAGAATGTGATTTTGCCTCTCCATGTCCCTCTGAATCTTGGTCAAAAGCTGCAGGAATAGGGGGCTCCCCATCCGCAACGGGTCATTAGGAAGAGCCCCACAGAGCTCTTGTGGAAGGTGCTCCTTCTTGGGGTCCCTCTGCTTCTAAGCCCTCCTCCGTTCCCCTCCTGCATCCAGGCTTCTACTGAAGAGCCCTAGCAGATCAGCATCCCCTCATGACTTGTGCCAGCAGCCAGGAGATGCCTCTAAACTCCCTTTGACGTGGTTTACGTAGAATTGAATGGTAGGGAGAGTTCTGTGGTCTTTACTTCTCCTCAAATTCATTTCCATTCTCTCACACAGCAGATTTCAGTGGCTTGACTTTTGTGAATACAATTTCCTGTCAGACATTTATTTTGTTTATTTAGTTCTATTTAGTAAATACAGGAAACACTCTCATAGTCATCCCCCAGACCTAGAACTGTCCGCTACTAGGAGCTAAAAGTAAGAGGGACTCAGAGGCATTTCAACAAATACTGACATTGACACAGAATCTCTCTTCCTTTATTCTAAGAATCCAAAAATAAGGCCCAGGCAATTATGTTTCACATACTTAAGTACACTTCAGCTAAAAATAATGCTGTGTTTTAATATCTGTAAGTTAGAATTCTCATCCAAGCAAAAATATTATGACTCCTTGGGGCTCCATAAACATGGGATGATAAACATCCCTTAGGGAGATTGATCCAATAAAATCTCTCAGCCCCTCAGTGATTTTCCCCTCTCCAATGTAAGTCCTTATTAGGAAAAGTAAGAAGAGAACTGACCTCGTTTGGTCTCTGTTAGGTTATGGTTGTCTGATAAGCAATTGCTACACATTCCCTCCTTCAGGCCCAATTAACAGTCCTCTTAGGGAGACATTATTATCTCTATTTCCCCTAGGAGAAAATAGATTCAAGGGATTAAATAACATTTCAAAGATCACTTAGCCAGAAAAGTTTCAATGCTGGGATTTGAGCCACGGTTGATCTTATTTTAAATGACTACTTCCAGATTTGTGAGATTTAATCTGTTCTTGACACATGTATGGAAGAGTAGACTCTCTTCCTCTAGCCCTGGTTTTGGAGGAAAGGATTGGAGTAATGAGATAATTTTCTACAACGTACAAGATCATGTACATCCAACATCACATTAATAATTAAATATGGTTTAATCGTACATGTGGTTATGTTTGGGTACAGGTGAGACTCACAATTCAATAGCAACAAAGAGAATGACTTGGTATTTAGATTATAATATCTAGACTGTACACCATATCTTCTTTACTCTCTTTGAATATATTGAAACAAAACCACTTTAATGTAAAATGGCTTAACAGTGAAGTAATAGAATGTCCTTGGTTTTTGGTGTGTGTTTGGGTCTTCCTGGTGTTCCAACTATATTCTTGGTCAGGAGATTAGAGCTCCTTCCCAAGACCCTATAGGTTGATATTATTGCCTTCTCTTATCTTTTAAGTTACCTGCCAATCAAGAAGATGGACAATGGCCTTTGTTTTTCATATAGGAGGGCAGGACATTCCAGGTCTTTCCTGGCTCAACAACTTCTCTGAGTTGGTCTTGGGGCTTTAGCATCTCTGTCTCACTTGGTGAGGATGTTGTTGTGGCTTAAGGTGACTCTTTGAGATGCAAGAAAGTAACCCTCACCTCCAAGTTCTGACTCCATTTGTATTTCTCAACTCTCTGCTCCTGTCATGGCTCGTCTGATATCTTAATTTTGGTACCAGATTAGTCCTTTCATAAGACCCAGCCTAAAAGCAGGCACTGTTCTTCATTTTAAATTTGCTCTTATATTTGTGTTAAACCCCTCTGATTTTCTTCCTAGGGAAGCCTGCATAAATTTAACTACAAAAGTCCCTTTTGACCTCTATATGTCATTGGTGCTCAAAATATGTTATCAGTAAAATAGTTTTTGCTGCAAGTAATAAACACCTGGATTCCAATGGTGATATCATCAAGGATCCAGGCGCTATCCATCTCTTCTCTGCCATTCTCTGGTTTGGTTCCATCTTTAGGCTGGTAGCAATATAGCTGCAGCGATTCTAGTTTTCTCATTCTGGTACAATATCTAGAAAAGAGGAGACTATCCTTTCCTTGAAGCTCTCTCTTTGGAGCCAGGAAAATATTCCCTGGAAGCCCCTGCAGACCTCTCCTCGTGTCTCATTGGTCGTTTGCCCATTCTGGATCCACTCACTGTCAAGAGGTATGGACCTGCCATGATTGGCTTAGGCCAGTTACATGGGTAGAATGAATGTTGGAGAATCAACTACAATATTCGTGTGTAGAGAATTTTTTCCAATTATTATAGATAATGGTGATGTTACTGTACTATTTGGTTGTGGGCTTAGTGTCTTGACACTAGAGTCTATTGAAAACAGAGAAATATTTTATATAGTCTAATGTTACTATTGGTTGCAAAACTGTAAAATATGTTTAATGCAATGTTCCTGTTGTATTTATAGGTCCTACCACATGCTGGAGCTCTCTCATATAATGCCAAGAAATGTATCCGAGACTAAAATGTGAATGAATTGTATTATCTACTTCATCCTTTTAGGACAAACATGCAGCCTTAAAAATGTAGGAGGATAAGTGATGCTTTTTACTGTTGCCTAGTTGTAGCGGAGGTCCAGGGGCTGAAAAAAATTCACAGGGATCAGTCTGGTTCTGCAGACATGCTAAGAGATTGTGATACTGATTTTACCAGCATTAGTAGATCATCCACCTCCATAACATTAAGAAAGAAATTGAAGGCAACAGTAGATACCTTTGATGCGGTTTATCAGTGCGTGTGTGTTCCCTTCCCTTGCTATGAGTGAGTGGAGAGGGGAGCTTATGCTATGTGAGAGGAGCTACAGGAGTACGACTCAGGGAGCTTGGCATATGCTTATCAGTATTTGGAGGAGATGGAGGCTGGTGCCAAGATGGACACCTGAAAAGGTTTAAGAGGAAGCTACTGGCCAGCCATTCTGAAGGCAGAGCAAGGGGAGATTAAAACAATAAGAGGGAGCGACTTCTCCACTAAGAGCAAGGATGAGATGTGCGTTTCCCACAATGATCAAAACTCACAGGAGGACGGCAGGCTTGAGACCTCTCAAAGGTGATTGGGTAGTCTTAAACCATAGAGCTATGAAGAAACAAGGCGAGTGGGATGTGGTGGAAGCCAAAGGAAGAGAGTGGGCAGCAACAGCAAACATTTCTAAGATATTGAGTGACCACTGGATTTTTAAATTTTTATTTATTTATTTTTGGCTGCATTGGGTCTTCGTTGCTGCGCACGGGCTTTCTCTAGTTGCGGCGAGCGGAGGCTACTCTTTGTTGTGGTGCATGGGCTTCTCGTTGCTGTGGCTTCTCTTGTTGCAGAGCACGGGCTCTAGGCGCACAGGCTTCAGTAACTGTGGCACGCGGGCTCAGTAGCTTTAGAGTGCAGGCTCAGTAGTTGTGGCGCACGGGCTCAGTTGCTCCGCGGTATGTGGGATCTTCCCAGACCGGGGCTCAAACCCCTGTCCCCGACATTGGCAAGTGTATTCTTAACCACTGCACCGCCAGGGAAGCCCCGTTGGGTTTAGTATAAAGCTCATTGGCACCTTTGCTGGTGAGGGAACAAGCCAGGCTATAGCAGGTTGCATTTTCATGGTGATCAATTATAGGTTTGATGGAGAGCAAGGGAGGACATTTTTTAAATCTGTATGTGTTATTTATTTTATTTATTGCTACATAGCAAATTACGCCAAAACGTAGCCACTTAAAACAGTGCACATTAAGTATTTGACAGTATCCATAGTCGGGGATTGGTCCTCTGCTTTAGGGGGTCTTAGAAGGCAGTAATCAAGGTGTCAGCCAAGAGTGGAATCTCATCTGAATGCTTGACTGGGAAGAAACTCTTCCCAGGTACGTGTAGTCATTGGTAGGATTTAGTTCCCCCAGAACTGTTGGACAAAAGGGCCCAGTTCCTAGTTGGCTGTTGACAAGAGGATGCCATCAGCTTCTTGCCACAGGGGCAGATCTGGGGGAAAATTCACTTCCAAGATTTTTCAGGTTGTTGGAAGGACTTCGTGGTTGCAGGACTGAGGTCTGTGTTCCCTTGCTGGCCATCACTTGGAGGCTGGTCTTCATTCCTAGAAGCTGCCTGGATTCTTCATCATGTGGTCCCCTCCATCTACAGAGCCAGCAATGGCATGGTGAATCCTTCTCATGTTTCAGGTCTCTCTTACTTCCTCTTTTACCACTAGCCAGAGAAAGCTCGTTGTTTTTAAGGACTGATGTGATTAGACCCACCCAGATCATCACCATATCTTGAGGTCAAGTGTGCCATGTAACATAACATAATCATGAGAGTCATATCATATTATATTCATAGGTTCTGGGGATTAGAACTCAACATATTTGGGGGCCCACTTTAGAAATTCTGCCACCACAGGCAGTTTGATTCATTAAAGTGTGGGAGCCAAGAAAGCAATACAAACTGCCAGAAAGATGCAAGTCACAATGGTGTGTGACAGGAGGAGGTGGTGATCATTGGGGCCCATCATACCATGGTCTGCCAGCCACACCATCTAATGTTCTTATTTTCTCTGCAAAGTAGGAGGCTGAGAGTAAGCAGGAGTCGCTATGACCAGAAGTTTAGGAAGAGAGGGGAAATTTTCAAATAGTCACAGCGGAGAACAATGACGCCCACAGACTAGGGAAGCGCAGAAGGATTGCTGGACAGTTCCTGATGATGCCTTGAAGTTGGAGGTTAGGAATTTCGCTTATGCTTCCAGTTTTCAAAAATCTCAGTCTAATTTATGTAGCATAGATACAAGATGGCATTTATAGATTTCTGAATGATCTGAGGGACTTTGATTAATTCAGTTATAGCAGACAGGCCATTCTTTGCAAGACCGTCTGATGGACAGCCATGGCCCCAAGGAGATATTCCACCCAAAGTCCACAGATTTACACCGTTTATTTTAGGGGAAAATAACCAAAATTTTAGTCAATATCATAGTACAATTAAAATTTGAAATTACTACTAAGAAACGCAAGGCATAATTGGATAAATGTTTAGTGTTAAAACAATTGAGCCGACGACATTAAGTTAGCAACTGCGTTATTAGATTTCAAAGTTTTGTTAGGATTCTCCAGTCTTGCACAACTTGAACAACTGTGCATAGAACAAAGCTATGGAATACTCTTCTGAACTTAGACAAGTTACTTAACTTTTCTGAGCCTTAGTTTCTTTATCTGAAAAACTGGAACAATAATATATCTCTCACGGATGAATTATAAGTACTAAATGAGACCACATATGTGATTAGCACAGAGTAAACAATATATATATTGCATTTACTTATTATAAATGTGTTTTATTGCTCAATTTACTCAAAAAAGAATGATTAATCCAAATGTTGTCATGCTAACCTAAATCATTGTAAAACCAAATCGATGCCCAAGGCCATTTCAAGACCCAAAAGGAACTGAAAGCAAATCTTGGAAATTTTTTTCTTGCTGGGAGGGAAATATGAAAACAAATGCAACCCCCTTTTCCATAATAGACACTTTATCTTAATTTTCTACTTGTTCAAAAGGCTGATTTACCATCACTTATTACGTTCTGATGTTGGCAAAGAACCCAATTAATTCTCTAATGGAATTGATCTATAAATGTTCATATTTCAAAAGGCTTAGTAAATAAATATTAATCAGAGAATCTCACAAGAACTATGAATGAAAAACGTGTATGAGTTCAAGAAAGAAATGAATGTAGTCAGACTGCTACTCGATTTTGAAATTGGAGAAGAGACTAAACGGCTAATTTCATGACAAATGGGAATTACTCATTGCCAAAATACAATGGATGGTTTGTTGTAGGCGCAAAAAAAATGTACGATATTAATTGAATTTTAATTATATTGGCCTTTCCTGTGGTCTTTTCTGTTCACATAAAACTTGAACTTTGCAATTCAATTTAACTGAAATTGGGCAGTGAAGTGTATTTTAATTTAATATCTGCTCTTTTGAAATTAAACCATCACTGATAATCATGAAATATGTTATGGATACATGTGCTATTTTTATACCACAAGCCAAATTTACATTTTATATCATAAGCCTCATTCAAACTACTTTAATGGTACATATACAGAATTAAAGGCTGGAGTGATTATTTGAAATTTGCAATCAGTTTTGACAGCTCGATTCTACTTTTCTCAGGAAGCAACGTTTGCTGTAATATAATTCTCACAATTAATTTATTTGGATGAATTAGAACCATCTGATATAACATGGAACTACAAAGACCAACACCGAACTCAAGATCACACACACACACACACACACACACACACACACACACACACACACACACCACATACAAACACCTTGACTATGGTACGTACATGTTTAAGGTAATACTCACTCATTAATTCAATGAGAGAAAAAAATTGAGCTCCACATCTTGGTGTCAGGCATTGACCTTTGTTTTAATAGACATAGTATTAAACAAGAAATAGTTGCTGACCTTAAAAACCTCACAGATCAGTCAGAGAATGAAACAGGCAACTGCAATGTCCTGTCATAAGTGTTCCAAATAGAAGGTATATAGGCTCATAGAGGAAAGCCAACTCCTATTCTCCTATCCCAGCCAAGAGATGACTTTTAGGAGGAGACAAAAAATATGGCTGACTCCATACATTGGCATAGATGCCCCTAGAAAATCTAGTCAATCCATATGTCCTACTGATTATGGGCTTCTAGTCTTCATATATTTGAATTACAATACATTTCTTTTTCAGACATCTAGTTTGCTCTATGAACATCCAGTTTCACCCATCCTCTTCTCATGTAGCTAGACTGAACAAATGAACAGAAAATATAATTTTTGATCTTTAAGTATATCCTGAAAAAACTTAAGAGAGGGTAAAGGGGTTAAAAAAATATGGGAAGATAAACTCTAATGACAAAGAAAGAGAGTTAGTTCAGAGAAGAGTTCTCTACAGAGGTGATGATAAGGATGATGGTAGAGATGGTAATGACATGATGACAATAGGGAGGGAGACAAATGAGGTGGCCAAAGCTTAAGCCAAAAGTTGCCGGACGCTAAATGCAGCTCTGTAATATCTCCACTACATAGTGCTGATTCCCCAGAACAAGTTGTGTCTTGTAACTGATTTGTTAGATGCTTAAATGAAAGACTGTAAAACTGTGAGAATAGCACCATTAGTACTGTTCCTGGTTCTGTTACATTTTGTTCTTTTCCTAAATTGCTTGTTTACTCTTTTAAAAATCTTATTTATGCTTTCTAGGACGGGTCACAATGTATTTTAAGTAAGATCATCACCATCACTATTTCTTATTGAATAGAAAATTTCACAATTCTCAAGGCAAGTAAACAATAAATTCTCATTTTAATGAAGATTTTGACCTACAGCAAATTAAACATGTCTAATCTTTTTTCAGCAATCGAATAAGTTCCCAGCAAGAGACCAGCCAAAGAAATCCCAAGTAATGATTTTCCTTGACGTTAATGTTATTATTTCTTCATCTGGGTAGTTAGTCCTGTTCCTACCCTCACTCCTATCCACCCCCCCCCAAAAAAAGCTTTTAATGATGTGAATCCTTTTCGCTATAACCCTGACACATCCAGGCAAAAAGCAGAGCATATATCTGAAGTAAGCAATTCTCTTAATTCAAGAATAATATAATTTTCACTTCTATTGTAAGTCATGTTATACATCAAGATTAAAGAGAAAAACACTATTGCAAACCTACTCAGTTCTTCTTCTTAAATCCTTTCTACATCCAATAATTCCAACCATCTTTCTCCTCTTTATTTATACCCAAACTAGACCCAATAATAAGGATTTTCCTCTAACCAATAATCATCTTCATAAGACTCAAAAATTTATGTTCATTTTAAAAGGTATACTTCCTAGAAGTAAGTTAACTATTTACTGGTCTATACTAATGTTTTTCGGTATTAAAGTTGTGGTGTTATCCTTCTGGATAATGAAGAAAAACATACATAGATGATTATTTTGACTTTATTGTGCAAAGCCATGGGATAGAAAATGAGCAACCCCAGAAAGTCTTTTGTTTTTCCATTTGCTTTTATATGTCTAGGTATCTGAAAGTGACAATTAAATGATCAAAATATCGACAAGCAAGGTAGACCATGGGTAGCATGAGATTATTTCAATGATTTTAGCGCAGCATATATGAATCTGGCATATATTGCGTAGCTAATGCAAAAGAAAAGATCGGAAATAAAAGTGATGTCCTTCTTAAAATGTGAACTATAAAATATATCGCAATGTATTCCCATTTGTTTATAAACATTGCAAGATAATACCTTGAAATACTAATCTTTTTTCTTTTTCTGTACTTCCTTAAAAGGTACCTCTTCCATTGACAGTCAGAAGCATGCAAGTGCCTAGGGAAGGCATAGAATATTTTTCACAGTGGACTGAAAAAAGAAAGAGTTGATGTTTATATTTTAAAATAAACTTATATGTTAAATCAATGATCCCCTATTCTTGAAAAGTCAAAAACCCTGGAAAGTCTATGATCACAATTACAATTTTTCTATCAGGAATTCATTGCCTAAATGGAAAGAGCAGTATGAAGCTAATAATGGGATTTGCATGAGAAATGCTGCATAATTTGTGTAAAAACAATGCTTTTTCACAGATAGGGGTTTCCAGCCTTTGGAAATAAGTTGTCCTCACATTTTTTTGGCTCATTAAAAAGTATATATGGGGGCTTCCCTGGTGGCACAGTGGTTAAGAATCCACCTGCCAAGGCAGGGGACACGGGTTCGAGCCCTGGTCCAGGAAGATCCCACATGCTGCAGAACAACTAAGCCCCTGCACCACAACTACTGAGCCTGCACTCTAGAGCCTGTGAGCCACAACTACTGAAGCCCGTGTGCCACAACTACTGAAGCCCGCGTGCTACAACTACTGAAGCCCACGCGCCTAGAGCCCGTGCTCCACAACAAGAGAAGCCACCGCAATGAGAAGCCAACGCACCACATCGAAGAGTAGCCCCCGCTCGCCACAACTAGAGGAAGCCCGAGCGTAGCAACGAAGACCCAATGCAGCCAAAAATAAGTAAATAAATTTATTTTAAAAAAAGGACTAACCTATAGCCCATGACTTTGTTTCCTTTATCTTATTACATCTAAAATCGACAGTTATGGTGAGACCAGTTTAAATTGTAGGCTTTCAATGAAAGGTTCACCAGGGACTCTGTTCCACTCCCTTTATTTTTGTTTTCAATTGTATTGTGTCCCTCAAGAAGGTATGTTGAAGTCCTAAAACCACAGTACCTGTGAATGTGACATTATTTTGAAATACTGCCTTTGCATATTTAATTAAGATGAGGTCATTAGGGTGGGGCTTAATCCAATATAAGTGGTGTTCTTATAAAAAGAGGGCTATGTGAAAAGACACAGAGAGGGAAGATGCTATGTGAAGATGGAGTCAGAGATTGGAGTGATGCATCTGCAAGCCAAGGAACACCAGAGATTGCAGGCAACCACCAGAAGCCATGAAGAGGTATGGAACAGATTCTCCCTCAGGGTACTTGGAAGGAACCAACCCTGCTGACACCTTGATTTGGGATTTCTAGCCTGTAGAACTGTGAAATAATGAATTTCTGTTGTTTTTTGTTGTTGTTGTTTTTTTGTTTTTTTGTGTGTGTTTTTTTTTTTGCGGTACGTGGGCCTCTCACTGTTGTGGCCGCTCCCGTTGCGGAGCACAGGCTCCGGACGCGCAGGCTCAGCGGCCATGGCTCACGGGCCCAACCGCTCCGCGGCATGTGGGATCTTCCCGGACCGGGGCATGAACCCGAGCCCCGAACCCGAGCCTCCTGCATCGGCAGGCGGACCCCCAACCGTTGCGCCACCAGGGAAGCCCAATTTCTGTTGTTTTTAAGCCACCTGGTTTATGGTACTTTGTTACAGCAGCCCTAGGAAACTAACACAGCCTTAGAAATCACTTCGCTGTGCATTCCATTTTCCCCTCATCTTCAGATCTCACGGGGCTCAGATGACAGCAACACACCTTTCTGACTATGTTGCAGTTCATCCCCTTGCTGTTTACTCAATTCTTCCCTGGATCACTTCAGATCATCACCAAGGGAGGAGGATGCCATCGTGTGCCCTTGTCTCTGACTGCATTACATTTATTCTAGGCCATAACACAAGCCTTTCTGGTCATTTCCCTTCTTTGAAAAAGAATGGCTTCCACATGAAGTCTTATATCAATCTTTCATTACTTTATCCTTTTAGATGGCAAGGAGACTTTCAAAATGTCATTATCAACTTCCAAAATTCTTGGTGGTCTATTACAAAAAACAAAGACACCTGTGTCCAAAGAGAGAAAATAGTCCATTAGATGAACCTTTTACATTTTAATTCTGCCCTTTGACATTTTAAATTCTGCCCTTTGACATTAGTTTTCTGTCAAAAAGTGGGGCAAATCATTTAATGTTTCAGTATCTCAGTTTAATAATGTTGACTTACCTTACAGGGATTTCCTGAAGATTAAGTAAGCTTGCACTGAAAAACTGTTGAGAATTATAAGGATAAATGTAAAGGTTAAAAAAGAATGACCCTTCTTGACCAGAGAGGAAAGTTCAGGTCTTGATTAATTTACTTTACTCTCCAGCCACACACCATTCTCAAGGGATTCTTCTTACAAAAGAAACCAGACTGCTCATTATATTTGGAGCAATAGAAAGTCACCTTGCAAGGTAGGACTGATATATCTTTTGCTGATTTCAAGTTATTCACATTTCAGTCACTGTATTAACGATAATAGCAGGGTAGAACAACGTTCCTGCTTTCGTGCGTTGCATATTCACACCACTTACTTCCACAGTATTTCTTAGAGGAAGAACCACCAGAATTTATCATGATCTTGTCATAATATATTACAGCTCCTAAAGTCATAGACAGACTCTATGTTTATAGTAGCCCAGGTATCTCCTATGGTTGAATTTTGTGGATATTAAATCATTTGGAGAGGAGGGTGGGTCGTTACAATTCATTTGACATTCTCATTTAAATGTCTTTAAATTGTTTACGTTCAAGAGTATATAGATCGGGCTATCAAGATCCTGCCCAGATAATGGAAGCTATAAGCCAAGTTCTTTTGTTATTTCGTTATATGAGTGGTTTCTTCTCTGCTCCTCCATTCTGTGCCCTGGTTGGCTGAACACAGTTGCTTTATTGTATTGAAACTCTGAGATTAATTTTATGTGTTAACTTATTTTATTGGCTAATTTATACAAACGTATTATTGTCAGATTTCTCTTTCAAGGACCTGGGGCCCAGGACACTGAGGAATGGTAAATCTAGCTGGCATTCCATTCTCCCAGTCATCAAGGAGAGATGGCTGTAATATACTTTGCAGGGTTAAGGAAGAACAGAGCAGAACCTAGTTCAATCATGGGCATGGAATAAATCTCTGGAACCCTGATGCCTGGTTACTCCTTTGATTGAGCTTCTGTACTTCCTATTGGCTTAATTTAAAGGCTGTCTCTAGATTCCTGTGCTTTTTTATGGGTTGCCCCTTAGAGAGTATAGTTTGTTAAGTTCTACACGAGCTGTGTGCTTTGGCCCCTCCCTGTAGGAGAAGAGCAAGTTTGGTCGTCCGTCAGGACTCAGGACCTATTCTGGAAGCAATCTGACTGGAGGTGCAAGATCAGCCTGTCCCAACCTTGGAGCCACAAATGGACTCCCCACCTCACAATGTCTTCTATCCCCACATCTGAGAACAAGCTCCTGTGAGACTCTGCTATTTCCTGAAAATAAGCCCCTTTCTCTCTTATACTTTCTAAACTTTGCTAACAGAGAATTTGAGGCCTCTTTCAGATCTCTAGTCAGTGTGAGTTTATGGTAAACAGTCCCAGAAGTCAATCATTCTAATAGAGAGTGGTTACGCTTTCTCTTCAGTAATGTTCATCTATACGACTTGTTGAACCAGCCTTTTGGATCCAAACACATAAGTGGAATCTCTTCTTCTTTTCTTTAAATTTATGGTCAAAAATTTAAGAGGAGAGATCCAACCACTACCAAACATTAACTAGATTGAGTCTCAAAAGGTAGTGCACTTAAGAATTTTTAGGGGTACTTGTTCAAAATGTAGAGTTCCTGACCTGACCCAGGGAATACTGATAGCAGGTGAACCTTATGCAGGTGTGTGGTAGCTTGCCTCCAAGATGGCTATCCACAAGTGGAATTGCTGGATCATATGGTAGTTCTATTTTTAATTTTTTTGAGGAAACTCCTTACTGTTTTTCATAGTGGCTGCACCAATTTACGTTCCCACCAATAGTACATGAGGGTTCCCTTTTCTCCACACTCTCATTAACACTTATTTCTTGCCTTTTTGATAATAGCCATTCTGACACGTGTGAGGTGATATCTCCTTGTGGTCTTGATTTGCATTTTCCTGATGATTAGTGATGTTGAGCATCTTTTCATGTGCCTGTATGTTGGCCATCTGTATGTCTTGTTTAGAAAAATGTCTATTCAGGTCTTCTGCACATTTTTAAAATCAAGTAATTTGTGGTCTTTTTATGTTAATCAAAAAGTGATGTTAGTCACCTTTCTTACTTGGTAGTTACTCTGTTTTCTTTTGATGTGTTTGGCTGTTGCTTTATAAATAAATACACTGTTTAAGTATTCATATGCAAAATTAATAACAGAAACCTCAATTAAATAGAGTTAGGAGAGCAGAAGGGGGAGCTCTTATGTCCTACAAAGAGAGCAGAGCCCACCAGGCAGAAGAAAGACTCCTCTTCTTTCCTGGCAAGGACTCAACCAATGAAAAACCATGGACTCTTCAGCCCTCCCAACTTCTTTTCCCCTCTATAAAAGCGTTCCCCTTCCCTTGGTGAGGGGGAAACTTGCACATGGCTCACCATGGTTGCAGACCCAGAATTGCAATTCTCTGCTGATCCCAAATAAACCCATCTTTGCTGAAGAAATGTCTGGTAGTCGATTTTTTTTAGGTCCACACATATGACTGTAAGTAGAAAGTAAATCCCTGATACTTAGAAAATGGATAAATCCCATATAGAAAGAGAATCAACTTCAATATAAAGTAATTCTGTATCAAATATGTATCCAAAGAATTAATTTTACTAGTACCTGGAACGTCTAAAAGCATTCTTTCCAGAGGCAAAAACATGCTTTGTAAGGCATTGTCTTTGAAGACAGACAAATGCCTATGGTTTGACCAAAGCCCAAAGATGAAAACCAAACCAAACCAAAATGTGTCAGAGAAACATCATTTTAGGTGTAGTATAGGAATGAAAAGTATCTCATTACTGAATTATACAGTGAACTTGCTCTCCAGTACTTCTAGTTGTTAGTCCATGAACGATGTGAATAGAAAATGAATAGTGTATAAATTGGGGGAAAAGAGTGGGTAAAAAAGGAAAGCAGATTTACCTCAATATGTATTTTAAATCTAGGCATCCTTAGATGCAGTAAAGATCTTCTCTGGAGGAAAGTTCACAAGTAATGCTCAGAAAGTCTTCCCAGAACACTTGGCCTTAACTCCCTTCTCTGCTGACATTTGCTGTTACCTGATCTATCCTTTGAAGGTAATTTTTCTTCTTTTTCTCCATGTACATGTGATTTCCTTATCTGTTAGGTTGAACCATATGAAGTTGCTATATTTAACCATTTTGACCTACAAAACCCAACCACAACCTAGTAATTTATCAGGAACAGTGTAACATGTATATTTCTAAACTTATTTCATTTCTTTCGATTTCAATTCTTGCAAAAGCGTTGCTTGTAAATTGCATTATAATTTTTAATAAATAGACAGATTTATTTATATTATTTAGGATCCAGTTAACCGACTAGGCAGACTCACTGAATTCACATTCTATTCTAACCATATTGCCACTAGGGAGCGTGAGAACGTTCTAAATACCCATACAAATGCCTGCATAATGATCTGTCGCTGGTCTATTCCAAGTCTGTTACAGTACATCTTATTTACATGACTTCAGTTAGAAGAAAAGTTATAAGAAGCACACTGAACTTGATAACGATATACTTTCATACAATCTGGATTCTGTAATTTGACATACGTTAAATACTTTTTGGAATGAAAATTTCTTAATAATAATGTTATTATTTGCAACATGACTCTACATGCATATCCTGCCTCATGTATATTAAAAGAACTCTGATTATTCCCAGCTTCTCTGGTTAAAAGGAAATTGAATCTCTGGCTCAGTGGTTCCCAGCCAGGGGTGATTTTACCCTATTCTGTGCCCCCCTCTTCTCTCTCTTCTGTGCCACCCAAGGACATTTGGCAGTGACTGGAGATATATTTGGGTGTCACTACCGGAATCTGATGCATACGGGTCAGGGGTGCAACTAAACATCCTACAGTACACAGTGTAGCAAACGCTTCCCTCCCCCCAAAAAGAGAAACCAAAAAGCTTTCCCCTCCAAATTATCAATACTGCTGAGGTTGAGAAACCTGCTCTCAGTTTTATTATAGACTATTCCCTTCACATTTATTTTTCCTCTGTCTCCATACCTCACTTTAAAAAGTTTAAGCCCACTGGTTTATCCAACCATCGTTTATTTACACCCCTCTAAAAACCATAGTTAAGATATTGTGGGGCATACAAAGATATCCTATAAAATAGGATATCTGGTCTTTTATTTATACCTGAGTGCAAGAACCCACCTTACATCTAACTGGAGAATTACTCGGCTTTCCAAAAAGGATGAGTGGCCAATTAAAACATTCCTTTTGGTGATGATACCAGGACATCTTTTGTGCACTCCGTTCATCACTCCGATTCTGTCTACCTTGAGGTGAATGCCATTTCGCACAGTAGAAGTCTGGTTCTGAATTCTCTGGAAGATAAAAATGCAGTTCTGTTGTTCAAATTGCATTAAAGGCAGAACTGTGTGGGGATAAGAAGGACAGGAAAATATGACCCTTCGTAATCATAATGTGAGGGAAATGTTGGGCTTAATAACAGGTTACAAAATTGATTTCTTAATCTAAAACGATAAAATCTTCTGAACAGGAGCAAGCTGATACCTCAGATCATGAACTAATAAGGCAATATTTATTCACATTGCTTACCTTGGGATAGATCGAACCAGTAACCCTTTCTTGTCTGCCATTCATCACGTTTACCCTTTGACAATAGACAGATCTTCCTCATTTGCACCAAAATGGCGATGAGTCAAATCAAGGAGAGAAAATAACATCAGAATTGTGTAATAAATCCCTAACTGAACAGTCAAATATAGGTGTTATTTGACTAAGAAAATATAGGGACACAGAAAAGCTAAGTATGAACAAAGCAAGGTTACTGTGTTTTTCCATCAATCGCGACACACATACACTACGTGTGTGTGTGTGTGTGTGTGTGTGTGTATGTGTGTGTACACACATATATTCTGTATTACCCAGAAACACCCATGTAATGAAGAGGTACCCTGCCTGTCTTTTCTTGAAAAAGCTGATGAAGTGGTTCACGGTAGAGCAGTGTGCTATTTGCTCTTATCCTCACTTTTCCTCACGATTCACCTAGAACATGTCTATCTGTCTTGAAACAGCTAAAATTAACAGAACAATTTAGAAAACCCACTGAGCTGAAGTTGCACAGTGCAGGCTACAAGCAGGGAGGAAGGTGGGTGACTCAGGGGATTCTTAATGGAATTTTAAACCTTTCGTTTTCATGCTCCCTCAACTTATGGATGAGGCGTTGTTCTCTTGGATACTTTCAGAGTGCTTTTTTGGTAACTCATTACTTCAAATTGGGAAAGGCAGTTAGCAGGTGTGGTGTTTCAGGAGTCTTTCTGGTGTTTAGAGACTTGCTTTATGGGGAAAACCATCCGTGACTAAGGGGCTGGTGGTACAGCATTTGCTGCCACTCTGCTCACCCTGGGGCACCTGCTCCAGTATTGATAAGCTCCTCGCTGAATCAGCTCCAAGGTCTGAAGGAGGTTCTGAGAATCCACTGAAGGACCCAGTGACTCCTCCATGAGCAGCTTGCACCCCTAGGGGAAGGGAAGTGGCTGGAACATCCCCCGCAGTCACGCAGGAGAATCTTCCAGACTGGGAACTAACCCAGCATAGGGGCCATTATTTGCTATGAGTTCCGCACCTCCAAACAGCTCTCCGATTCAGATCACAGCCTTTGAGTGGTCACAAGATCTGGAATGGTTCAAAGATTTCAAAATCTGCAACAGGGATACTGGGTAGTTTTCCTAAAATAGATAATAATAAGAATTGGTGCAAAGCCTCCCCCAAAGCCCACACTCCTCTCACGGTTTCCTAGTATCTGCCAACTGAAAATTGGCACTTGCCATCTGCCTCTATAAGAATTAAGTCACTAGCTACTGCTGCCGCTCACCTTCAACACCCCCTGAAAGGAGTTCAGGCTGGAGATCAGGAATAAGGCACTCTGTGCTCTGGGAAAAACTGGCAGAACGGGCCTTCAGATAGACTTTTTTCAGGAGGAGATTTTATGAGCCCGAATTCTTGCATCTCCTCATATCTAGAAACGCACTAAAATCATCAGCGGTGACATCTATTCGTCGTGACTAGCAGCCAGCTCTGCCGACATGTGTGCTTGACTGCACGTGCCCCCCATTCACTAAAATCGTATATAACACTGACCTTCCCCCCTGCCTCTTTGGAGCCAGTACCTCAGAGCTCTCTGAAATGCTGTCTCCCAGGCTATAGTCCTCATTTTGCACCCAATAAAACTTAACTCGCAACTCTCACTTCGTGCATTTTTTTCAGTCGACATATCCCAGAGAAAAGATGATGCTTCCAATTTAGTCTTGTTATTATGGGGGAAAATTCTCCCTTTAATTCATGACCACGGACCTCAAGTGGGCCCAGGAGCCAAAATAAGACCAGGGAAGAGGAGGTTCTGGAGAGATCTACAAGAAGCTATGGCCCCTGTGTAGTCGTCCCCTCTGTAGGGTCCACAGCCAATACCTGGTGGTGAGTCTGGGGTCTCTGTTGGACAGCAGGGCCACAGTCTGGAAGACGGGCTAGACGCAGTGTAGAGGAGAGGAAAAGCAAGCTGCCCTGATCTATCACCACACCTCAGAGCAACGACTCTCTGAAGAGAGTAGCCACAGTCTAACTCGTTCAGTTAACTCTAACCTGAACCAAACAGAGAAGGGAATTTAGGAAAGGAAGCTCCCAGCTTAACTGAGTTAACAATAGAACACTCCAGCAAGAAACAATAGTCAAGCTAGAGAAAGACTGAAAATGAATCATCGGATAAAGCAATGGTGACCACGGCAAGAGCTAATTTGGTGGCAGAACGGGAACGAGGGATTTCTCTAGCCTCGGTTCGTAAGAGATACGTTGGAAAAGATTCTGAGAAGTTTTACTGCAGAGAGCAGCGAAGACATGTGGTAGCAGCTGGGTGAGAAGCCTGACCAAGGGGAGATTTTTTTTCTAAGTTGAAAGAATAACAATGTATTTGTATGCTCATGAGAGCGATCCAGTAGAGAGTATGCATTTAATGTTGCAAAGTAAGAGAATTTCTGGAGCAATGCATTTGGATACAAAAGAAGAGAAAGAAGCCAGCACAGCAGAGTCATTGACTCTAGAAAAGAGAGAGGAATTTTGGCCCTGCTCCACCTCCACTGCCCCCAGCCTGTCCAAGCCATCAGGGTCTCCACCTGGGTGCCTGCAATTGCTCCTAAGTAGTTCCTTGCTTCCGCCCCTTATCGACCTATAAACTATTCTCAGCACAGCATTCAGAGTGATCCATTGATGGATTGATTTTGGCGCGCAGCAAGGCATGCGGGATCTTAGTTCCCCCGCCATGGATGGAACCTGCGCCCCCTGCAGTGGAAGCGCGGCGGAGACTTAACCACTGGACCGCCAGGTTAGATCAGGCCAGCCCTGAGCTCCAAACCCTGCAATGGACCTCACTTCACCAGGAGAAAAGTTGCAAGGTACCTGGGGAATCTGGCTCTCTATTATGTCTATAATCCTCTCTCTCTCTCTTCTCTAAACCTCTTGACTTTTCTTGGAACTCCCAGGAGCACATCTCAATTTCTCCCTGACGACTTAAAATTGCAAACTTCGTCCCACCTTCTTATCCCCTTTTTGTGCTCTCCTTTTTCTTTTTTCACAAATATCTACTACCTTCTAAAGATGATGTAATTGACTGTTTCCTTCTATTTACAGGATGTTGCCTCTCCCCCTGGATAGAGTGTGGTGTCCATGAAAGTCATATTCATTAGTGTATCTCCAGCTCCTAGAACCAGGCCTGGAACATAGCAGCCAAGAGAGATTTGTAGGATGAATTAACGGAATTAGCTAACAGAAAAACCCTGGTGAACTCTTCGAAGATTTATGAATGAGAAATCAGAAACTGCCTCTCTGTGCCAGGTAAATGTATTCTTCTTTGGAAATCTCATCAGGGTGTGTCTGCTAAGCTGCAAAAAATTAATTTGAAAGCAAAAGGAAGTGTATGATATTTTTATCTGCCTCTTTTGCATTCAATGCAAAGCACATTCATCAAATATATATTTATAATAACCTTCACAGGTGCTTAGCAGTTACAGATTTATCATTTCATTCAGTTAAACCTCACCAACAACATTGTGAGATGGGCATTATCATCCTCATTTAATTGGTAAAGAAAATGAAAATCAGAAGACTTAAGTGGTTTGCTCGAATTCTTACAAAACTAGTAAATGGGAGGGGGGCAGGTCTTAATTACAGCCTTTCTTTACATTCCATTGGAAATGCTTCTTAGCTTAGCTGTATTACATGGAGAAGTATCACACGTAGCACCAAATGTGGTTATTTTAATATTGAAGAAATTTTAAAATTTCATATTGGTAGTTTGAGAGGCCTCATCAAATTTTAACTAAATATTTTTATCTGTATGCATCCATCTATCTTTCTAGCCATATATATATGTTTATATTTACCGAATATTTATTGTGCCAGGCATGATGTTAAGAGCTATGCAAATATTATCTCATTTTTATCCTGTCCCAAACACAGCAATCAAGGTGTCTCATTTTACAGATGGAAAAACTGAGGCACGGAGAGGTCCACTAAGTTGCCCCAGGTTGACAGGAGGCTGAGCCACACTGTGAATCTGGAAAGTCTTAACAGCACAGTCAATGTCCTAACCATCACAACATATATTTTCCTTCCTCCATTAATGAGAATAAGTTTGGTTATCTTAATCAGATAACATTTAGAGTAAAATACTTTCTGAACTCCTTTGCCTCACCCCTGAAGAAAGATGCTTGTTTCTTAAAGTGCCTTTGACTGATGTTCTGGTCTGGGCTTGGTATTGACCAGGACTGCTGTCCCGCATGGAGCTGATGCAACATTTCCACAGCATTGCAGTTAGTGAGGCCACCCTGACCCAGCCCCATGTCTGCTGTAAGTGCTCTGTCTTCACACACACCCCTCACTGGCTCTCCAGACTGGCTACCATCAGCCCAAATCCTGGAGGCTGAGCCTGCCATACCAGCATTATGGGTTAAAAGATGGATGTTTTCATAAGAACCTTCTTATTCTAAAATATGGTTAACGTGTCTTCATTGGTTAAAACATTTTCTGGAATGAGACGGTGTGAAGAGACCATGCTATAATTTTAGGTTCAGAATGCAGGTACGTTCGTGTGAAGAGACGGGCATCTAGGAAAGCAACACACATGCCTGTAAGCTCACTTTAGCTACACTCCAGAAATTTCTCCACGCTCTGAACCAGACCAGAATGTCATAGCTTAGGATTTAAGCTTCTGTGGCCTTCAAATAGCTAGGCAGTACTTTTCACTGTTTCTCTTTAGAGAACAGAGGAAAACAATACTCTTATTTTTAAGAGATCAAAAATGCTACATGGAACCATGTTTCTGGGGGCTTTTCCATCAATTTGTGATATAGGCATTCTGCATTTATTGAAATAAATCAATAATAAAAAAGGCAGGTTTCGCTCATTTAATGTAATGAAATTAGGTTGGATAGGACTAACCTAACAATTAGCCTAAAACCAGTACAAACCCATCCCCTAAAGTGATTAACTGCATAGTTTCTTTCTGAATGCTGTCTGATTTTTACTAGGCCGACTCCACTAAATTTCCATTAGGCTCATGTTGATATCTTTTAAACGCTGATCATTTATTCATTTAACAAACATTTTATTGAACTTCTATGTGTTAGAAACTGCTCTAGGCATCAGGGAGAAAGACGAATTCGGTCCAGTTCCCACCCTGCCGGCACTCACTGTCTCATTACCAAAGAATTACCTGACTAGGTAGTTATACTCTAACGTGATAACCACAGTGATAGAGATAGTTACACGAGACACTGTGCCTTGTAGGATTGTTTTAAGCCAGATCATTTCTTCTGCATCCACAAGCAAATCAGAAAAAGAAACTGCCACGCTATTGCGTGCAAAATTGTTTACCAAATATACAATGCATACAGCCATGCCAGGGTTATCTCAGTAACAGGAAATTTAAAAATCTAATAGTTACGACTCTAAAAAAGCATCAAATCATGATATACAGGGTAGTGGGCTACTTCATTAGCCTAGCCATACTTTAAAAAATAGCACTTTACAAATGTGCTTTGTTATTTTTTAAATTTCTTTTTTATTAAAATATAGTTGATTTATAATATGGGCTAGTTTCAGTGTACAGCCAAGTGATTCGGCTATACATATATATGTATATATATGTATATATTCTTTTTCCCATTATTTTCCATTAGAGTTTATTATAAGATCTTGAATATAGTTCCCTGTGCTATACAGTAGGACCTTGTTGTTTATCCACATTTTACATAGTAGTGTGTACCTGTTAATCCCATACTTCCAATCTATCCCTCTCCTCTCCTTTCTCTTTTTGTAACCGTAAGTTTCTTTTCTATGTCTATGATTCTGTTTCTGTTTTGTAAATAAGTTCATTTGTACTATTGTTTAAATTCCACATATAAGTGATATCATATTTGTCTTTCTCTGTCTGACTTAACTTCCAATCTATCCCTCTCCTCTCCTTTCTCTTTTTGTAACCGTAAGTTTCTTTTCTATGTCTATGATTCTGTTTCTGTTTTGTAAATAAGTTCATTTGTACTATTGTTTAAATTCCACATATAAGTGATATCATATTTGTCTTTCTCTGCCTGACTTCACTTAGTGTGGTAATCTCTAGGTCCATCCATGTTGCTTCAAATGGCATTATTTCATTCTTTTTTATGGCTGAGTAATATTCCATTGTATAGATGTACCGCATCTTCTTTATCCATTCATCTGTCAATGGATATTTAGGTTGCTTCCATGTCTTGGCTACTGTAAACAGTGCTGCAATGAACATTGGGGTGCATGTATCTTTTTGAATTGTTTTTCTCTGGATATATGCCCAGGAGAGGGATTGCTGGATCATATGGTAGTTCTATTTTTAGTTTTTTAAGGAAACTCCATACTGTTTTCCATAGTGGCTGCACCAATTTAGTCCCACCAACAGTGTAGGAGGGTTCCCTTTTCTCCCCACCCTCTCCAGCATTTATTATTTGTAGACTTTTTATTCTTAATAACCAAGTTTTAATCAACGTTGCATCTCTGTTTCTTCTGAATCACAATAGATTTTTGTCTTCCTCTTCCTGACTGGCTATATATTTTAAAATTTGTATTTATACTTATTTACTCAGAATGTAGGTTTGTTTCTGTCTGCCTCATTTTTAAGTGCTCAACTATTATACTCATGAATGCCTTTCCCTGTTATTGAATGGCAAAAAGGTCAAATCCTGAAACTGCAGAGTAATGAGCTAATTCTAGTTCTCCTTGCCATGAGCATGGTGCATTGGTATTAGCCGACCAGACGGGGGCCAAGGTGCTACTTAAACCCAGACTGACTAACACCCCTTCTTCTCTCTGTTGGGGGGAGTATGACTTATATCACCAGGAAAATAAATTCTTGTACTTCTCCATTTTACTTACAGAGACTGCTAGGGGAGATGGAAAGGGTGAAATTTCACATCTTGGCAAGTTCTTGGCAAGGATGGGACCCCATGTAAATTTGCATGGGGGATCTTCTTGATTTACCCATATCATCTTTAAATGTATATAGTCAGCATATAGGTGTGCATTTCTTCGCATAATCAAGTAGAGACTTGAAATTCCTAATGTTCCTTGGAGGAAAGTTTGTGAGACTGATGTAAAAGGAGAGTAGAGGGGAAAGAAAACAAGCCAGTGGTAGGCAGAAGGCCTGGACAGAAAGACAGCCTCGGGAAATGAACAGTGGTGGGTTCGATAAAGGATTTTAAAGAACAAAGATGCCATTAATATGCACTTTGTAGTTTTGGGCCATGCTGTAACTGCTGCAGAAACCCACAAGCTTTCAATAAAACTCTGCTACATAAAGCAACTTTGTATTTGAGGTTGTATAGGGAACACGAGGTAAAAGGATCCATAATGCACGTTAAGGTCATCTTGGGCCAGAGAAGGGACCAGCTACTTGAAGAGAAACTCAGATTTCAATGGAAAAAGAAAATTAAAGCAAGAATTGACAGGAAAAAGGTGATCCCGAGATTTCCCAGGGTTGATATCCCTGGGTGCATCTGTAAGTGTGTGCACGTGTGCATTCAGGTGTGTTTTAGAAGGTAGTAGAAGATTTCTCATTACATGTGGAATGGAACTTGAAACACTTAAATTTAAAAACTGCAAAATTAAGTTAACCCATAATGCTAAAGCATCTGGGGATTCCGAGGCGGGTAATACTCAGATTACACAACAAACATGTTTCACATCAAATGGTGGTTCTACCTATAAACCACACTAGAAATGAGAGATATTTACTCTTTGTGCTTGTTTTATAAATTGGGTAGCTCAGACGGTTTAAGCCTGCTAATGAGGCCAAACTCAACAATTTACATCTCACTCCAGGTATTTCCTATTGTGCAGAGGAAATTCTGTGACCAAGGCGGGGCCCCTCCAGGGTTGTTGATGCAGGGCAGTGCAAAGGCCATCTTCCTCCAGGCCCTTGCAAATGCTGCCCCTCCTGCCTGAACTATCTCTCTGCTGCCCCACCCCAGACACAGTTCACTCTCACTCACGTTGTCAGGTTTAGCAGGGTTGCTTCTCTGTAAATCTGTTTTTTCTTTTTTGAAGTATAGCTGATTTACAATATTGTATTAGTTTCAGGTGTACAACATAGCGATTCAATAGTTTTATAGATTATGCTCCATTTACACTCACTACAAAATAATGGCTATATTTCCCTGTGCTGTACAATATGTCCTTGCTGCTTATCTATTTTATACATAGTAATTTGTATCTCCCCTCCCCATATCTTGCCCATCCCCCCTTCCCTCTCTCCATTGGTAACCACCTGTTTGTTCTCTATACTTGTGAGTCTTTCTCTGTTTTATTATATACAGTCATTTGTTTTTTTTTTAGATTCCACATGTAAATGATAACATAGAGTATTTGTCTTTCTCTGTCTGACTTATTTCACTAAGCATAATACTCTCTAGGTCCATCCATGTTGTTGCAAATGGCAGAATTTCATCCTTTTTATGGCTGAGTAGTATTCCACTGTATATATTTACCATATCTTCTTTATCCATTCATCTGTAGATGGACACTTAGGTTGCTTCCATATATTGGTTATTGTAAATAAAGCTGCTATGGACGTTGAGGTGCATGTATCTTTGAGCCTGTTGGCCATCTGTGTGTCTTCCTTGGAAAAATGTCTATTCAGGGCTTCTGTGCATTTTTTTGATTGAGTCATTTGTTTTATTGATAGAGTTGTATGAACTGTTTATATATTTTCGATATTAATCGCTTATTGGTCATATCACTTGCAAATATTTTCTCCCTTTCAGTAGGTTGTCTTTTCATTTCGTCAATGGTTTCCTTTGTTGTGCAAAAGCTTTTGAGTTTAATTAGGTCCCATTTGTTTATTTTTGCTTTTGTCTCTTTTGCCTTAGAAGACAGATCAAAAAAATATTGCTATGATTTATGTCAAAGAGTGTTCTATGTTCTCTTCTAGGATTTTTATGGTTTCAGACCTTACATTTAGGTCTTTGATCCATTTTGAGTTTATTTTTGTATATAGTGTGAGGAAATATTCTAATTTCATTCTTTTACATATAGCTGTCCAGTTTTCCCAGCCCCACTTATTGAAGAGACTTTCTTTTCCTCACTGCTTATTCTTGCCTCCTTGTCATATTAACTGACCATAAGTGTGTAGGTTTATTTCTGGGCTCTCTTTTCTGTTCCATTGATCTATGTGTCTATTTTTGTGCCTGTATTATGCTGTTTTGGTCACTGTAGCTTTGTAGTATTGTCTGAGGTCAGGGAGCATGATACCTCCATCTTTGTTCTTGTTTCTCAAGATTGCTTTGGCAATTTGGGATCTTTTGTGGTTCCATGTAGATTTTAGGATTATTTGTTCTAGTTCTGTGAAAAATGTCATCGGTATTTTGATAGGCATTGCATTAAATCTGTAGATTGCTTTGAATACAATGGACATTTAAACAATATTCATTCTTCTAATCCAAGAACACAGGATATCTTTCAATTTCTTTGTATCATCTTCAATTTCCTTCATCAAAGTTTTATCATTTTCAGAGAATAGGTCTTTCACCTCCTTGATTAAGTTTATTCCTAGGTATTTTAATCATGTTGATGCAATTTTAAACAGGATTATTTTCCTGCTCTCTCTTTCTAATAGTTTATTATTAGTGTATAGAAAAGCAACAGACGTCTGTATTTTAATCTTGTATCCTACAACTTTACTGAATTAATTTACTAGTGCTAATAGTTTTGGGGGAGACTTCAGGGTTCTCTATATAAAGTATCATGTCATCTGCAAAGAGTGACAGGTTTAATTCTTCCCTTCCAATTTGCCTTTTGTTTATTTTTCTTGTCTTATTGTTGTGTCTAGGACATCCAATACTGTGTTAAATAGAAGTGGTGAGAGTGGGCATCCTTGTCTTGTTCCTGATTTTAGAGGAAAGACTTTCAGATTTTCACCATTGAGTATGTTGTTAGCTGTGGATTTGTCATAAATGGCCTTTATTATGTTGAGATATGTTCCCTCTATACGCACTTTGGTGAGGGTTTTAATCATGAATGGATGTTTAATTTTGTCAAAGGCATTTTCTGCATCTATAAGATAATCATGTGATTTTTATCCTTCCTTTTGTTAATGTGGTGTATCACACTGATTGATTTGTGAATATCAAACTATCATTGCATCCTCTCCATAAATCTTTTTATACTCCCCACTCAGGAAGAGTGTCCTCTCCCTCACTTTCCTGCTGTCCTGTTGTGCTCCATTTGGACCTCTTCAGTCACAGCTCATGGAACCCTGTGGAGAAAGTCAGCCACAGTACATGAATAATGCTGGGGTAACTACTAAGGAGTTTTAAGAAGAAAGATGCTTTCGACATTTAATTAATTAAATGTTAATTAATTAACATTCTGTAATAGTGTATTGCATTGCATCATTTCATTTGTATCATATGTCAGGCTCTCTGTATTATAGTGTGAATCATGCCAGGTATAGGGACCTAACCTTCTCATCCTATCCTTGAATCCTAGGTTCTTCCATAACAGGTGGTTACTAACAAATGTGTGTTACACGAATAAATTAATAAATAGGTAGATGGATGAATGGATTGTTGGATGAAAAGATAGATAAATTTCTTGCCCCTTGTCATCTGTACTATTTCCCCAAAAGATGCAAGTCTTTTTCTTGTTGTTGTTGCTGTGGTTATATTTTGCTTTTTTAAAAAGTTACTGGGTGGAGAATAAAATATTTAACTGAGAACTAAGATAAAACTGAAAAGCAACTGCTTAGGACCAACCTTGTCCATAATTATACAATGCAACTTATATAAACATGTCATAGCTGGTATTAAAGAAGAAAAAGAAAGAGATTGTGAAATTCTCCTGCAAAGCAATAGGAAATGACATTTTCTACCCTCCGGAGGATCCTTTTCAAGTCTGAGTGTTAATTACAGCTGCTTCCTTCTGGGCCTACTCAGAACACTGATTCCTCTGCCCCCTCAGTAGTAACCAGTGAATGCTGAGAGCTTTCTATGTGACATTTGGGTACCAGGTTCTGTTTTTTGTATTCCTTAATCAATTCAATTGTTCTATCACATGTGACTGACTCTGATTGTAGTCCAATCAAATCGGCTCTGAAAAATTAGCTTTATTTTTGTAGCATTTCTCGATTGCTAGAAACTCGCTCTAATCTGCTGCTTTAATTCAGTGATTACCACAACCAACCCGATAGTCACTGACTCATTTTTACTTGATGGCTATGGTATACCAGGTACTATACTAGACACCTGTACCTCCATTATTTAAAAGCTAGAAATACTTGGACAGATAAAGTAGAATCTTATTATAGTGAGCTCAAATTATTTACATGTATCATTAAAACATCATATATTAAGGTTATTGGAACTCTAGAAATCACACAAATTGCTGTTGTGCAAAGCTCTCTTCTTTGCATGGTACTGGGGTGTGCGAGGGGAGTTGAGGTCTAAGATACAGCTTTTCCTCATTTGCTTCTGGGTGTATTCCTGTGGCCTCTGCACTTTAATCATTCTTTACCATTTACATTTTTCTTTCAACTGATAAGCAGGTGAACTGATATAAGTCCCTTGAATAAATATTTCTTACGTAAGTGGGACTGATTTACTAGGACTTAGTAAAATCATACCTCCTAAGGGCTCTCACAGCTAAATCTTCTTCAGAAACATCATCATTAATATTGACTATACCACTTCACCCTGGAATCTGTAGTGCATGAAAATTTTGGTTTAATTTTATTTTAAATCTACCTGTTTCCTTATAAGCTATTTAGAGTAAACCAACACAGACCAAGACAGAATAAATAACTGCAGAATATATCCACTTTTCTTTCCAATTGACTTCCAAAGGTCAACTCAAGGTACTAAGTGACACATCCCAGGGCTCAGTTCCCAAAGAGGAAAGCTGGAGGCACTAGATAAAGAGTAGGCAACGTAATTTCTTAGAAGAGTGGCAGTGTCTTCTATAAGAGAAAAACATAACTGCTTCTTGATGCCAGCGGGGGATGGGATGGGGGAAGGTGGGTGGGAGGGAAAGGCGGTGAAGGGTGAGCAGAATATAGATGTGTGGTCAAAGAGAACTAGAAGAAATAACAGATTTGGACTTTACAAATATCTTTGAGTGGGTTCCACATATGTGCTATTTACAAGCTAAGCCATATTGAAATATGCTGAAAATAAGGGAGACTGACTTAGAGACAGAACGTATGGGGTAGAGATAAATGGAGAGAATAAAAATGCTAGATTAGATCTTAACAACTGAGTGAGATGATACGGTACTATCTCTCAATTCATAGATATGTCAGTTAGAAGGCTTTGGCTCTGAAACACAGAAGGCTCAATCCAAACTGGCTAAAACACAGTGGTTATTGGCTTACTCAACTGGAGGTCCAAAGGTAAACTGGGCTTCAAGATAAAGTAACTAAGCAACTTCAGGTTCACTTGGTTGCCGTTTTCTTACTTTTCCTCCCTTCTAGATGTCAGATTCATCCTCAGGCTGGGAATAAGTTGGTAGCAGCTGCTCTGGGTCTTCTGCCTACACAGCTTCCCCCATAAAGGGTCAGAGGGTCATTTCTTAAAGTTCTTGAAGAACAGTACCAAAAAAACCACCATTCCTATAAACCTCTTCTTTAATCTCATTGGCCCATATTGGGTCATATGTCCAGTTATGAACCAATCATAGGCACAAGAGATGATCTTCCCTCTCTCTAGACCAGAAGGCTCATCTCTGAATCTGGGGTTTGGTTAACTTGAGGACCCATTGGGCCGGTATGAGCACCCTACCAACCATCTAATACTGGGCTGTTTTTTCACTGCTGGCAATAATTATATTTGAGAATATTTGAGTAGCATATTTTGCAGTGAAGCTCTCTCCATTTTAAGAAAAAACTTCTCTTACAATGCACTTTATTGTTTTTTATTATGGAAATATTACTCTCTTTAGAGAACTGTAAATACAGAAAATCATAAAGAAGAAAATAAAAGATACGTGCAATTTCTCACCACCATTAAATTCTGAGAATCTCTTGCTACTCTGTTTTCTATGCATATTTGTTTATCCCATATGTTATTGGGTGTTAATGACAGAGCCCATTTCAAATGGATTTAAACAAAAGTGAGAATTTATGTAAAGTACACTGGGCTTAATCCAGGGAACTACAAGTCAGCAGAACCATATGGGAACAAACACTGGAAAGTGAGAAGCAAGTGGGCACCTAGAAAGTAGAGGCTCTATCCTTCTCAAGAAGGCCTGGCCTTCTTGGCTTTGGTGTACAGACAGTCAAATATGGTCCCCTGTAGGTCCCAACTCTACACCTTATTCTTTCTACCATTTATTAAAAACAAGCCTGGGTTCCTAGAAGAGTCAATCACTTTCCCCAAGCTTGTGCCAAGAGTCCATCCTTTGTCCAATCAACTGTGGGAAGGGAGCGCTCACATAAGATAACATGGCTGCTGAGGGCCCATGTGTGTGGGTAGAGGATCATTTGTCAGTGAAAGAGAACCACTGTCTCCTGGACTATGCCCCCAAAGTTTACTACTATACTACCACCCCTACTGCTACTACTGCTGCTACTACTGAGACATAAAACATACCTACAAAAACATGCAAGTGTCATTGAGATCATCCTGAACATGAAGTTGTATAACCTGCCTTTAAAAAAACTCCCAAGCATTCTAACATGAACTCTCTCTTACATGACTATAATTGCTCACAAGACATCATCTTCGGTGGCTGTTTAATATCCCTTCTAATGGATATACCACAACTTAGTTGTACCATGTCTTAGTTGGAGAATGAATATTTACATTTTTCCCAATTTCCTGTTATCCTAAACAATACTGGAACAGACATTTTTGTAAAGTGGTGTTTGCCTTCATATTGGTTTACTCCCATAAAATGGGGTCAATAGTGAAAAATATGGGGGTACAAAACTTACTAACACTTGACGTGCATTGCTAAATTGTTTTCCAAAAAGATTGTACTAAATTACATTTCATGCAGCAATGTCTGAAGGTTCTCATTTTGTAGAGTGTATCTCTGATAATATATCTAATTATCCAGAAAATTCTCTTTAATGAACTGTCATCATATCAGAACAATTTTATAGGTGCTTACAATTTATGTTATGAAAGTAGAATTCCCAAACATTGCCTGCTTCTTACATCCTGCCTAGCAGTTAGGAACTCTGGGTCCCACTCTCTGTCTCCCGAAAGCCTGGGGCCACCAGGCATTGCCGACTAGTTGGGTGTTGTCTGTCCGGCCTTAGAACAGGGTGTGGTTGAGAGGAAGTCTCTTCCGTTTTGACATGTGTACCTGGGGAGTGATGATCAGGAATTGAGTCCTCAGTGAATGTCAGGTCAGACTGAGAGTAAATTCTTCCAAACTATCAATCAAGAGGAAGTCAAGGTAGGAAGCCAAAAAGAAGGTGGATACAAGGGCATTGGAAGAAGATTGGAGGCAGGATCTCAAATGCCTGAAGGGACCAGGCAGGTACAAGGGTGGAGCAGATTAGTATGTAAGCTGAAGCTGTCTGGAAAGCCCACGTCTTACTGGAACTCACCACTCCTCAGCCCCAGCAATTACTACCCATGAAGATAGCTTAGAGTTCTGGGATTCAAAATCTTTTTGAAAGAAAACAGAAATATAGAACTCCTAGTTTTGTTTTTTGTTTTTTATTACATCTTTTTTGGGGTATAATTGCTTTACAATGGTGTGTTAGTTTCTGCTTTATAACAAAGTGAATCAGTTATACCTATACATATGTTTCCATATCTCTTCCCTCTTGCCTCTCCCTCCCTCCCACCCTCCCTATCCCAGAAAGACAGAAAGAAAGGAGGGAGGGAGGAAGGAAGTAAGGAGGGATGGAAGGAAAAAACGAAACGAGATAAAGTAAAGTAAAGATAAAATATAATAAAGTTAATAAAATAAAAAATAATTATTAAAAGAAAAAAATTAAAAAAAAAAAAACAAAAAAAAACGGACGGATAGAACCCTAGGACAAATGGTGGAAGCAAAGCAGTGCCCGTCTCTGTGGTCCGCGCTGTTAGCCGCGGGTTGCGCCCGTCTCTGGAGTTCCTTTAAGCGGCGCTCTTAATCCCCTCTCCTCGCGCACCAGGAAACAAAGAGGTAAGAAAAAGTCTCTTGATCCGCACCCCTGTTGCTGTGCTCTCCTCCGCGGCTCCGAAGCTCCCCCCTCCGCCACCCGCAGTCTCCGCCCGCGAAGGGGCTTCCTAGTGTGTGGAGACCTTTCCTTCTTCACAGCTCCCTCCCACTGGTGCAGGCCCCGTCCCTATCCTTTTGTCTCTGTTTATTCCTTTTTCTTTTTCCCTACCCAGGTACGTTGGGGGGGCGGGGGTTTCTTGCCTTTTGGGAGGTCTGAGGTCTTCTGCCAGCGTTCAGTAGGTGTTCTGTAGGAGTTGTTCCACGTGTAGATGTATTTCTGGTGTATCTGTGGGGAGGAAGGTGATCTCCGCGTCTTACTCTTCCGCCATCTTCCCGGAAGCCTCCTAGAGCTCCTAGTTTTTAAACATTGTCTCAATTAAAAAAAAGCAAACCATGTGTTGGACAAATGCGTCTAAATATGGACACAGTTTGTGACCTTTGACCTAGAGTAATAACAAAGCTGGACTATAGTCACCTGCTGTGGCCTTTTTTTAAATTGAAGTATAGTTGATTTACAACGTTGTGTTAATTGCTGCTGCCCAGCAAAGTGATTCATTTATGCGTATGTGTACATTCTTTTCTATATTCTTTTCCATTATGGTTTATCCCAGGACATTGAATATAGCTGTGCTACATAGTAGGATCTTGTTGTCCATCCATTCTACACGTAATAGTTTGCATCTGCTAACCCCAAACTCCCAGTCCATCCTTCCCCCATCCCTCCTCCCCCTTGACAACCACAAGTCTGTTCTCTGTGTCTGTGAGTCTCTTTCTGCTTTGTAGATAGGTTCACTTGTGTCATATTTTAGATTCTACATGTAAGTGATATCATAT
>NW_020172627.1:0-77106 GCF_003031525.2 Neophocaena asiaeorientalis asiaeorientalis
TTTGGCTGCACTGGGTCTTAGTTGCAGCACACGGGATCTTCTCTGTGGCACGTGGACTCCTTAGTTGTGGCATGCATGTGTGATCTATTTCCCCGACCAGGGATCGAACCCTGGCCCTTGTGTTGGGAGTGCAGAGTCTTACCCACCGGCCCACCAGGGAAGTCCCTACATTGATATTTTAAATACTGAATCAGACTTGCATTTCTGAGGTGATCCTTAATTAGTGTTGAGGTGTTGTTCTTTTCATATATTGTTGGACTTCATTTGCTAGTGCTCTGTTCAGGGTTTAGAAGCATCCTTTCTTATTTCTTTTTTTTTCTTAACAGGATGAGGCACTCTGTGCTTTATTTTTCTTATGTCTAAATAAAGCTTTTGGTTTTGAGGTTTTTTTCTTTTTGCAGTATGCGGGCCTCTCACTGCTGTGGCCTCTCCCGTTGCGGAGCACAGGCTCCGGACGCGCAGGCTCAGCGGCCATGGCTCACGGGCCCAGCCGCTCTGCGGCACGTGGGATCTTCCCAGCCCCGGGCACAAGCCCTTGTCCCCTGCATCGGCAGGCGGACTCTCAACCACTGCGCCACCAGGGAAGCCCTGGTTTTGAGTTTTAAAAAGGCGATTATACTCAACTTCCTGGGGTAATTATTTCCTAACATATGTATGTCAAGTCATTTTGTGGTATACCTTCAAGTTACACAGAGCTGTATGTCAAGTATATCTCAATAAAACTGGAAGAAAATGTACTTACACACAATATCCACACCACAACCTCTGGCAGACATGCCTTATACAAACACACACTTACTTATATACTTAACACACGATAACATACACAACATATTTCTGTAAAAACACCCCCTGCATGAACACAGCATACACTCAGACACCACACACACACACACACACACACACACACACTTCACACACCAAACACACACACACACACCACCCTCAAACGGACACACTCAGGCACATTCACTCCACACATGCACAAACGCCATTCAGTCTAGAACAGTGATTCCAGCACGTACCTCTTACACAGGCATAGAATGTGTTCCTACCCATAACTTTCTTACAGGAATTTCCCACGAGCTGGAACAGACAGATGGGTGGCAGGGTCAGGGCGAGACAGGCGTGACCGTGGTGAGAAGCCCCCCTCCCCCTTCTCACATTTAGCCCACACTCACCGATACAATAAAGGCTTCCTCATCACTGGATTTGGGCACATCATACATGTGGGTCTTTGCTTCTACAATCTGAATCAGCTGCAAGGAAGAGGAGATGGTTGGCACACAGCCAAGGGTTGAGGACACAGCAGATCCCATCCGAGAAGACAGGCTCTTGCCTCTTTCCGTGTTGGACTCCAATGGCCACACCCTGGCATCGGCCAGCAGCCCACCCTTGGCAAGTAGAAAGCTCCTCCATCCACACCGATGGTGTGTAGCTTTACACAACACTGGCTGTTCATCTGCTGTGACTACCTGTTGTCCAAACACTTGGGACGGGTAGAGGGCCATCCTCTGGGGAACCCTGGGACAGCTGCCTTTGAAAGCGTTCTCCAACTGGGCTCAAGAGTGGCACCTGGTTACCTGTTCTGAATTACCTGGTCTCTCTGATAGTCTTTTATACCCAGGCAGTAAACATTGGTCTTCATATTCCGAAGCCTGCTGGCCTAACAGAAGAAAGATTTTTAGTATAAAATACACAAATACATGAGGCACAAAACTGTTTATGATGGACTAGACTCACTTCATTCTTAGCATCCCGTAATGTCGATGGCAGCAGTGGTCCAGCGGTCAGAGCATAAACTAGGCTGGCAGCTTTCCTGTCTGCAGAAGAAGCAGGGAGTGGCCTGGTCAGCAAGGCACCTGGAGTGACCTGCCTCAGGCTGCCAGGCCCACAGCACTGCTCTCACACCTCCTCCTCCTGGGGAGAGGCCACCCTGACCCGAGTACCCACCACCCAGAGCGCCTGGAGGGAGAAGGGGCCTCAGCCCAGGACCCACTTGACAGACGAGGAGCCTGAGACTGGATCAGAGCCCTTCCTAGTGGACCTTCACTATGGGCAGGTGGCACGGCCTTTGCCCTGAAAGGCAACTGCAGCTACTTCACTGGACGAGGACAAGCCTCTCAGGTGAGCGCAGGGAGGAGCAGCCAGAATGACTGCACAAGACACCCCCTGGGTCAGGGGGCAGTGGGCCCTGTCCTGGGCGGCGCCGGCAGGCACTCCTGCTGGCTCTGTGGGTCCTGCTATTCAGAACTCGAGGTCAAGGTGCTTGGGCAGCAGCCCCCGCCCAGCTCCCCGCCTTTCCCCAGCAGCCCATGCATCCTTCCTGACAAGGGCTGCAACCCTACAGTCTCGATGCAGGTGGTCTGGGCCAAGTACAGCCATTTCCACTGGTGGAGGCACAGTCACAGGATGAGAGTCAACCGGAGGGAAGAGGCTCAAGGGAAAAGGAGGCAGAGCCAGAGCTGTGGTGGACAAAGTGTGGGCAGCCAGGGGGACACCAAGGTCTCTGTTCCCTAAACTGAACCCCGTCTGCTCGCCATCCCTGGAAGTTCTCGTTTCTTTTTCATGCAGCCCAACCGTAGGTCAAGCATTTGATATCTAGTAAGAACCAGGAATGTAATTCATGAAGCCATGTGGCTCTCGGAAGCATCCCTGGCGGTGGTTTTCATCCTCACTGTGCAGACGAGGCACCTGCAGCACAGAGAGGACAAGGGACTCGCTCCAAGGTCAGCGCTAGGAATTGGCCAGGGTGGGTCTGCACCAGCCCTCGCTGAGGCCCAGGCCTGGCTCTGTCCCACCTGAGCACAGTGACGTCAGCAGGCAACTTACTTTTGTAGAAAACTCTCGAAATCTGCTCATTTGCCTGCAACAAAATGAAGGAATGTTGGGGGTGGGCAGTGAGATGACCCAATAATTCTTTAAGAACTTGACAAAGCAGGGTAAATTCCCTTAGCCGTAGAGTCTGTACCTTTCTCAGTCCTGCCTGCATGTTTCTGGGTCCTGAGGGCACTACATCCCGGAGTCTTTTAAGACCATGTTTTAGCTCATTTCTGAAAACAAATCAGAAAAGAGGGTTGAGGAGCAAGGAGGGTTGATTGCTATAAAACAGCTCCAGCTGTCCTGGTGCCATTCTGCCCTGTGCAGACCTGCCTGGACAAGAGAGGACACTAGCCACCCTGTCGTGACCCTTCTGCCTGTGTCTTTGACACTGACAGAACTAACCCTAACCCTTCTCTGTGCCCCATTCAGGGAGTGTGGAGGGTGCTGCTTTGCTGGTCCCATGGGTAGGGCCTGGCTTTCAATGTGCTCATGCAGACCTCAGGGGACTCAGCAAGGGCCCTGCCTTGACCGTACGTGGTGAGGGGGGAGCACCCATGGCTGCGCACCTGTGAATCCAGCACCCCCAATGTGACTGGCGGTACTGCTGGCACCTAAGGGGTCCCTGGTGAGGGCACATCACCTTCCAACAGGCAAGGCTGAGTTTGGAAAGGTCACTCTGCTGATACCCCTGCCCTGTGCCCTCCTCCCCTGCCACAGACTCGTGAGGTGGACTTGGACCCTCCAAGCCACTTCCCCCTCTGGATCGGTACTAAAGGAAGCAGTCAGGATGCTCCGTTAGAGTCTAGGGCTCCTGGGCTTCATGTGCTCCTGAAGAAAGAGACCATAAGCTGGGAAAGAGGCCTGAGGCCCGTCCATGTGGGAGGAAGAGAAGTGGCCCCAGGCTGCCATGGGGATGGGCAGTCAGCCTCTGTTAAAGCAGATGCAGGGGATGGGACTGGGACACACCAGGGGTGGGGCTTAGGTTCAGGCTAATGTAGTGTGATGGGCTGAGCTGTCACAGCAAGTCTAAGGAGAACATGGTCCCTGAAGGCTGGCTCTTGCCTTGCGCAGAAGGGATTCTGCCACGAGGTGCGATCTGAGAGCCCCAGACCTACTCAACCCAGTTCAGGAGGAAAGGAGACCTGGGACCAATGGCCAGGGCAGGCCAAAGCAGGCCTTGCCTACTCTAGCATAAATACAGGTCTTGGTGCTTTTTGGAAGATTTCAGTTTTGTCGTTTGCACCTCGCAATATCCTGAAACTCTCAGCCCTCCCCAGCCTCCTGCCCAGGACTCAAGTCACCAGGCAACGTTCTCACCTGAGTGGCTCTCCCTAGTGCTGCCCTCCCAGCTCTTCTCATACAGGGAAACCAGGCTCCCAGCACCCTCGCTAATCCTTCCTGCTCTTAAAATACCCCTCTCATACCATAAGAGCCCCTTCCACCTCTTCCCAGTTCTCACCCACCCCCGCCATCACCCCTGGGGCTTCCTAGCCCTGTGCCGTCTGGCTTCTCCAGCACCCAGAGCAAGCCCTGCGTGGACCGCGCCATCCTCAGCCTGCTCCCCCTAGTGGCAGGGCTCAGAAAGCACCATCCCTCGTCCCAGTCCTGGCCCCACACGCTCTGCAGACCCACCAGAGTCACACCTCGTATCAGATCCCATCGGCCACTGCTGGACTTACCCTATACACCAGGACCCACTCCAGCCCTCTGCCACACCCTCCTAAACTCCTAGGGAGTTTTGGGAATGCCCAATCCCGGGCTGAGCCTTGCTCTCAGCGAGATTCTGTGGGCTCCTCCCGAGCTGGAAGCATCAGGGCCATGGTTGATTTTGAGCTGTCCTCGTAGGTAGGTAACCCGCCCCCCCACCATCCCAACACACACACATAGAGGATTTCATATCTCTTCCTCTCCCCTGAGCCCCACTCCCTCTCCCGAACCCTCTGTCATGGAAGACTTCCTCTCCCACACTCTCCAGAGAGGACCAGGGATGCCCTCCATGAGCCTCACCAAACCTCTCTCGGTCTCGGTCTTGAGCCCACTGCCTTGGAGGGGGCAGTGGTCCTCCTCTCCCCCACGGGCAGCTCTTCCCCCGGAGGCCCCCGCCTCTCTCTGCCACCTGCCAGTATCCCTCCCCATGGACTTCCTTTCTCCCACTTCAAACCCACGCTGGTCTCTCTCTTCTAAACTCGAACATGCACAAAACCACGCCTTCCCCTAGCTCACTGAACAGGAAGCACAGCCCCTGCTTCTCCAGGGAGCCAGGCATGCGGAGTGCTGTGTCCATGCACCGGCACCAGCACTCCCTCCCCTGCAGCCTTGCTGCGGCTGCTCACCTGCTGCTCTGGCTTCTCTCCAAGTTCCCGAACACGGCTCTGTGCCACAAATCCTGGACCCACTCAATTCTAAATGTCCTCAACCTCTCTTTGGTATTTCACCGACTGAACTGGGTTCCAGTCATTTGTATCATGAGCGTCGGACCCTGCCGGCTACTCAGGAGCTCTGTAGCTTCCCACCTCCAGGGCTTTGGGCACATCGCTGGGCCCTCCCAGCGGCCCGCCTAGGATGCTGGCGTGTGATGCTTCCCTCCTGCACCCCAGCCCACACTCATGGGCTCCCTTGTCTCAGACCCACCAAGGGACCAAGCTCCCCTCCACTGAAGCTCCAGCACTTCAGCACTGCCCACCCCCGCCTCCTGGTTCTGACTGTGCCTCCCCTCTTCCCCCACTGGCCCAGAGCAGAGAGTGACACACAGAGCAGGTGCCCAACACAGGCCATGTTCACAAAGGGCCCACACATCTGCTCCACCAGATCCCAGGAGTCCTTGCAGTGAGCCAGTTCTCAGGAAAGGGAAGAGCGCTGAGAGGACACAGGACAGGTGGAGGGCAGGGCTTAGAGCGGGCGGAGATGGTCTAGCAGCACGGGGTCTGCCAGGGCCAGCGCAGCCACGGGTCAGTGGGAGCCATGGAGCCGGGGCTGGGGGTCAGAGTGGACGCTGAGGGGAGCCCAGGATGGCCCAGCCTGCTCCCAGTGGGAACTGTCAGCTCCCCGTGTCTCTCTGTTACCCTGCCCACCAGGCCTGCCTTGGGCGTTTAAAATGGCACTTACCTGTCTGAGGTGAGCTTCAGGACAATGTTGCCATATGATGAGTAGGTGATGAGGGAAATACGCAGTTTAGGGCTGGGGAGGAAGGATGAGCTCGTAAGCAGCCATGCACACTGGTCAGAATGAACATCAATGAGCAGCCAGGGAGGGGTGCATGTCAATTTCCCTCCTTGCACCCCAGCTCTTTTGCTTTGTTGCGCATTTCTCAAATCCTGGAAGTTTCATTCCTTTTGTGAAGGATTCGGAGGCCTATAAGATGTGTGATCTTGCTGGAAGTGAGTGCTGAGATGGCTTCATGTTCCATCCCTACACTCCCGACACCCCCAAAGTCCCCCCCTCTCTCTCACACACACAGAGGCATATGCACACGCTCCCTGCACGCACAAGAAGGCAGACACTTATAAACTCCTGCATGAGGGCCTCTCCACTGGCCTCTCTTCTAATGTCAAATTCTCTGGACCTTCCCACACTTCCCTCCTCTCCTGTCTTCCCTGCCTGCCTCTTATCTCAGAGAACTTGTTCTACCTCTCAGCAGCCATTCACATACATCCTTCCCTCTTTCCCCCACTGTCTTCTGGTCTCTTGACTCTCATCTTTTGTGAAATTGCTGCAGTAGCTTCTTGCTGGGTTCCCCAATTCTCCTGGTTCATTCATGTTCCACCTCATTTAATCCATAATTATCAGATTTTTCTCCTGGAGCACAACCTTGATCATGTCAGACCCCTGCCCTAGAATCATCTATAGCTCCCTATTGCTCAGAGCAGGAAATCATAAGCCCCAGGGCCTGGCATTATGAGCCCCATGGACTTGGCCCCATGCTGTCCTGTTCAGCCTCATCGCCTAGCTCTCCCTTGAAGTAACCCCACTTTCCAGCCAAACAGGCCACTCACTGCACAAGAAGTCTCCTTGATGGTTCCTGTTACCCTGTCCTTCCTCATCCTTCAAGATTTAGTTCAAAATTCCACAGTCTCTAGGAAGCCATGCTTGCGTTTCTTTTTTTTTCCCCTAAGAATACTTGCTTTCCTTAAAGTTGCAAGTAACTCCTTTGTTCTTTTCTTTTGGTCCTTGGCACCCTTTAGCCCAGTATTTAGCTATGCGTTACCGATTTGCCCGTTTCCTCATCTATGAGGTCCTCAAGGGCAGACTGTGCCCCCCACGTTGTAACCTGATTCCCAGGCAGGAGCCAAGAAGGATGTCGACACCTGATAAAACCAGTGATTGGTAATTCTTTCTGCTTCAGAACACTGCCCTGGGCTCTCTGCTCCTGATCCAAAGGACTCCCATGCCCACCGATTGTAAAGAGCTGTGTACTCTGCCTGTCAGAGGAAAACACCAGCCTTACTTTGTAAACCTCTTCAACAGTTTTTCTACTAAATCGCAAATGTCATCCCAGGATCTCCTTACGCTGTCCGACCTGAAAACAAAGAAGACTTGATTAAGAGGGATGAGGCACCTCCTCCTGGTGGGCAGAGTTGCTGCCTCCCGTTTCCAGCAGACCCTTTAGCATCTCTTCCCTACCGCATGTAGCTGAAGGCTGCCACACTCCCGCAGCAAGCTCAGTGTGTCACCCTGGTGGTAACTTTCACCAGTGTGAGTGGTGGGGAGGGTGACCAACCTGACTTGTGTGCTTGGGGATGAGGGACTTTGGGTGGCAAACCAGGACGGCTGATACACAAGGAATAAGGGAGGAGACAGCGGTTGGAGAAGCCTAAGCAATTCTGATGTTTGATCTCCTGGTACCCCAGCTTTGACACCACAACAAGAGCCCTGGCCTCAGGCAGGAGAGGGATGTGCTACTCAGACTACTTTACTTCACTACTTTCTTAGCAGCCTGCAAAGCTGAGCCGCTCTAGACACTGAAGGCCTTTTCTGGGAACACTCATGGCGAGGAACAGAACCAGGCCTGGGACACTGCTGTCTTGGTGTCATCATACCCCACCAGCAGGGAAAGGTGTGGAACCTTCCTATCCCTACTTTCAGTTTCTCACTGCCATTGGCTCTGACTTTAGTACCTGAATGGAGAATGAGGAGGCTGAAGGAGCCTCATGCCCCCTCTGTCTAGGTGGGAAGAACTTCCATGTGCCCTACTGGCCAGGGCTCAAAGGTCCTTGCAATCCCACGCCTCTGCAGGTGTGCACTAGTGCAGGTTACGGAGGGCAAATGTGGGTCTCACTGGTTAAGTGTTTTTTTCAAGGTTCTGCAGATGGTAGGGATGAAACTGAGGCTGGTGCCCTGTTTTGGGCTCTTCCCCAGTGAATGTTGGCTCATGTCTTTGATATGGATTGTAAGTCTGAGGAACCCACCAGGAGCTGCTTCCTTTCACCTCCAGTGATCACCATGCCCATAAACATCCTGAATGTCATATTTATATGTGTAATTCCCATATACCCAAAAGCATCCTTCTCTTACCATTCCTTCTGCTTCCTCTTGGCTGTATCTAGAACTGTCAAGAGACGGCGAGTACACTAAGAATATATAATTCTAACAATACTATGGTTATCATTCATGGAGTACGTATATACCAGACATGTTACATGCATGATTTCCAATTCCAAAACAGTTCTGTGATATCATTATTCCCATTTTACAGATGAGAAAGCTGAGGCTCTCATAGGTCAAGGAATTTGCCAAAATTTCCATGGGCCTGCACCCAGAACTAGCTGCAAACCCCATGATTTACCCCCTGAACTTGGCAGATGTGGGAGACACTGCTGTGTGTGACAACTGTGGGTGGCAAAGCATAAGACTCTGTCAACCCAACAACAATACAGACTTTTCCTTAGGAGCTCCTATACTTAAGTGCGTGGCAACTCCTTTCCTAACTATTCATACCACATTCCACTTTCCTTCTCATTACTCCTCTCGTCTGTGTTCTCCCCCACTGAAGAGGATCTTCCAAAGGAGACATATAGGAAACAAAAGTCTTCAACCCACCCACCTCCTCTGGAAAAGGTTTCAGTGTGTGATTATTGTGAATGAAGGTCTCGATTCTAGAACGCAGAAGAACACGAGTGCTCATGGCAGTGGAAAATACTACAGGGACCCTCAGGTCCCCAGGAAGGAGGCAGTTTGGAACAGAGCAACTACATGGGCTTCTGGCACACAGAGCTTCAATCATGATTTAGTGCCCACTCTTAAATGACAATGGAGAGACGAGGGTCACCAGCAATTTGAGGATATCTCTGATATTAAAGCTTGAGGCCAAAACATCCTAGTGAGATAACTATGCTGGGACATCGGAAGTGGCTATGGCAGTGTCATGCAGGGGAGCTGAGCTATCAGAAAGCTACATTTTCCTCTCCCCCTAATAAGAACTCAATAGAGAATGTATAAACCTCAAAAAGCAGGAAATAGCAGCCGATACGAGCACAGCATTGGAAACATGGTCATATTATCAGAAGAAAAATCTGGAAGATTTCTAAGTGGCTGCCTCTGGGAAGTGAGATCAAAAGTGGGGAGGAAAGGGTCAAGGGCCTCAAGATTTTTTTTGAGAACAATAATAGTGTTTGATTTAAAATTTATGTTCATTCAGTTTCTCCTAAATGTGAAAATAAAATTGCAAACAAAAACTTGTAGCGTGAATGATGTCACCAAAATGGCACATCTGAAAATCTAAGCCCTCGTTCCCCCATGCAGACACTGAACAAACAACCATAAGCTGTCTGCACTAACTTTGTAGAAGCCCTAGAAAACAAAAAAGGATTACAACAATAAAGCAAACGTGCAATCAAGAAATAGCTATTTTCAAAATGACAAGAGTTTTGTTGCATATTTCATCACATTTCTCCCACACCTTCTCTGGCATGGTGGCAGTTTTGGTCTTGATCACTGGCCCAGTCCCAGGTTGTCCTTGATCTAGAGGGAGCAGTGTCGACCTTACTTACAAATTATTGTGTAAAACTCTCCTTACCTGGCTGGAGTCAATTAGGATGTTTAAAATCAGCTGTGGGCATAGGTGAATTTAAAAACAGACACATATGCTCAGGCCAGGAGAAAGTTCAGGAAAGTCTTGAGAAGACCTTAAGTTTCACCTTAGGCTGATCCCTAGGCTCAGTGGTAGTCTAGCTAAGATGTCCCAGCAAAGAAACATTCTGCAAAGAATGGAAGAGGTGGCCTCTCCCTGCCACCCCAGGTCTTTTTACAATCTTGTAACGGTTTTATGTTTGTTTCAGATCCTGGCATTTGGGAAATCTCTGTCAATACATTCAGTGAATAAGAGTTAGTGGAACAGAAACTCCAGTGATCACACACAACAAGGCATATTCTTTGCAAAAGTAGTTTGGAAAAGTTTCAGAATAAACAGACTACTACACAAGTCTATATTAACAGATAAAAGCAAATACAACCCAGTAAGCTGTGGTGAATTCTGCTTTCTAGAGATACTACATTATAGTAATAAAAACCCTAATTTTCAACAAAAAAAGTGAAACATACAAAGAAACAGGATCATTGTTCAATCAAAGGAACTAAATAAAATTACAGAAACCATTCCCGAAGAAGCCAAGGCATCAGACTTACTAGACAAACACTTAAAAGCATCTTAAATATGCTCAGAAGTAGGAAAATAAAGACAAAGAAATAGAGGAAACCAGGATAATGATATATGAGCAAAATAAATATCACCAAGAACATAAATTATTAAAAAACCAAGGAGAAATTTTGGAGCAGAAAGTGTAATAATAAATTGAAAAATTCATTAGGGTGGTTCAATAACAAATTTTACTAGGTAGAGCAAGGAATCAGCAAAGTGGAGGATAGGACAATTGCTACTGTTTAGTGTTGGGAGCATAAAGAAAAAAGAATGAATAAAAGTGGTCAGAGTCTAAGGGACCTGTCGGACACACTTAAGCAGACCAACAAACATATTGTATGAATTCTTGAAGCAAATATAAGAAAAAGAAGCAGAAACATTATTTGAAAAAATAACATCCCAAAATGTCCAAAATTAGATGAAAGACATGATCGTACAATTCCAAGAATCTCAACTAACTCCAAATGCAATAAAATAAAAAGATCCACATCAAGGCACACTATAATCAAACTGTTGAAAACAAAGACTAAGATTCCAGAATTCAAATTCTGGATCCGTGTATTCTATATGGAGGCTTTGGTGGGTCATCCCCAGGCCTTGAGCTACCTCCTTGCCTCATCTATAAAACAGGGATAATAATACTTATTCACATAATGATGAAGACATGGTGATGAAACTGCTTTAATCCCCTACCCCCTATTCCCAATCTAGGGACACACCTGGCTTTCCCCCCATCCACACTCTCTGGATTCCTGTGGCCTCTAATTTCAAAATAGCTCCAGAATCTGTCCACTTATCATTGCCACCCATACCTACTGGTCCACACCACCATCATATCCTCCCTGGATCCCTGCACGAGGCCCCTCACTGGTCTCCCGGAAGGCTCTATTCTTGCACACTTCAACTGTGACCCTTTTAAACATGATCCAATCACACACCTCCTCTGCTCAAAAATCACCAGAGCCTCCCCCACACTGCCCCAGTCTGTCAGCATAGCCTTTCCTGAGCACCTCTTCAGCACTTCTGATCCTCCCTCAGCACTTCTCATCCTCCTGTCCTGATTTCCCCCCGGTCCTGATTTATCCCCATCTAATACCCTAGTTCCTCTTTATTTCTTGTCTCCTACAATGAAAACTCCAAGAGAACAAGGACTTTTTCAAGTTTTGTTTGTTGCCTTATCCCCACTGCCCCAAACAGTGGCTGGCATATAGAAGTTTTCCAGTAATTATTTCAGTGAGTGGATGAACAAGGGAATGACAGAATGGATAAGACTGCTCACCAATGGATGAAAGATCCAGAGAACCTTGGGAGTGCCACCAGCAGAGGTGTCTGACCCACACCCCACCTCCCCACAAAGGGCACATGCGAAGAGAGTGAGCCACGGAGTCAGGGCTGGATCAGGGGCCCCTGCAGTGCTGGGGAGTTCCCAGGGTGTGTGACTCTGCCTTCCCTGGAAGTTTATTTTATGCTCATCCTCCACGACTGCATCTGACACATGCTGGGCAAACCAGCATATAAACTCCCCTTCATCCTCATCACAACCTGGTGAGGTGGGTATGAAGTCCCCATTGTACAGATGGGGACACTGAGGCAGACAGAGGTGAGGCGACTTGCCCTAGGCCGCATGACTGATGAGTGGAGTCTGCCTGACGGCAAAGCTGGGGCTGCCTCCTCAGTGGTCATTATTCCCCCCGCCCCAAGAGTAGCAGGGGACATCAGGAGGGAATTTGTCCTCAACCTCCAAATATTCTCATCAAGATGGTTTCGAAGACAGCAAGGCTTTCTATAACCAGACTGAATGAGCACAGTTCCCAGAGAGACAATGTTATTTCTCTGGAACTGAGGAATTTGCTGTGGCTTCAGATAAGCCTAGCCTGGCCCACTATGGCCGTGCTGTAGGCCTACTCTTCTCTGATGGCCTGGGGCTGGGAAATGGGTGTGTAGGTCCCTTCCCTGGACACCCTCAGCTCCTCCTCCCACTTGCAGAATCCAGCAGGATTCAGTCCTGTCACCCCCACCAGCTTCTGTCGTACCTCATCCAACCTCTAGGAGTCTGTTCCCCTTTCCAGGAGATTGCATATGCATATACCTTCCCACTTTACTTCCCAGGATTGTTTTGAGGATAACAGATGTGCAGTGATGGACTCTGGAAACCATAAAATATGTCAATGATATTAAGAGTCATGCCACTGTTACTACTAAATAAGTAAACTTTATCCTCAGCCCCACAGAGGAGTTGAAAATGGAACCAAGGCAATCTCTCCAGCCTGAGGATTCACCCCTCCCTTTCCTTCTTTGAGGGCCAGAAGGTAGTTAATGCACAGCACAGGCTTCCCAGGGCCACACTCACACAGACCAAACTGTTCTGAAAGTGCACACAAGTTGTAACGTGGGTCTCCAAGTTGTCAAAGAAAGCAGCAAAGCAAAGGACTTTCTAAGCAGTGACACTGTGAGAATGCCTAACAGATGATATACCAATCTCTCTGAGGTCCAGTAAAAACAGAGGTTATTTGGGTAAAAAAAAATAATAAAATAGAAAGAAAGAAAGAAAAGAAAAGAAACCCAAATGCACTGTGAGCTTCTCACAACTGTTGAGAAGGCAGCTCCTAGCAATTGCCTGCCCCTCCAGCTGTTTAAGGGGCGTGCAGGTCACAGATCCAGGCCAAGTTGATGGAGAGACTGAGAACCATTGAGAAAACTTATGGTGACCTTTTTCCTTTCCAGAAGTAAGAGCCCCAGGAAATAAATGCCTGGGGCTTTCTTTCTGTCCAGGAACAAGGAGGCCACAGAAGTCTGTTCCTTGGGTCTGATCAAGACTGTCCTTGCCTCCCCTCTCTCAGAGCCTGGGATCCCCCTGGACCACTTCTCCATCAGTAACCTTGGTGACAGTGGTGCCTTGAGAAGCTCGGGGGCCAGATGGGGAGGCCACTCACGCATCCAAGATGAAGTAGAGATCGAAGACACCATCGCAGTCATGCAACTTGTTTGCTTTGCTCCTGTGATGACTGGTGCCCCTGTGGAAGCTTCTCCAGTCTGGGCTGAGGTAGCGGTGAATTGTTCTCCACCCAAGGTCAAGGTGGTGTAAATTTCTCCAGTTTGGGATGCTATGCTGGAAGCTCCTTCCACTCAGCAGTGGAGGGGGCAGCAACAGCAACAGGAAGAGCCCAGGGCTGGGCATCCAGGGCCCGCCACTCTCCATTTACCTGGCTGTACCTACAGTCCTGTTGGACCCTGGCTACTCCAGGCCACCTCAGGCTGTAGCCTCCACCCCTCCAGCCCTCTAAGGATGGGGCACTGTGAGCCTCCCCTTGTACCTGCCCTGAGGGCGGAAGAGGCAAAGATGGCTGGCCTTGGGGGATGGCCCACTACCTGCTCGGCCTGCCCCCAAGCCCCAAGGAGGCAGAATTCCCTGTGATGTCCCTTATGATGGACAGGAAGGTTGGCATGGTGACTTTGTGACCTGCAGCTCTGCTCAGTGTCCTGCCTGTTGACAATCCAAGGGGGGAGTCAGGGGCTCTTTGGAGGGGCAGTAAGATGAGGCCTCCGTTTGTTCCTCATCCTAGACCCTCTCAGGTGGCCATTAAAATCCTGGAGAAATCCTGCCTTTTTGTCAGCTCAAAGAGGGCAGCTGAGGTGGCTTAGATGAGGACATCGCTGTGGGGGAGGAGGTCCAGGAACTGGGAGTGTAGAGTGTTGCAGTGGTCATTCATGTGACCCAGTGGATGGAAGGATCTAGAAGGGGAAGAAGGTCCTGCAAGGATGTCAAAGTCCCTTGTGAATGAAGGGCATGCCAGTTATCTACTGCTGTTTAACAAACCACCACAAACTGAGTGACATAGAACAAGAACTTTTATATTATGCCCACAAATTCTGTGACTAGAAATCAGAAAGGGCTGAGCGGGGATGGCCTCTCTCTTCTCCATGGATCAACAGTGGGCATTAACAACTTTAAGTCAAAAGTGTTTCAAAAACTCAGGCTGTGAATGTAAAAACTTTTAGAAATACTTTAACTAAATTATTTTGTTTTCTTTTGTATGCACAAAAGAAGAGTGATATATGCTAAAGGTCATTTGTAATAAGTCTAAAATAGATCTTTCAATATGTATAATGAAAATACAAAAATTACAAATGGTAAAATGCACTGTGTTGGTGAGTTTTGTAGTTCTTGTTATTTGAGTGATATTTTAAATAATGGAATATCTTAAATAAATGATATTTGGAATTGATGAAATCTGGTATACTTCTCCCTAGAGGCTGTTAGGTTTTCCTTGCTTCACATCCTTCATGACACTTGCTATTGTCATATTTTTGTATATTTTTCTATTGATTCAACGTCTGTTTTGGTCTTAATTTGCATTCCCCTCATTACTGATGGGATTGGTCTTCTATTCAACAGATTTCAGGTCATTCATTTTCCCTCCTTTGTGAAATGCCTGTTTCTGCCTGTATCCATTCTCCAATTCAGTTGTTTTTCCTTCATATTGATTCCTTAGCAGTCCTTGTATATTTAGGATATTAATCTTTTATCAATTGTTGCAAAGATTTTCTTCAGTGTGTGGCTCTTTTTTCACTCTATTTAATGCCTTTTAATAAAACAGAAGTTCTTAATTTTCTATTGAAGTACAGTTGATTTACAGTGTTGTGTCAGTTTCAGGTGTACAGCAAAGTGATTCAGGAATACATATATTTACATATATGTATTTACATATATGTATTCCTGAATACATATATATATATATATATATATATATGTTCTTGTATTCTATGTACATATATGTATTATTTTACAAGTTCTTAATTTTAATGACAAATGTTGAACTTGTCACTTTTAAGTGAAACTGTTAAAATTTGCACTGTTTGTATCTTATTTAAGAAATCCTTCCCTGTTAAGCTGAAACAGATTTTATCTTAAAAGTCTTAAAGATTTAAAACTTAAAAGTTTTAAAGTTTTAAAAGATTTAAAGATTTTATCTTAAAAGTTTTAAAGAGTTCACACTGATGTCTTGAATCCATCTGGAATTAATTTATGTCTGATTCTTGCCAGGGATCTGATTTCATGTTTCCCATATTTAGAGTAAATTGTCCCAGCATCACTTGTTGTCTATTCCATGTTTTCCTTCATGATTTCTATGTCACCTCTGATGTGTTTCAAATTCCATATAGTTGTGGGCCTGGGTCTGTGCTCTCTGTTCCATTGTCTTTATCCGTCTATTGGTTTATACTGAAAGCGTCGGAACCGCACTGTCTAAATTATTGTGTATTGTGAACGATTGTGTTACTGCTCCTCACCGTTCCTTCCTCTTGCAGAGGAGGACTGCTTCCCTGCCACATTCATGGCAGGCTTGCACTTGATTCCACCAAGGAAACGTTAATAGAAGTTACACGTGCCACTTCTGGACAGAATCTTCAAGAATCCAGGTGTGACTCAGGTGAATCCAACACCCCCCGGTAGCTGAGTAACTGTGATGTGCTGCTCCCTCTTGGGAACCTGGGATGGACATGTACATGTGGGACACTGAGATACACGAGTGGGAAATAAAGTTTGTGCTTTCAGCTGATTAGATTTGGTGGGTTTTGTTACAGAAGATAACCCACTAGAACCTGATACACACGGCGTTCAGTTACCTAACCTAACACACGCAGAGTGCTACAGCAAGCCTTGATAGTACAGGGTAAATCACCCACCTGACTTTTCTTAGGGTAATTGTTGGCCATTTGCTCGTTCATGCAAATTTTAGAATCAACTCTTTAAGTCTCCACTCCACCAAAACCCTCTTGATGTTTGTTTATGATATCAACATATATACAGATACATTTGGAGGGATTTGAATCTGCAATCAGGACTCCTCATATCAGTGAACATGGCATTGTCTTCATTTATGTAGGTCTTTTTCAATGCTTTTCATTTATATTTCCCTATGAAGATCTTCACTTCTTTTGGAAGTGTGTTCTCTAAATACCTTATATTTTTGCTGCTAGTGTAAATGGCATTTTGAAATAGAGTTTTAAACTGTTTATTGGTATTGTGAAGAAATGTATTTATTGGTTGATATATTCACTCAACTTGCTAAGCTCTCTCATTCTAAAAATTTAACTGTAAAATCCATTGGGTCAGTATAAAAATAAAAAAAAACAACCACTGTCTTGATTACTTCTTCAACGAGTAGAGCTATGATGGAGGCATGCTTGATTTTAAAGAGAATGCCTTTAACACATCACCATTAAGAATGATATTTATTGAAAGCTTTTGGTAGAAATCCTTTATCAGATAAGGGTATTTCGCTAATATTCTTGGTGTGCTAGATATCATGAACAAGTCCTGAATTTTATCTAAAATTTTCTGTATATTTTGTGAGAAGTATATATTTTTCTCCAGTAATCTATTAATATGGCTAATTAAATTAATGCATCTGAAACAATATTAACATATTGTAAATAGACCCAGATTGGCCATGATATTTTTTAAACACTGCTGGATTGAATTTAGTATTAGTTTAGATTTTTTTGGCCTATGCTCAGGAGAGAGGTTGGCCTGTAATTTTCTATTTTTGTGCTGCTCTTATCTGGATTTGATATTACATAAGACTAGCCTCCTGAAATGCACTTGGGAGTGTTTTATGTTGTCTTTGGGAAGACTTTGAATGTGATCACAATAGTCTGCTTCTTGAATATCTGGTATGATATCTCCTATATCTGGTGTTTTCTTTGTGTAAAGTCTTTAAACTACTGATACAATTTATTTAATATTTACTAAATGCTATGGACTGAATTGTGTCCTTCCTCCCAAATTCATATATTGAGCCCTAATCCTTAACGTAACTGCACTTGGACGTCAGGCCTTTCAGGAGATGATTAAGGTTAAGTGAGGTCATAAGTGTTAGGCCCTAATCCTATAGGTCTAGTGTCCTCATAAGAAAAGGAAGAGACACCAGTGCTGTCCTTCACACAGTCACAGTGAAAAGGCAGTGGGGGACACAGAAGGAAGGTGGCCACCTGAAATCCAGGAAGAGAGGTCTCATCAGAAACCAACCCTGCTGACACCTTGATCTTGGACTTCCAGTCATGGTTTCTTGACTCCCTCTCCTTTCATCTGGGTTCAGTTTCCTTGCTTCTGAAATACATTCTTTAGTGGTTCCTTCACCAAGGTTGTGAGGGTGTTCAACTTAGGCTTTGTACCTCCGAAAATATCTCTGTTTTGTGTTCACTCTTGAATAACAGTTCAGTTAGATACAGGATTCTAAGTGGACAGATTATTTTCCAGGTTTGTTCTAAACATTCTATAATTTCACTAAGGCTGAGTGAGCTGCACATTTGGGATTTGATCTCTCATATCCATATTCATTAATGGGTTCTCTTCACAGAAGAAAATTTTTGTTTTGGGGACCGTTACTCAGAGCTTTACTGTCTGTTCTGAATCTCACTTTGCCCACCTCAGACTCATCATAATTTTGTTCCTTTACAATCTTGTCTGTGTGATATATGCTCCCAATCCTTTGGGAAAAGCACAGAGCTTTGTCTCCTTATGTCTCCACACTCTCTCCTCTCAGGGGCATCCAGAACAGTTACTGAGTGACTGAAGGAAGGAAGGAAGGAGCAGGGACTCAGGGCTCCCTCTCAGTCCCTCAAGGATTCTCTCTTCCCCTATCTAGCCTGCTCTGCCCCTCTTCTGGGCTCAAACAATGTGACTCATACACCTGGCTGCCACTGCAACAATTCTGGTCACCTGAGACCCCACTCCTATCTCCTCTCACCCTCACTACAGGGAAATATCCTAGGTAGTCCAAGACCTGGCATGAATGTAGTCACTTAGAAGGCATTCCCTCCTGTCCCCACGCTTTAGGCCCTGACCTGTCCCACCCTCCATGGGTCGTTAAGTTCCCTGACACCTTTGCATTCTGTGAAGTCACAGAACTCACCATTATCTGGCACAATGCTGCCATTTCAGAACTGAGGAGGCTCAGGAAAGGCTGAGAGGCCGAGGATCAGCTCCAGTGAAGTCTGGAAGTTTCTCAGTGCGCCACAAAGATGGAGCTTGCCTCGCCGATCAGCCTGGAGGCGGAAGGAGAGTCCAACGCGCTGATGGGGTCTCTGGGCAGCACGGAGGATCCGCAGTCGCAGGACACGGAACACCTGCACTGACAACCAGGCTGTTGCCCGGGTCCCCGAGACCCAGGAGGGTAGAAGTCGCGGCGCACAGGGCGAGTGAGCAGCGGCAAGTGCAGCCTCCGCCGTGGCCCGAGGGCCACCTCCAAAGGCAGGTCCGCGCCAGGGCACCCTCCTCAGTCCCGCACCTGGGAGGCGCGGGGCGAGGCGTGAACCAGCGGGGACGGCGGGCCGGGGTTTGCGGAGTTGGACTCGCGGGAGGGCCGGGCCCAGCCGAGTGGGTGTGGAGCCGGCGTGCACTCCTGCGTCCAGATCTGCTGCGGGCGGTGCCCGGGAAGCGGGTCTCCTAGGCGCCCCTTTCTGCGGGTTCAGCCCACTCACAAGCCCCTCCCCAAAGGCCCGCGGACCCCTAGGAACGGGGCGGTGCCCGAGGCCCCGCCCCAGAGGCGGGGGCAGCCCGGGAAGGCGGGGTCTGGCCGGCCCCCCAGGGCTCGCGCGCCAAGTTCCGACCCGCGTGTCACTGCTCCGACCTGGAGGCGGCCGGGGCTGCCAGCGCGTCCCCAGCGCCCAGCGCCGCGCGAGAGCCGAGGTGAGACGCGCTGTCCTGCCCCCCGGGACGGACCCGAGAGTGGGCGTGGGGGTTGGGAGTCATCTCATTTCTACTGGCTTTTCCCCAGGGCAGGTTCTCAGTCCTGCCCTTGACGGCCCGGTTCTTCTCTTTCCTCTGTCACCAGCTTTCTCCATCGCTCCTTTTTTTTTTCTCCCGTGCTACTCCTGTCCCTGCCCTCTGCCTCTGTCTTTTGTCTCCTTGCCTCTTCTGTATTTTTCTCTCATCTGTCTCACTTTTTCCTACCCATCTTTTTATTACTTGTGTCCCCTGTCCTTCCCTTTCTCTGTTTTTTCTTCTTCTTCTCTCCCCCTCTCTCTCTCTCCTCCCCCCCTTCTTCCCTTTTTCCTTCCCCCAGTCAAGAATTCCACCTTGGATTTTTGTTTTTTCTGCTAGGTCAACTTTTTTGGGCTGCAATTAATTCATCCATTCACCCACCCTGTTCCGCTCCATTATCCTCAGCCAGGGCTTGTACTGGGCACGAGGGTAATAATGATGCATTTGCCCCAGATCCTTTCTCCAACAGATTATATCCAAAGATCTGGGCATGTAACCTGTTCAGGGAAAAATACATGAAGGATCAAGTTGTAAATCTCTGAGTTTTCAGGGTGAGCTGAAAGAAATACTTGGCTTTAGAGACAAGGCTTTGAATGAATCCTTTTCTTGGCATTTTGCCTTTAGTTACAGACACGACACCAGGAAGCTAAATCTTGCAGGATCATTTAGGGAACATGGGGGCCCACACCATCCTTCTGTGGAGGCAGTGCAAGGCTAGGTTGGTGGGGAGAATGAGGGTGGGACTCAGAGAGCAGTTGTGGGAAGACAATAGGCCAGGGCTTTGCATGTGAAACATTTGGGTGAGAGTTGAAATAAGAAATTAACTATAAATTTCTAAAGTATATACTTGTCAATGCTGGTGGTGTGCCAAAATTAGGTTCCATAATTACTGTTAACTGATTGAGACTTTTTATAACAATTATTGTGGTATTGGAAATTAATGTTTTTGTGTACACAGTGAAAATGTTTCATCATCATATCAAAGATTGTCTTAGATACATACTAAGTGAAGAAATACAGAAAAACAAATCTGGTTCATTTGTGAGAAATAAAGTAGAAAGTATTAAATAGCAAAGCAATTTTTTGCTTCTTAAAAATATAATCTTATCAGAGAGACATGATTTCATTATTTGATGATATTCTTATGTCATGTATGTTCAAACACGCACCTACACATACATAATATATATATATTAAGTTGGAAAAAGAAAACTTGTTTTGTTTTAAAGCTGCTAATTACTGCCCAGCACTTGAAGCTTTTTGTTCTTATAATTAATTTAACCTGTCCTTTGAGTTTGTTATGATTTTTAGTGATAATTCAGCTTATTTAACTTTTTGGTTGATATGCAAAAGGAAATTTGTCAATAGATAAATCACACAGAATTGAACAAAAATTAAAAATGATGGAAGAGGATTTCAGTGTGTTTATTGAAAGAAATTTTTTTCCACTTTGTATCAAAGAACGTTGGACACATTCATAGGTATAAGCATGGCACTTTGATTTGGGAGACTGTTCTCTGGATTGAAGAGTTAAATTGTCTTTCACATCATTTAACCACTGACTTCCCATGTATTAGAATTTTGGGAGGGGAGGGGGAGGGGATGCTTTTCCAATGATTTAGAACCATCATGCCTGCTTTGCTTAGCAGGTATCTTTTTCAAAAAATAGGTGACAACTTTTCTTTAAAACAGATGATCACATCTTTTTTTCTTTTTTTTTGATTCAAGGCTAAGTCTTGAGCTGCAGTGCTTTTAGATTTTTTTTTCCTTCTTCAATAAGCTGCATCTCTTCTTTCTAGCTAATGATGCTATTGTAGAGTCTGGCTGAGTAGTCTGTTGTACAAACCATGGCCTTTTCCTCTGAAGGCTGCCACAGGAATTGGTCCATGTGGCCAAGTTGTGTTAGGGCCACAGCTGACCTCACAGTGGGCCTGGGAGCTGGTTACATCCTGAGAATCCTGCATTTGGTTTTGCTTGGACATAGCAGGCATTGCTGTTAGGGGGATGTGGGCATAGATGAACATGGAGCCTTCGAGGCCTGGCTGGGAAGTCCTCTTTCCCACCTCATGGCACCACCAGCCAGCCTCCAGGAAGGCCTGGACAACTCTGCAACTTTTCGTTTTCTCAGGGTTCTAGGGCTAGGAGGATGTCTAGAAAATATGTGTTTTCCTTTTCAGGAAAACACAGCACCTCACAATCCACATGTAGAAGAGGTAGATGGATGATTATCCTTAGAAATCTTCCAAAAAGGTGTGAGAAGCATCTCCAGAGTCTGGGGAAACCAAAGAATTGGGGCACAGGAGATTTTTTCTGTTCTCACTTGTTTTAGCTGAAGAGGAAGGCAGTGCAGGAAGGCACTGTTGGTGTAGATGGTGTCACTAAATAAGACCTAATTTCTGAGCCACAGCCTGGGACGGCTGGAGGCTGACCAGCTGACTTGGGGTGGTAAGTATCTGCAGACATCTCAGGAACATACTGTCGTTCAGTTGTTTGCAAAGAGTCCTTCTGTAAAGGGAGGGGGAAGGAGAAAACTGCCCAGGCCATTTGGTCACTTGTTAAACACTCCTGTGCACTGGTCCCTGGAGGGGCATGAGTGGAGGGTAGGCAACCCTGAGGCTGTCTCTAACCTTCAGAACTAGTGCGATAATAAATTGATGCTACCTGTCATTTATGGAGCCAGGCTCTTTAAAACTCTAGACATGTTAATCCATTTAATCTTCACAAACACCTGATGAAGTGGGCACCAAGGTGATCCATGATGAGAAAACAGAGGCAGGGAGAAGATTAGCACCTTGCCCAAGGTCATGTGATTGATAAGAGCAGAGCTATATTTGATCCAGGCATTCTGACCCTAGAACCCACACGCTTAACCTCCATGTGGATGTGAGGCTGGAAGGTTCCTGGGACGGCCTGGTTAGAACATGAACAGAAAGGTAGAATGTGGCCGGTGCTTCTCAGATGAAGCAATGATTCCTGTTATCTAGGAATAGATAATAAACAGAGAAACAAGTGCTTTTATGCTATGGGGTGGGTGAGGTATCATTTCTCAGAGAACTTCATGTTTTGGTCAGTAGAATCATGGTTGGTGGCCCAGGAGGACTGAACCCCGAGGCAGAAGTATTCCCATTGATAGGGAAGATTGGACATGGTCAGACACCCTGTTGGCTTGGGGAGCTCAGTTTCAGAAGGTTGCCAAGATCATCTGAGGGCTGGGAAAAGGTTCAGAGCCTGGAATTGAAATCAGGTTCTTTCAATAGGAAGACTATGGGTGGTACTGAAGGATGTCTGTGTGACTCAGAGGGTTGTCTTGCTGAGCTCAGACTGAAAGAACCAAGGCAGACAAGAAGAGTCCCTTCTCAGGACACACACAATAGAGCGACAAGGATGAGTAAATAGTGTCAGGGGGTGAGAGCCCAGAATGAGCTGAGGCTATTGAGGGGAGTGGAGGACAGCAAAGGTCTTTTAATACTGGATGGGAGCAAAAGAACAAGGGCTGCATAGATCCACTCGCTGCCAGAACCACTGGTGTCTGTGGAGGGAGAAAGAGGAGGGAGCAGCTCTGCTTTGCCCAGCGATTGTCTGGACAGAGAACCAGCCTCCAGCTGCAAAGGGCGTTGGTAGGTCCATGTAGGAAAGGGGGACAGAGACAGCCCTGAGCAGCTGTGCATGTGGTGTCCTGACCCAGAACTCACTGTCCAGGGCCAGGAGTGACCCACACATCTGCAGAGGTCACCTGAGAGGAGTTGAGGACCATGGCAGAGGTGCACGTAGCCTGGAGCTGGATGAGGCTCAAAGTCTGATGTTGACCCTGGGAGAGAGCCTGCGATCTCTCGACAAGAGGAGATGAGCATTAAGAGCTGGCAGGGCGCGGCTTCCCTGGTGGCACAGTGGTTGAGAGTCTGCCTGCCGATGCAGGGGACACGGGTTTGTGTCCCGGTCTGGGAGGATCCCACGTGCCGCGGAGCGGCTGGGCCCGTGAGCCATGGCCACTGAGCCTGCGCGTCCGGAGCCTGTGCTCCACAACGGGAGAGGCCACAACAGTGAGAGGCTCGCGTACCAAAAAAAAAAAAAAAAGAGCTGGCAGGGCTCCCCAGGAACAAGCCACAGCAGACTCACATCATCTTCCATCTGAAAGACTTCCATCTGGTGATGGCCGCAGATGGAGTGGACTGAGGTTAGATGGGGCCCCAGATGGAGTTTGGTAGGACATTCTTTGCATTTGCCTGAGTGATCTTACCCAGCAGTGCTGGTGCACGTGAGAGTGGTGGCCCTCAGGGAGCGTGGGCAGCATGCTGAGGTCCCCTGGCAGGTCAGTACCTTGGTCTCCTCCTTTTCTTCCTCCTCCTCCTTGTTCTCGTTATCATTATTAAGATTTGGATGATAGCATTGACAGAAGCGATTTGGGGTGGATTCAGCAGTTGGCCAGATCTGCAACAAGCTGGAGGAGCACAGAATTTAGCACTATGGCACTTGCAGGTTGGAGATGAACACATTTGGGTTGAGACCTGCAAATTTCCTCACGTGGTTGTTGCGAAAACTCCATGAAATAAGGTGTGTTAAGCTCTTGGCATCTCTGGCATGTAGACGCTTACATAGTCAATAAGTGGTGAGTTGCATATTTATATCATGAAGCATCCTTTATAAATGAAGCAAACATTCCATCCTGAAGTAAGACCACATGTTCCAAATTTTGCCCCTGAGAAGGTTGTCCCATCTGTGGCTCAGGGCACTCTGGACGGTTCTGTCAATGGGGTCTACATGGCTGTGGTTGGACAAGGTTGCCTAAGCTGTGAGGGTAGTGCAGCGGGGCTGTGTGCAGAGGGCTGCAGGGGTGCAGCCGTACCAGGGTCAGCAGGGCAGCCTCCTGCCCAGGCGTGGGATACATCAGGTGGTTCTAAACTGTCATCTGGAGAACAGTGAAAGACAGAGAGTGAGAGAGCGAGAGAAAGGGGGAGTTTGTGTGATGGTGTATGTGCATTTGAGTGTGTGATAGTACATGTATGTGTTTGAGTGTATGTGTATATGAGTGTGTGTATATGATTGTGAGTGTGTATGTGTTGTGAAAGTGTGTGAGGGTATGAGTGTGCCTGTGTGTGTGTGTGTCTTTGTGAGCTCAGCATTAGGGCTTCAAGCAGACCAGTTATTCTTTGACAAAGGGGGAGAAGTGGCTTCATCCCAGTTGGAGTCATACACTGGTAGATCTGGAAAGGACTGTGGAGATAATTAAGCCCAATCCCAGGTGATGGGAATTCGAGGCTGAGAGAGGTGGGAAGGACATCTCAGGGTCAGCTGGTGGAGTGATGTGACTGCCTCTTCCTCTTCAAGGAACATTGGTGGGCACTAATCTCTGATGTCAGTGGCATCCCCTTTGAGGACTCGGTTTGGAAAGGATGTTACGAGAGGCTCAGCTCTCCCTGGTGGCCAGTCTTGTAAGTCCTTTCAGGTTGACAAAGCTCGAGACCAGGCTCACATAGGAATGGGATGAAAGGTAGGTCTGGCATGTGTTTCCTCAGGAGCTGTTTAAAGCTCAGAGGTTAGACAAAGAATTTGACTTTTTAATGGGGTAAAAGCTTGGGAGAAGTCAGAGAGAAGGCAGGAAAAGGAGACCTAAACCCTCAACATGCCCTCATTTGGTGTTTGGGTCACATGGTTGACTTGGTGTTCACCTCTGGGGGCTCTGGGAGGGTGACATGGCCAGTGCAACCAAAGCAGGCTTGGCGACACACACTTGGGTTTCAATCCCAGCTGCGCCTCATCCTTGCAGGTGACATAGGGCAGGATGCTTAGTATTGCAGGACTTGGGTCCTCTTCATCTGTGAAAGAGGGTGATGACCCTTCAGGTGTGCTGAAGAGGGAAGGAGGTGACATATGCAAAACATGTCACAGACTCCTGTTGCCAAGATAGTGAGAAGGAGGGCAGGCACCTGTGCTTCCTTTTACAGGTGGGGCAGGAGGGCAGGGCAAGAGGAAGGAGCTAAGTTGAACTCAAGTGATGTTCCTGTGAGGAAGGAGTCGAGCTGTCCCCTCCTCACGGTCCTCCTGGGCTCAGGAGACATATTTGTTAATGATGACAACTCGGAACACTCAGCTGAGTGTGGCCCAGCAAACCTCTCACAAGCTGAGGGGGCGCTTGAAGATGGGTTTGCAAGCCTTAAGAACTTGCTGGTGGAGCAGATCAGGGAAGGGCAGGGATGAATGTCTTCCCAGAAGGGCTGACGGCTCCCTTTCCTCCTGGATGCCACCCTTACTTATGGCCATTGTGTGTCTCCCCTGCAGCCATGAGCACCTCGAGGGCAAAGGGATGCCCAGCAGGTTGGCACAACTGGCATATTTGACAGTTGTTTGGTGAGCAGAGGAGAAGCAAGTGTATGAATGTGTGAAGAACAGTTGTGGTCACTTCAAGAGAGTGGAGAGGGAGACCCACACTTGGTGCAGGGGCAGGGCCTGGTGGAGAGATGGCTGCCCCCAGGTGTGGGAGCAGGGAACAGGAACAGCTCCAGACCCAACCCGCCATGTCTGGATGTTACTGTCCAGCCTTTACCCTCTGGTCACCTGTGATGCAGCAGCTCCCGTGTCCAAGTGCTTGTAGTGTCTGGGCATTTCTGATGATTTGGGAGAAAAATTAGCATACTGAACAGCAAGGAACAAAAACTGCTTTAAGTCAGGGTGCAAACATATTAGAGTTGTCAACCAAGTCAGACTGACTGGTAGAAGCCTTGTGCCGCTGTTAAAAGATAGCAGCTGCTGCCTGGAGGTTGACGGATGGGGGGCAGTACTGAGCCTGGCCTCTGGGTGGCAGCATTGTGCGCTGTGGTCCTTCCCCCCACTCCCGATGGAGTCCTGGAGGTGAAAGCATTGTGCTCTGAGTCAGGGTGAGTTGCTGCATCTGTAGTAGTCAAGGTTCTTCGGATGCAAAGGACAAAAACTGTCTCTTGCCAAGTTAGCCAAGAAGATTAATTAGAAGGGCTGCTTGTCTAATATCACACAGCTGAGGACTGGCCGAGCCTGGACTCACAGGGACACTTGTCTGCCCCGAGTTCATGCTCCTATCAGCACTTGCCCTGAGACACCAAGATCCCAGGTGAGAGAAGGCTTTCTATAAGTTCCTACAACCTGCGTGCTCCTGTATGTCCCTGAGTGGAGAGCACATGTCTCACTGCCTTTTGCTTCCTCTCTCTGCAGAGCCCTGTGGTCCGAGTGTGCCGACCCAAGCACCAGGGGAGCCCTTCAATCCCACGGCCCCTCCCCGGGCCCAGAAGCCTCAGAGACTGACAACTGTTGGAGCATCCACCTTGCTCAGCTGGCCCAGGCCCTGCGGTCCCCATGGCTGCCGGGAAGGGAGCTCTGCGGAGCCCTTCAGCTGAAAAGAGATGGCGGCTTAGTGAACCCGAGCAGGGCTGGGGCCGCAAGCCAGTGCTGCTGGAGAAAACAAACTGCCTGGGCTCTGAGGCTGTCCCGGGCAGCGGTGGCCGGGATGAGGCCTGTGCCGAGATGGCGCTGTCAGCAGCCCCGGGCGAGCTCAGCCTGGGAAAGCTGAGGCCCCGGAAGGCTTGCTGGGAACAGGGGCAGAGCGCCTTCATGGAGGTGCCTCGGCTCAAGAAGAGGCTTGGGGGCAGGCAGGCCCAGGAGAGGGTGCACAGTGGCCCTGCAGGCCAGCCGGGCCCCCAGAAGCTGACCCTGGACAACCCCAGAGACCCAGCTAGCATCACCTGCTTCTCAGTGGGGCCCAGTGGGGCCCACGGGGAGCAGAGAAGTGCCTTCAGCAAGCCAACCAGGAGTCCAGCAGGGAGACCGGGGCCAGCCTCCGTCTTCCAGGCAGGCGGACCCGTAGACACCCTGGGGGAGCTGCTGGGACTCATCAACACGGTAGATGTCCGTTGCTGGGATCGACTTTCCAACTCCAAGCTTCTGGTGGGTGATTTCTGGAACCTGCAAATGGTGCCACCAAATGCTCGTCTCTGTGGCACTTTCCTGGGTGACCCCATGCTGTGGCTCAAGCATGCCACGGCCCAGATGCCCACACCTCCGTCGTGCTCCTCCACCGCCTCTTGGGCCCTGCTGCCCCCCACGCTCGCCTCCCTGGGCCTGTCTACCCAGAACTGGTGCGCCAAGTGCAACCTCTCCTTCTGCCTGACCTCCGACCTGGTCTTCCACATGCGGTCCCACCACAAAAAGGAGCACGTGGGGCCCGACCTGCATTCTAAGAGGCTGAGAGAAGAGGCCCTCACGTGCCCCGTTTGCCACGAGTACTTCCGCGAGCGCCACCATCTCTCCCGGCACATGACTTCTCACAGTTAACAGGTGGTTTGGAACAAGGGCGTCCAGCACGCGGTCGTGAGGCTGAGATGGCTCACGGGGCCTTCCTCCGAAAAGACTGGTCACAGTTGTCCGCAGGGCCGTCTCCTTGGGCATTTGAGGATGAACAGCTCAGTCATAATTGGAAAAAGTCAACGCGCCCCCGGGAAGTGCTTTAAAGGAAGTAATGTCGTGAAATGATGCGCTTTGCTAATGGCAGGGTATGGTGACGAACAGGCAGCAAGTGTTTCTGACGTTTTCAAGAGTGAGGGCTCTGCTCCCGTCACCATAACTCTTGCTCCATGTGGAAGCAAGTCTGGCACCCAGCACGGGCTTTGGTGGCAGACAGACCTGGATTGGGATCTTGGCCCTTTCACATACTGGCCCTGAGCCTGGGCAAACTGCTCTAGCTATCTGAGTCCCGGCGTACTTCTCTGCAAAAATGGAGATGGTAACACCTGTGTCTGAGGGATGTTGTCAGGATTGTATGGGAAGACGTGTGGGAAATGGTCAGCATGTACCCGGCAGTGTCATCACAGAGTAAACAGTACTATTAGCGTGATCCAGACTAGTCAACTATTGTTAAGTGACAAAGTTTCAGTGGCAAACAATGCAGAGCCCCTGATTCTCAGTCATGGGCCTGTGGGTTGGCTGGGGTTGAGCTGGGCTTGGCTCCAAGGTTGCTTTCTCTCTCAGGACTGTTGGGCTGCCTAGTCACGCTTCTCTCATGGTTACGCCAAGAGCACAGCAGGACAAGTCCAAATACCCAAGCACAGCTCAAGCCTCTGCTTGGCTTGCTTCCACTAATGTCTCCTCGGCCAATACAAGTAGATGGCCAAGCCCAAAGTTAAGGGGTGAGGTGTGCATATGGCCAACGGGGAAGTCATGAGTGAGTGTATAATCCTACAGGGGCCGGTGGAATTGGGACCAATAATTCAACCAACACCTGGTCCCTGGTTCTTCACATTCTGAATACGTGAAAATGGGAAAATGAAACAACGCATACATGCACACATACACGCACACACACCCCTTAACTCTCAGGAAGTGAGCATACTCAAAACCTTACGGCTTGAGACATTGTGAAGACTGGCAGAGTTCTGGGTACCGTTTATTATCTGATGCATGTTGAGTTTCAGTACCTATGCTGTTTATCCACATTTGTCCTTATTCCTAACAATGCAAACCTCAGGTCATACACTCTGCTGTAACACAAGCCAGTCTGTGTGAAAGCCCTCTGTTGGAATTTCTTTCAAGTCACTGCAGTTCTTTTGAGTGGTTTCCACCTCACTTTCAAGATTTGTTCATTTGACCTGCAGTTTCCAACCCCTCCTCTGGGGCCTCAGTCACAGAGCTCAGGCTTGTGGGTGGGAAGGAGCTGGTGGGGGTCTCAGCCAGCAGCGAGCCAGCCATCCAAACACCCGCAGACTCCGCATCCCCTCTCCATCTCCACGGCAGGCTCCCACCTTGCCCGAGGCAGCTCTATGTCCCCCCTGGCCCAGCCCACACCTGTCCCTCTCTCTCCCACTCCCCCCACCTCCCACCCATTCTCCACAGCCAGAGGTATATTCATTCATTTCTTGGCCTCCCTGGGCACCTGTGCTGTGCCAGATTGTGTGCCAGGCCCTGCTGGGGGCGCAGTGAGTTCGATCCACTGTGTGAGCCGAACATAGTCCTTGTTCAGGGTGTGAGATGATTAGGGTGCAGTGCGACAGATGCAGAACAGAGGCCTGTGCCGGGGTGCTGGGCATGTCGGGGGGCATGCCCAAGTCAGACCTGTGGGTAGGGGAGGAGGGTACCCCTGGAGGCCTCCTGAGGGTTGGGGATGTGAGCTGAGCCTCAGAGTCCAGCAGGAGCTGATGATTCAGACAGGGAGGGCAGTGCTGGGGAGAAGGTGGTCCTGAGCTGTAGTGTCTGAGGGTGCTCCAAGGCCCAGGTGGGGCAGACTTAGTGGGGAGGTGGGCCTCTGAGATGGAGACATAGGAAGGCATCGAAGGAAAGGAGTTCAGACCAGGGCCCTGGAGGGCCGGCTCCAAGAAACCCTTCCAGGGGGCCTCTGGCTGCAGCAGGAAAAGTGGGCTGGAGGAGAGGAGATGGACCCTCTGAGCTGTTTCCTCTGCATCTGGAAGGAAGCAGCAGTGCTCCACAGAGGCAACAAAGAAGCACCCCCATTTCTATAGTGAGGCTTGGAGGCCCCACCCTCCTTGAAGGAGGTCAGGAGTCCTGCAGGCCGGGCCCCTTTGGGAGCCGCGTGGGGCTACAATTTGCCCACCGGGAGGCTGTGCCCAGAAGGGGGCTGAAGCTTTGGGGAGCCTCCCTCTCCTGCCGTCCCACGTGGGGAAGAAGATTAATTAGAAGGGCTGCCGTCCCATGTGGGACAGGAGAGGGCACCTCATGGGGTTGGAATCTGAGACTCCACACCATGCAATGATGTACGTTATGTCATTTAATCTACATGATATGCCCAGGAGGTAAATACTTTTTAAAATTAATTAATTAATTAATTGATTGATTTTTAAATTTTGGCTGTGTTGGGTCTTCATTGCGTGCGGGCTTTCTCTAGTTGCGGCGAGCGGGGGCTACTCTTTGTTGCAGTGCACGGGCTTCTCATTGCAGTGGCTTCTCTTGTTGTGGAGCACAGGCTCTAGGCACACGGGCTTCAGTAGTTGTGGCACGGGGCTCAGTAGTTGCATCACGTGGGCTCTAGAGCACAGGCTCAGTAGTTGTGGCACACGGGCTTAGTTGCTCCGCAGCAGGTGGGATCTTCCCAGACCAGGGCTCGAACCCGTGTCCCCTGCATCGGCAGGCAGACTCCCAACCACTGCGCCACCAGAGAAGTCCCGCAGGAGGTAGATACTTAATTCCCATTTTACTACGGAAGAAACTGAACTCCAAGAGGTCAGCTGACTTTCCTAAGACCATGGGTTCTGGAGAAGCAGTACAAGAATAAGACCCCAGGACTGCCCCACTTGTGCTCACATCCTTCCCAGCCTGCCATGCGTCTGCTCAGCCAGATTGTGTGGCATTGTGGACGATGAAAAAACTGGGACTTAAGACAGGCATTGACTCCCTGTCTACAATTTCAACTTGCACCCTTCCTCCCCTCCCCAACATTTTCTATTGCCCTTCTCTTGAGCACTTTTCACCGTTTTGCTTACTCTTTTTACTGATTTGTCTTGTTTCTTGTATTTCCCATCACTAGAATGTAAGTTCCATAAGGGATTTTTGCTGTTTTGTTCGCTGCTGTATCCCCAGCAGCTAGAGCAATGTAGGCAGATAGCAGGCATTCGACAGACCTTTGTGGGAGGAATGAACGAGATGCCTGGTTCTGGCCTCATTCCTGACACACCAGCTTCGCACAAGGGTTTCGACATCTGTTAAAATGGATGCACAGCTGTTCTCCTCTGACTTGTCGGATTGCTCTATAATTTCTTAGGGATCAGTTTGACAGGCATGAGTGCACTATACTTAAACAATAGAAATTTAGAATCGAAAGGGATTCTACATTTCTAGTCCATCCCCTGGCTTTATAGCAGTGAGCATTGAGGTCCATGATGAGCTGACGTGCAAAGTGATGCAAGGCAAGAGGTGGTGAGGTCAAGGCTAGGACCCCTGAGATGTCTACACTGGTGTGTCTTCCCTGGCCCACCCACACTTCTCTGGGAACCTCGGCTATGGCCGCAAACAGCATGATTACTGATAGTGAGCACGTCATTCATAAGCAAGAGAGACATTTTGAAAAAAAATTAATTAATTTTATGAAGAAGCACAGGAAAACATCTCCCAAGTCAACTTTTTAAGATGGAGTTCATTTTGGCAAAAATTGATGTAGATGCAAGTTGCTTTGTAGCCATTCAAATTGACAGCCGCCAAGATGACTTATGGAGGTGATGACTTCCAGTTTATTAATGTGGCAGTTCCTACTTGTCACCAGGCCGCGTTCCCAAAGTCCCCATGGCAGTTGAAGCCTGTCTCGTCCCTTTTCTCTCCTACTCTCCTATATCGACTTGAGATCAGTCACTTTTAATCACGACTTTGCCCATGCTCTCTCTGCCACCTTCCATCCCAGTTAAGAGTTGGCAGATGATGTTGCCACAGAACATCACATCAGCAGGTATGAATTTTACTCGACAATTCTGGGGTAAGAATCATCACATTCCTTAGATTCTCTATATCTAATTTAATCTGTTCTCTACCGTAATCCTATTCTGGTAGGACAGGCAGTCTGTCTTTTTAAAATCCCTCCCCTGTCTCTCCAGTTTACAGGACATTCCCCAGCACCTCCCACCTAAGAATACCCTCTCTTAGCATCAAGCAGCATCCCCATGCCGTGTTGGTGTCTTCGCCTCTATCCTCCAACGTGCTCTGGATCTTCTCCCAGGATCTCAGCCCTGATGGTTTTCTGGCAATACCATCATTAGGCAGGTAACACAGGAGCCACTGAGCCAATAAACAGAAACTCTTGGCTTGCTTTTTGGACAACGGAAGAGAAAATACCTATAGTGCCTGGAAAAATAGCAAATTATATCTCAATATATGACCTCCCAAAACAGCAGCCATTCCATTAAGATTTCTAAAAGTCCCCCAAATGTGCTCATGAGGCTAAAATGAGACATTCTGAATTCAGATCCATTTTAGTTCTCAATTTTTACCGAGATTTGCTTTTCTTTCTGCTTTTATCTGGAAGAGAAGTAAAACCTTAACAAGGCCAGGGTCCTAGGTCCATATCTACTTCTGGCCAATTTCTGAATCTTAGACCGCAGATTCTACTCAAAAGACTATATAATTATGTTAATGAAAGTGTGTGTAGCCCACTGGGCTTGGGGAGAGCAGAGGGAAGGGGAGGTGAGAGTCAACCTGACACCTGGAGCTCATGTGTCCTAGGTGAAGGCTCCTTAGTGCCAGGCCAAGTGCAGCTCTCAAGAGAGGCCAGAAATCAGGACCGTATGTGGAATTGTCTCTCTAAAAAACTGATGGCCAAAATGGCATGGACTTAAGGAAGCACGTTAGTGGTGGTGGCGTGGGGAGGGGCAGGAACCACCAGCTGGAGACCCCTAACTCTGTTATGCTCCCAGCCTTTGAACCAACTGGGTGGTGGGCCTGGCCCTGCTAACCTCACAGTACTGCCCTGTTCCTCTAGGCACAGGGAGAGACCCTATAGAGGGGTGAAAGTCAGCAGGCGTTGTCCTACGGTAAACCTCCCAGCCTTTCTTTCCTTGGGAGGTGCTGCCGCCCCCTGGTGGCAGCATGCCTTCCCTGCAGGCCACTTCTCTTCAGAGAAGGGCTTTTACATGCCCTGCCTATATGTATAATTTTGTTTTTATTCTTTGTAGTAGAAGTCATGTGTGAGGTCTAAATATCATATACTAAGATATGAAATCCATAGAATAAAACTTTTATTTTAAAAACAAATTATTCTCCAATGTGTTTTGATTTGTGCCGCGTCCTAGAAAAGAATTTTTGGAAAGCGATTTTGTTTTTGTTTTTGTTTTTTTTGCGGTACGCGGGCCTCTCACTGTTGTGGCCTCTCCCGTTGCGGAGCACAGGCTCCGGACGCGCAGGCTCAGCGGCCATGGCTCACGGGCCCAGCTGCTCCACGGCATGTGGGATCTTCCCGGACCGGGGCACGAACCCGTGTCCCCTGCATCGGCAGGCAGACTCTCAACCACTGCGCCACCAGGGAAGCCCAGGAAAGCGATTTTGAATGGGCGTTGGGGAGACAGTGCCTTCTGGAAGGAGGGCAGCCGTTCTTGTTCTTTAAATGTAACTTTTTCTTCCCCGGTCACCTTATGTTTTCCTGGAGCAGGAGACAGGAAGCCAGTAGCCTCTGATACCCTTGCTATTCTAAGCTGCTTGGATTAGGAGGCTATTTTCACTGCCAGCCACCCTGATCTGCAAGGTAGCAAGGAGGTCCTTAGGCAGCTAATCCTATAGAAACTAGGAAGTGTGAGTTGAGCGCTCTCCACTGGGGACCTTGGAGGCAGGTTTCTTTGCCCACAGCTGTGATTCGGGCTGTATCCTTTTTCTTTCGAAGTTGTATCCTTTCATTGCATTAAAGCTGTGTGGGTGGCCATGACCCTCACTGACACACAAATGGGGCCGTCTGCTTCGTGTTGGGCTGTTTGGCAGATGGAGGCACACAGGAAGCAGGAGGGTGAGTGAGATGGGAGAAGAGCTGGGTTCCTACCCTCTGGTGCTCCAGCATGGTGCCTGAGAGCTGGGTCAAGTCTCCAGCAACGATCCTGATGGTGAAGGTCCAGCCTGTCTGTGGCTGGGGATACCCTGGGAAAGGGGGTGGACGGCCTGGTCCAGCCCCTCTCACAGCACATCAGTGGGTGCCTTGAGGGGTCCTCAAGCAGGGGGACATGGGAGAAGGTTGCATGGCAGAGCAGTGGCCCTGGCTACAGGCCGGAACACAGAAATGGGGCAGGAGGCTGTGGTGGGGATTTAGGTACCGAGCCAGGACCTCAGGACAAGGCAGGGGGGATGGACGGTGCAGTTCATTGTAAGAAAGCAAAGTCTGTGGCTGGTTGAAGTGGAAAAGGATATCTTGAGAGGAGCCAGGGCTGCACCCAGTGTTGGGTGGGCAAGCAGGGAGCCCAGGCTGAATAGTAGGCAGAAGCAAGGAGCTACTCGGCAGGACCTCAGCTGTGGTCAGGCAGGGGAACCGCCTCTGGAAGGTGCTGCTTCTGTCCCTGATAAGTCGGGGCACAGCCATGCTGCCCTGCACGCTGGACATCTGGTCATTGCTGCTACCAAGCTTCCCTGGGTCACTTGCTCCATAAAAAAAAAAAATGTCCTGCATAGGGGTCTCTGGTTGGCCCAGGCAGGACCACATGTCCATACCCCACAGCCAGGGAGCTGGAAAAGTGAGCGTCCAGGACATCTGGTTTCATGGTGGGGGAATGGTTACAGCTGACATTGGCCAAGCACTAGATTAATCATTCAATCTACACAGCCCCAAAAGTGCTATTATCTCGTCCATCGCATGGTTGAGGAAACTGAGGCACAGAGATGTGAAGCAAGTTGCCCAGAGTCACACAGCCTGGAAGTGGCAGGGCTGGCCTTCCTATCTGGGCAGGCTCAAGCTGGAACCTGAGCTCCTAACCACCTCTCTGCTTCTGAGTAAGTCTGTTTCCCACACGTTCATATGGGGAGCAATTCTCTGAACATCCAAAGGGGGTGCAAATGCTGGTGACCTAAAGGAGGGCAAACATCCACTGTGTTAGGTGTGTGACCGCCAGTGAATAACTGATCCTGTCTAAGGCTCTGGGCGGAGCTGACTCTGGTGGAGGTGGTAACAATGGATGTCCATGTGGTGTGAAGCTCAGAAGAGAGATCTGTGTATGTCACCCACCCTAAACCGCTCCACCCCTTCCCCTGTTTAAGACCCACCAGGGTATTTGCCATCTGTAACCCCACAGTGCCTGTGGGACAGCTTAAACAAATTAAGCTGCAGGAAACAGCAGTGGTGCAAATCAAGGAAATCCAAAAGATGTGAAAGGAAAACCCATAAAAAAATGAACACGCGGGGCTTCCCTGGTGGTGCAGTGGTTGAGAGTCCACCTGCCGATGCAGGGGACATGGGTTCGTGCCCCGGTCCGGGAAGATCCCACATGCCGCAGAGCGGCTGGGCCCGTGAGCCATGGCCGCTGAGCCTGCGCATCCGGAGCCTGTGCTCCGCAGCGGGAGAGGCCACAGCAGTGAGAGGCCCGCGTACCAAAAAAAAAAAAAAAAAAAGAACAACCACTAATGATCACTAAGGTATAGATAGTGAGTCAGTTATATAATTTATGTTATCTTCTTTATTATATTTTTGGAATAACGATGGCTGCATTTGAAAATAATGATATATGCTAATTACAAGGATTTAAGAAAAAGAGAAAGTATAAATAAGAAAGTTAAAACATCACCCCAAATGCTACCATCTAGAAGAAACCATCGTTTGATTTAGGTAATCATCTCATAGCTGTGTGTATATATATATATATATATATATATGTATATTATATATATATACACACACATATATATATATATATATATATATATGTATATTATATATATATACACACACATATATATATATATATATATATATATGTATATTATATATATATACACACACATATATATATATATATATATATATATGTATATTATATATATATACACACACATATATATATATATATATATATATATGTATATTATATATATATACACACACATATATATATATATATATATATATATGTATATTATATATATATACACACACATATATATATATATATATATATATATGTATATTATATATATATACACACACATATATATATATATATATATATATATGTATATTATATATATATACACACACATATATATATATATATATATATATATGTATATTATATATATATACACACACATATATATATATATATATATATATATGTATATTATATATATATACACACACATATATATATATATATATATATATATGTATATTATATATATATACACACACATATATATATATATATATATATATATGTATATTATATATATATACACACACATATATATATATATATATATATATATGTATATTATATATATATACACACACATATATATATATATATATATATATATGTATATTATATATATATACACACACATATATATATATATATATATATATATGTATATTATATATATATACACACACATATATATATATATATATATATATATGTATATTATATATATATACACACACATATATATATATATATATATATATATGTATATTATATATATATACACACACATACATATATATGCATGTATATATATGTATGTATCTCTTTGTAGGTGTATGTGAGAGAGAGAGAAAGAGGGAGGAGAGAGAGTCCTAGAGTGTAAGCATATAATGTGGTCACACATTTGCCTGGGTAGCAGTAGGTTTAATGAAGAAAACTGTGAGATCACAGTATGTATGACAACTCCTAAAATACGATCATGTCATGAATCTTACTTGAATTTAGCAGGAGGAAAAGGAGCTGGAGAGAAATCTTGCCTTCCATCAGGGCTTTCCAGTTTAGACAGGGTTGTTTTGAGGTGTTCTAGTGGAGAAACCCCTAGAGATGGTGGTGGCCCAGATTCCCCAGATCTCTGAGGTCTAGGGAGGGGGCTGATGAAGTCCAGGCCATGCCTGGTGCCCTGGGGAGTCGCCTGTGGCAGCTGCAGCCTGGACTCACCAGAGGGCCGCACAGGACAGGACCAGAACTTCATCCTCACCCCGGCAGTCCTGGAGCCTGGAGCTCTGGGAGCAGGGATTGTGCACTGGGATCTCCCTGCCCTCCTGGCCTCACCCCACCATGACTTTGGGCAGAGCCTCAGAGGTCTCTCATTTTTGGGTCCCTGTGACTCTAGCAGAGCAGAGTTGCATGGGCCCAGGGCACAAACCGGGGGCCTCTCATTCCTCCAGGTTACCCCTGGGCTCCAGGTCTCCTCCCAGGGCTGGCCCAACCCTGGGGGAGGTCTTGGGCTCTGCCTGTCTCAAACTGCTCACCCTGTTAGGAGTCAGCTTGGTCGCCAGAGCTGGCAGTGACAGGCTGCACTTGGACGAGCAGGGCAGGTCCCCAGACCACCACGCAGGGCCACTCTCCCCTCTGGTAGCAACGCTGCATGGCGGGATTCTGCGTGGCACCAGAGCTCACTTTTGGGTCCCTGGCAGAAGCAGGAGAACAAGGTCATGGGAGGAACGTGAAGGAAAGATAGACTTGCTGTGTAGAATTGGACTGGGAGGGTTTAGGGCAGGGAGGAGAGGGCTCTAAGTGAAACTGAACTTGTCTTCATGTGTCCGAGGGCTGCCACTTGGAGGGAAACGTAGTTTTGCAGCTTCATAGGCATGTGTGTTCACTGTGCATCCACCGCCTGTGTCAGGTGCCATGCCAAGTGCTGGGCAGTAGGAGACGAGGATGCGTAGGACGGTTTCCACCCCTGAGGACTACACAGCATGGCGGGGACAGAAATGATCCCGGGGCAGAGTGGGAGAGGTACACTACTGGGGAAGATGCCCGTGCAGGGAGGACAGAATGGGGACAGTGTAGCGGGGGAGTGGGGCTCTGTCCCACATGGGGGCCACCAGCTGCAGGTGGTTGCTGTGTGCTAGACACGTGACATGTGCCAATGGAGATGTACTATAAGTGCGGGACACACACTGGATCTCAAAGACGTGGTGCAAAAGTATCTCATTCATGACAATTTTTATATTGAATACGCACTGAAATGATGTTACTGTGAATATAGTGGGTTAAATGGAGTATACTATTAAAATTAATTTCACCTGCTTCTTTGTACTTTCCTTAAAAATGTAAAGTGACACATGTGCCTGGCCTCCGTGGCTCACGTTATGACGCTGTTGGACAGAGACGCTCTAGTTGACTGCATGAGGACCAGGGGTTGGTGATTAAGAAGCGTCGGTGGAGATAGATATGGGCTTCACTTCCCAGGAGGGGGTTGACTTTGAAGGGGGTGAGCTTCCTGTCCTGAGGTGTTCCAACAGAGAGGATGCTGGCAATTGGGAAGAGACCAGGTATATGAGCTCCAAGGGTATCTCTGATTCTCAAGCCTAACCAGAGGGCAGCAGGCCCCTTTGCTGCCCTTTGGGGGCCTCAGTCAGGACCTCATGCCTGGGTGCCCCTTGGATGTGTCCCAGAGGTCCCGGCCTTTTCTGGCTCTGACTACGGTGGCCCTTGCGGCGGCCCTGCAGGCGTGGGCTCCGCCTCGCCCTTAGCAGAGTGTGCTGGAGCATCTCCTTGGCTCTGGCGAGGGCTGCTTCTGCAGGGACAGCCACGTCAGGCACCACACCCACCCCTTCCCAGGAGCTGCCGTCTGCAGCCCCCACTGAGCGGGCAGAGGGGATGGTGATGTACAGGTCGGTGTCATCCACGTGGTAGGTTTGCGGCAGCTGGCAGCCCCCACTGGTCACCTCCCCGATGACCAGTGCCCGGCCCAGCCTCTTCAAGATGTAGGTAAATTCCTCTGCGGCGCCAGCTGTCAAACTGCTGGTCAGAATGACCATGCTCTTCTGGGAGCCGTAGCGTTCACCTGCAGGATATAAGGCCCTTCAAAATAGGGAGTCAAGTCTCCACCCTGGGCACCTGCCTTCTCCATACTGCTTAGACTCCAGAGAGGAGGGCCAGGGATTTAGTTCTGTGTCCTTGTGTCCACAGGCAAGTCACCCCACCTTTCTGAGCCCCAGTTTCTGCATCTGTAAAATGGGGATAAGGATGTGTGCCGGGTCCCGAGCATGCCAGTACTTGAGAGATTTTATCACCAGTGATGGGAAGAGGCTGGACTGACTTAGCCGAGAAAAGGGCTAACCTGACCAGACTCTCTTCACTTTGGACCCTCAGAAGAGCCAAGTTTATGACTTAATGACGACAGCCCTCTAGAACAGTGATGTCCAATAGAAAAGCAACATGAGCCCGAATGCAAGCCACATATGTCATTTCAAGTTTTCTAGAAGCCACGTTAAACAAAATGAATTTTAATACTGTTTTATCTAACTCAACAAATCCAAAATTTGTTCCTCTCAAAATGTCATCAATAAAATTATTGAGATATTTTACATTCTTTTTTTTCATAAAAAGTCCTCAAAATCTGGTGTGCACTGAACACTTTATGCATCTCTATCCATGTGTGGCATGTGGCTTCTGTACTGGACATCGCAATTCCAAGACCCCATGATCTGCAGATCTGTTTTTAACTGCTGGTCTTGAATGTCTATTTGAATTGAGAATTCATCTGGTCCTGATTTTTATTTACATTTTGCAATATTATTGAATGTATATCTTGGAAGATTCCCTCCAAATGCTTGTGTGATAAGGAAGTATGCAAATGAAAATTGCAGGGTGCTTTTCTGATCGGAGGAGGCACACCCCCCATTGGTTTCCCAGCCTCCTCTTTTCAGATGGATGGGCAGGTTCCTTGGTTTTGCAAGGTAGGCAAGGGAGATGGAGCAAGGCTATCCACCTGGGATGTGGCTGGAGAGCCGTGGCTCTGTGAAGCGCGGGGACTGTACTACTTCCTCCGGCCACTGCTCTGGCCTCAGGGCAGTTAACAGAAGCCCCATCAGAGTTATGAACTTCCTTTAGGTAGGTGTGCTGGCAAACTGCTGAGAGTTCAGGTGAGATGGAAAACCACTGGAAACGCCGTGGGATTTGGTGATGGCCTGAGGACCCTTCTAGCTTTACATTTGTCTTGCAGGCTGATGGTTGCTGTGGCAGGAATGACAGGCATTTTGGTTTTAGACAAACCAGTGTTTGAGTTTGGGAGCTATCACTTATTAGCTGAGTGACCTTAGACAAGCTATTTGACCTAGTTGGGACTCATTTTTCTCATCTAGAAAGTAGGTATAATGGTACATGTTTTGCAGGGATTAAAGGTCTTATGTACAGAGTACATGGCATAGGACGGGGGCTTTATATTCTAGCTACAGTTACTTTTACCCGAACCCAAACTGTCTTTCCTTGATTTCCCAGAAGCTTCTAGAATGATAATAGGAAGGAAAGGCTTCTGTACCCACCTTCGAGCTGTGCGTGGGTCCAGAGCTCACTGACAGAGTCATTGGGCCGGTTGTAGATTTTGTCCAGCAGAATAGGTGGGCCTTCGTCGAAAAAGTAGGAGCATATGGCGGAGATGGAGGAGGTGGGACCACCGATGTTGAACCTGAGGGAAGGGAAATGTTGCCCACTGAGGGGCGGAGCCCACAGGGAAGCCCTCGGTGCCCCTCTGGGTGCCCTAATCCTTGCCCTGTGGAGGGTTCTAATTCCAGGCAGCCTCAATCTGGTGTCCTTTCTTCCTCCTACAGAATTCTTTGGTTGGCATTTCCCAGAGTACAAGATTCTTGAGAACCAGAGACTTTGTGGTCAAATTCATTTAGAAAATACTGCATAACTTACCCACCCCTTCTGTTCACACATTAATACATTATGTGATACATATTGTATATATTATATTAAAGGCCCTAAGTCCTACAGTCTGGAACTTGTTGATAAATTTCCCCAGCTTACTGACCGTGTACTGCTCCCATGCACCCATGCTGCCTGCACATTTTGAGAGCACTGTCTTCCCTAGTTTCATGCTTGATAATTTCACAGAACGCGCTAGGTATCTTAGTTGAGGTGTCCTAACATGGCTCTTAGTGTGGTGGAGTGTTCAGAGTTGTGGAACTGCATTGGGGGTGAGGGATCCTGTGATCATTCCAGGATATTTGGATTTGTCCTGCTGTGTGACCTCGCTGGGCCCCTGTCTCCTTATTTGTGAAACGAGGAATCCTGGGCTGGCAGTGTATTAGGAGTCTCTTCCAGTTGATGGTCTAGGATGGGTTCAGGGCCCATGACTTCTGCATCTGAACCTCCAAACCTTGGCTTGGAAGGATCTTTAAGCAAAGCACACCTGTGGGCTGGGTCTCCTCTTTAGAAAAATGTGGATGACACAGTTAAGCAGAAAGGGACTTAGCATGAAGGTCATTTGGATGGTCAATAGAGCGTTTGAAGAATAAAGTCATCAGAGGTGCCACAGGAGTCCCCAAGCTCAAGTTCTGTGTATACCCAAACCCAAGCCCTGGGAGATGGTTCATCTTCCAGGGAGGAGAGTCCGCCTCTGGGATCCAGTGCCACCTAGTGACGACTAGGAATCACAAGAGTTTTGCAAGCCAGAAGCCAGAGCTCCCTCTCAGTCAATCCAGCAGCTGGGGATGGGGGGTAGGGTGGCGGGGCGGGGGGAAAGTGTCCAATTCCCAGGGGAGCTGGCTCCCCCCTTCCCAGTGCCCATGGAAGGTGCCCAGGGCACGTCTGCTGATGGCCCCGGGAGTGACAAGAGGTCTGGTTACTGAAGGACATTCTTCTACCCATCCTTCCCCAGCTCTCGGAAGGAAACTCAACCTGTATGAGGCATACCTTCACAGAAGCCGATGAGAGGTCTAGCTGAAAGCATCCCCCCAACAATCATTTTGTAGTGTAAAGAGTTCTTTTTGCAACAATAGTGACTAAATCGCAAATTCTCTCTGGGCCACTGGCTTTATGATTCTCATGACCAGGGTTGTCCTGGGCTGATTTCGTGAGATGTGAGACACAAGCACAGGTGGAAGCCTAGCTGTCCCAAACACGGTTGATCATCAGAGCCACCTGGATGATGCCTGTTAACTATACGGATCACTGGACCTCACTCCTGGGGCTCTGGATTCAGCAGGGAGGGGTCCTGGAATCAGTGTGTTCAAGGTCACACTTCCCCTCTCTCCTCACTGAATCCTGTGACTAGGTAAGTGTGGGGACCACTGGATTAGCTCAGTGGTTCTCAGCCTTGGTCACCTGAGCTTAAAAAAACCAACAGTGGTGGGGCCCCACCTGGCTAATTAAACCAGAACCCCAGAATAGCTGGCCAGAGCCCTGAGAGCCAGGCGGGCTATTCCACTTGGGTTCTTGCCGGCATCCCAAGGTCCTTTCATCCCTACTAGACTCATGGCTTTGACTGTCTTCCAGCAGCTGCCCCAGCCTCGCTGGGAACTGCTGAGCCCCGCCCACTGACCTCATGTCGACAATCAGGGCGTCCGTGTGTACAATCTTCTTCCAGACATGCTCCACCAGCAGCTCGGAGACCTGGGTGAGCAGCTCACAGTCCCCAAACATATCAAACCTCAAGTAGCCAACGTTGCCCTCAAGCACATTAGTGTGGAAGGAAAACTTGATCAAGTCTTCAAAGACTTCAGGGGAAGGGATCTGAAAGAGTGGGAGGTCGGCTCCATGTCAGGAGAGGAGAGATTTGAAAGCTCAAAATTTTTTTTTTAAGGTTCTGAGTATCTTTATTTCATTATTGACCATAGTACTTAAATGGACAATTAGCTCCGCTGAAGAAGAAAGTCCAGGTCAAACTCTCCCATAGACATGTTTCCCTGTTATCCTGCCAAACCGTGCCCAGCATCCACACCTTGTCACTTCTGCCAGATACAGTGAAAGGTCAGATTTGAAAGTGGGTGCCACGGAGGTCCTTTATATCATGAGATATATTGAGCCCACGGGAAGGGAGCTAACATTTCCTAAGGAGGTTGTAGGTGCCAGGGCCTTTCCTGTTGGTATCCAGGTGGTTACATGAGTAGTGGGCCTGGGATATGAACCCCAATGAGTGGTCAGCAGCCTCCTTACAGGGAATGCTCATGGGTGCCAACCTCTCACCCTGGTGTCAGAGCTGAAAGGCCCAGGCATGGTCTCCACTCTGACTCCCCTGAGCTCCCCAGACACTTTTTGTCTCTGAGCTCATCGTCTAAAGACATCATCATCTGAAGACATGAACTACTGGGCCCTTGAGTCTTTACCAGGGATCTGGCCCTGTGCTGAGCATGTAGCATTTACTGTAGAGAAGACACTATTATCCCCATCTTTTTACTGAAAAAAATTGAAGCACAGAGTGATTAAGTAACTTGCCCAAGGGCACACAGCCAGTAAGTGGAAGAGCCAGAATGTGAATCCACACCAGGTGACTGCAAACCAGGAACACCCCTGCTGACTAGGACACCCGGCCTCCAGGCCTTGTGCTGACCTCAGTCACAAGCCCTTTGGCCATGGGCCGCTCTCCTCTGTACCCCTCCGGGCCTCAGTTCCTCTTTTTGTAAAATGGGATAACAGTTTGGCAGTAGATGCTTTTGGTGCCCTTAGCCCTCTGATTTCAGCCACAGCTTGACGCAGGCTGACAGGGCTTTGCCTCTAGCATACCCTTGTTTTTTGCTCTCTACTTCAGGACCTTCTCCAAGCTGCCCCAGAATCTGAGAGCGTTCATGTCCCCAGGGGGACCTTCAGCTAACAGAGAGCGGGAGCCGTGGGGTCACGTCTGCAGAGGCATTCCTCACACTTCTCAGGGTGCTGTTGCAGTCTTCAGAGGCAACAGGCTCCATAATGCGCCCACACTTCCTGTCCCACTTTCCCCGCTTCCTCACTGCTGCTTCAGTGACCACCTCCCACATCAACTGACCGCACCTAAGCCCCTGTCTCAGGTCCTGGCTTCAAGGGAACCAGGACAAATGCTTCCCTGCCTACTTGTTGTGACTATGCAGTTATATCATAGATGATAAACACCATGGAGAGGTGTTGTAAAGGTGCTTTAGATCCAGCTCTTGCTGATGGGAGTGCTCGGTGAGTCCTGTGGTGTGCTTTGGCCCTTGATCGGGAGAACTTTTCCCTCATCTACCCCGGCAGCAAAACTCCTCAGCCTTGATTTACCTTTTCAGTGTTCCCCAGACCTGCAGTGCTGGCTTCAAATGTCTTGACCACACAGCCTGGCCCAGAATTTCCCCTTCAGTTGGCCCTTGTATCATGGTGCATGCCCACCCAGCGCAACTCCTTTGGGAGACAGTACTTGGCATTGCGGGAGGGGAGGAGAAGGCAGTCGGTGCCTAACCAAGCAGCCTCACTGCAGGGGTTGTCCAGGCTGTGCGTGGACACTCCTGCACCTGTCCCCAGGCTCCATGCTCTAGATCCAAGGCAACTGTGATGCCAGGACCTGTGCTGATTCCCTGTCTCCATCCCCCTGACTCATTCACACAAACTGCAAACCCCTGAGGCAAGCAGGTGATGTGGGTGCACACATACCCCCCATTTCCAGAATAGGAAATCACGGGGACCTCATGTGACTTATCAACCTCTTTCTCCAGCACTGACAATGGGAAGCCCTACAAACCCTTGCATTCTACCCAACCAAGAGTGAAGCTCCTTCTATACTAGCACTTTTCAAACTGAGCTCCTGTGGGTACCGATGTTCTACTGAGGTGCTTAGGGATCTCATGGGCATATGAGGGACTGGAGGACAGGGTGAGAGAGAGGAAAAGATGTGACTGGTGAAAAATTTAACATGAAAACACGTCTGGAAGCCGTTGCTTTGCACCCTGCACAGAGCCCTGGATGTGCGGACGGTTGGTTGACTCTCTCCTGGGACTGTGCTGGACCAAGTCTCCCTTGTAACTCACCTGCATGGGTACAATCCCAGGAATGCGGTCCTTGGCATCCTCAGGGATATGGGCTGTCTTCAGGTGTGGGTCCCCGGACAGCACCTGCAGGTCAGCCTCCAGCATCTCGGCCAGGGCAGCTTCTGAGGTCACCCTGGCATAGCGGCTCTGCAGACGGCCCAGTTTGGATGCCATCTTGGCTCCCAGCTCAGGGGAGGCGTAGTTATCTGCCACGAGCTTCCCGGCTGTCTGCAGCACAGTGGGCACCTTGGCACGCAGGGCCACTATGTCCTGGGCTGTGGAGAGGGCCACGCTCATGGGCACGGTGATGTCTGGCTCCACCCCAGCCAGGTCCCAGGCCTCACCGGTGCTGGCACTCAGGGCCATCTGCGTGGGCATGGAGGCATATAAGGGGCTGCTGCCCACCTGGTAGATGCCCACGGAGAGCGCCCCTCCAGCCGTGGGCTCCCCGATGATGGTGGCACGTTGCAGGTCCTGCATGGTGTGAGCGAAAGCCTCAGCCGCCGACCCGCTGGTGTGGCTCACCAGGATGTAGAGGTCCTTGTGGGAGCCGTAGCGCTGGCCTGCCACCTGGGGCAGGGTCCACACCTCTGTGACCCTCGACATGGCTCTGTCAAAGACGGAGTAGAGGTGCTGGCGGGGCTCTGCCTCGAAGAAGTAGGAGCAGAGCAGCGGCACGGCCGTGGAGTAGCTGCCAGGGTTGTAGCGCAGGTCGACCACCAGCGCGGGCGTGTCTACTAGCTTCTGCCATACCAGCTGTACCAGCTGCGGCCCGATGGCTTTCACCGTCTCCAGCTCAGCCATGGCGTCGAAACGCAGGTAGCCCAGCCGGCCCGGCAGCACCTCTGTCTTGAACAGGGCCTCGATGAGGTAGGAGAGCTCCTCTGGGGAGGGGACGATGGGAGGTGGTAGGGGCACTTCCTCAGCCACCATCTCGCCAGGGCTGTGGAACACCAGCAGACGGTGGTCTCCAGACATCTCCTGCAGGTCTGCCGTGAGCTGGGAGGCCAGTGACTCCAGGTCCACTGCTGTGCGGTAGGCCCCCTGGGCCAGCTTGGCTTGCAACACGGCGCCTGTCTGCCCCACGACCTCTGGCCGAGCATAGTGGGCCTCCAGCAGGTGCCCCGTGCCCTCCACCAGCTCCCCCAGGCTTCGGTGGAACTCCAGCACCTCCTGGGCTCTGTCCAGGGCTTCCTCAGCCAGTACAATGGCATCGGGGACCACGCCGCCCCCCAGCCAGCACTCGCCATGGTTGTCGATGAAGGTGAGCACGGGCACTGTGAGCGCCAGGCCGCCCTCGGGCGTCTCCAGCAGGGGCACCGTGTGCGTGTGCAGCAGGCTGCCCGCCGTGATCTCGCCCACCAGCGTGGCCCAGCCGAGCGACTGCATGAAGAAGGCCAGCTCCTCGGCTGCGGTGGCGGTACGGTGGCTGGTGAGCAGGTACACCCCGCGCTGGGTGCCGTATGGCTGGCCCAGCAGCTCGGTCTGGCTGAAGTGCTCCTGTGTGACATTGGTGCGCCGGTCGTAGGTGGTGAAGAGACGCACGGGGCCGGCGTCAGGTCCCTGGAAGTAGGAGAGCAGCAGGGGCACAGCGGAGGACGGCCCCCCAGGGTTCTGCCGCAGGTCCATGATGAGGTGCTCCGTGTCCTGCAGGGGCTCCCACACCTGGCGCAGGATGTACGGGGCCAGCACCCCCAGCACTGAGGCGTCGGCAAACCTGTCAAAGCGCAGGTAGCCCACGTTGCCCGGCAGCACGGACACCTGGAACACGGAGTCCACCAGGGCCCGCCGGGCAGCCTCGTCCTCGGGCACTTCTGAGACCATCTCCGGGGGGTCTTCAGCTTCATCCTCGGGCCCAGAAGAGGTTTCTCTGGACCTGACCACCTGCACCAGGAGCCTGGGGTCCTCGGACACGGCCTGCAGGCCGGCGTTGAGCTTAGTGACCAGGTCCTCCTCGGAGACCACCGAGGACAGGTCCATGTCGGCCAGGTGGTGCAGCAGGGCGGGCACACGGTCCACCAGCGTGTAGTATTCCCGCAGGGCCTCCTGCAGGCGCTGGATGACGCCCGGCAGGGCGCGGCGCAGCGTGAGGATGGCCAGGGCCTTCTCCAGCGCCTGCTCGGCCGGTGTCCCCACACAAGGCAGCACTCCGCTGCCCTCCCAAGTCTGGCTGCCTTTGCCCAGGGGCCCCAGGGACCTGGACACGGGCACGGTGAGAAAGAAGTCAGACTGGCCTATCCTCAGCTTCTGGAGGTCCAAGGCCCCCCCTACAGTCCGCTCGCCCACCACGATGGCCCTGCGCATTTGTTTGAGGATATAAGCGATGTCCTCAGCCACACCCCCCGTGCGACCACTGGTGAGGACCACCACATCTTTATTGGCACCGTAGTTGTCTCCTAGGACTTCGGGGAGGGTCCAGATCTCAGTGGTCGTATTAGAGGGGCGATCGTAGATGGTATCCACGTGCAGGACTGTGTTCCCTGGGTGCAGGTAGGAGATGACATAGGGGATGCCGGAAATGTGGCCCCCAGTGCAGTGACGGAGGTCCAGCACCAAGGCAGAGGTGCCCATGAGCTTCCTCCAGACGTTGGCCACCAGGAAGCTCCTCAGCTTGCTCATCACCTCCTGGCCCGGGATGTCGTCCACCCGCAGGTAGCCCACATTGCCTTCCAGAACCTCATGGCGGAAGCCATTCTGCAGCCCCGCAATGAGCTCCTCTAGCGTGAGGTTCATGAGTGCTGGGGCTTGCCGGGGAGCCTCGAGGGTGCTGGGCTCATAGGAGATGACCAGGCGAGGGTCGTTCAAGGAGCTCTGCACGCCAGCTGTCAGCACGTGGGCCAGAGTCTGAGGGTCTGAGATGGCCAGGATCTCACGACTCTTGATGGCCTGCTCGATGGCTTCCTGCATCCCCATCAGGTTCTCTGGGAAGCAGTAGTTATCCAGGAGGACCTTGGCCATGTCCAGTACCAGGCTCGGCTGGAATAGGTGTGTGGGGTCAGCCAGGCTGCAGAGCAGCACGGGCAGGAGCAGGGCCCATTTTCTTGACATGAGGATCCAGAGGGAGGGCTGGCTCCTGCACAAAAGCTCTCTCGACACCGTGCGCCAGGCAACAGCACTGCCCTGCGTGGCTGCCTTTCTCCCGCGTCCTTCTCAGCCAGCGGACAGAAGGTCTGGGGCTAAACACGGGAGTTGGGGTGCAGCTTCCAGCTCCGGTAAGCCTTTAATCCTGTCTAATTCAAGCGCGTCAGCCCTGGGGACTGGGGAGAAGCGGCGGAAGTGGTTTGACTCAGAAGGTATGTGGGGTCTCATCTTGATGCGCCACCTCTGGTAGACTAACGTGAATAACTACCGTTTAAGTTCCTGCCACGTGCCACGCACTGTGTTCCATGCTTTACAGGCTGACAGTCTCCACCGTGCAAAGCAGAGTTATTAACCTGCAAGTAAATAGCATTTCCCCACTGCACCGGGCGACACACCCCTCTGGAATTAGGGAGAACTTGGGGGCCTGGTACTGCCACCCTTTACTCTGTGGCCTTAGGGAAGTGTCTTACTTATTGTGTAGATTAAGTGACAAAATATGGGTAAGGCACTTGACAGCATCAGGGAAAAAGGAAGCACTCGATTACTGATAAGTTCTCTGTGTCAGATAGTTGCCCTGTTTTGTAGCTGAAGAAACAGAGTTCAGTAGCTAACGGAAGCCCACCATCCTAGGTGGGGGGATGTGAGGGCAGCCAGTAGAAGCCTGTGGGGTCACCGTCACTTAGACGGCACCAAGGTTGAGTCTGAGGCTCCATCTACTTCACGGCTTGAAGTTTATTCCCCCGTCTTGCTAATGCATCCAGGGAAGCGAAGTGGTTCCCCCCAACAGCTTTCAGATGATAGGAGTGAAATGTCTGAACTGCATTGTGGGGCATGATGAACGGGATTGGTGATTCCAGGGCAGATGAAGTTAGCGCTGAGATCTAACAAGCATCCATTATCCTGGCTAAAGAAGACCCTCGCTGGTTGAGGGCTCGGCCCCTGGCCCACTGCTTGCAAGGAGAACTGAGTTGGAGGACTTAGGTCTCTGTGGTCCAGACCCCACAGGTTTCCAGATCATCAGTCCCCAGAGAACTGCTGGACGCCCGCTCCTTCGCATAGAAGTGATGTGGGTCCAGCTGGTGACTGATTTGGCACAGATTTCCAAGAATACCTACCACGGAACCTAGACCCTCGAACCTCTGCTTTGTCTTCCCATCCCTCTGGGAGTGGGCATTGCCCTCACTTAACAGATGAGACAGCTATGGCTCAGAGTGTGGTCACATAGCCAGGGACGAGCGCTGGGAGAGCCGCCTGGCTGCACTCTTTTCTCTTCGCCCCGTTACCGCCAGTGCACCCTCCTGGGACCGGGTGGCCACAGGCAGGCGTGCACGTGTGCCTCAGCCGGCAGCCGGAGGAGGTGGTCTTGGGGCCGGGGGACCTTCTCAGCACGCTCGAGAGCCACAATCCGCTCCCTGGAAATCATTATCTGAGGATGTTTACCAAGTGGTTGATGAAGGCCAAAGAGGTCAATTAGCTAAAACAAACATATTCTTAGCTCATTAGGATTTGTTTAATACCCAAGTGACATATGGTCACATCACTCCACCGTGTGCAGCCAATCAAGTGAGACTGATTTATTATAATAATAAGGCCTCCTTAGTCCCCACTGGGAAGGCTGAGCCCTCTGCTCCACCGCCGCTTGGGGAATCACAACTCGGAACATGCCAGCCTCATCCTCTGAGGGCACTTTTCCATCATCGCTTGAGCCCAGGCAAAGCCTCTGGACCAGGAAAGGTGCAGATGAAGATGAGCAGGAATAAGTATCTCTCTGGGAAAAGTGTTTCCCCTGGACTCATTAAAATGCAGCCTCAGGATGCGATGCCTGGAGCTGGTGTGGGGCTTTGATTTCTGTGGACGGCCCAGAGCCTCAGGGAGGACTGGGGTCTGTTGCAAGTCCCTGAGGTGCCCAGGTTAGTGCCTGCAAGGGGAGATGATGTGTCCTCCTGTGGGTGTGGCCTGAGGCCAGTGGGAGGAGATTCTGTCCCCAGAGTTCCCCAAACTCTCCAGGAGGAAGGGGTGTCCTGGCCCCCAGATGAAGGGGGCATAAGCAGGTGGCAGCTGTCTAAGGTGAGCACGTTCTGGGCAAGTCCCATTGCGGGAGCCAGGAGGAGCTTCCACGCAGCCTCGGCCCAGGGGCTACAGAGAGTCCCATTGCGATCTTGCGGGTTGAGTTTGGAGTTGGGATGCAGTCAAAGCCCCTGCCTCCCCCTCACTTGTACAAGCAGCCATGTGGGCAGAGGTGTTAAGAGCACGGGCTCAGGAGCCGCCCCCAAACCCTACTGCTTTCTAAAGTACAGACCCAGATTAAGTGACATGACTGCTCTGTACCTTGGCTTCCTCAAAAGGGAAAGAGGATAAGAAGAGCCTCACAGTGTCGTTGTGACAGTGTCAGTAGGTATGCTGAAGAAGCCGAGGTCACAGTAGCAGCTGATGAGTGGCGGACAGCCTGTGATCAGAGCTCCCCAGTGGGGTTGGGCAGAGGTAACCCAAGAGGCAGGGGTTGTCTTAGGGACCCTGGGGGTACCAAGTGCTTCTGAAGACCCAAACCTTCCATGGGCTTCTGCGTATCTGGAGAGTCTGTACACCTGAGAAAGGCCCTGACACAGTGTTCACTCCAGAGCACACTCCAGGGAGATTAAAAGGGGGACAGTGGCACAGATGGTGTGCTACTGGGAGTCGAATGGAGCACACCTGGAGCCTGGGCAATCCCAGAAAAAGTTAATCTCCTGCTACATTACGGATTCCTTTTTTTCAGTGGTCAGAGGCCTTGTCTGTCTGGTTATTTATCCATTCATCTTCCTATCTATCTATCTACATACCTACCTATCTATTGTTTTATGTTAGTTTTCCCCTCAGTGTTCATTATGGTCACTTTCAAGCGGCACAGCAAATATCCATGACCTATTCACCTAGATTCCACCATTGACATTTTATTACCCTTCCTTTCTCTCACCTCTGTCTCTCTGGTCCTCTCTCTAACCCTCAAGCCAACATATTTTGGGATGTATTTCAAAGCAAGTTGAATCTTGACTTTATTTTATTTTAATCCTTTTTCTTTTTACTTTTCTAAAAATAAAAGTAAAACATACTCATATTTGCAAGTTGAATAATTCATAAACGTATGAACAGTCTTCTCCCAAAGCCTTTCTAATCCAGCCAATAATAACAGTTTAATGTGTAGCTGTCCTCACTTCACTTTTCTCTGTGTTCATATGTGGAAGCACATATGTAGGAGATCTATCTGTCCGTCCATCCATGGATCTGCCCATCTATGATGCTCATCCATCCGTCCATCTACCTAGTGTCACCTCATAATAGCACGCAGGATAATTTGCATTTTGTTTTACTCACTTAAGCATACAGCAGAAACAACCTTCCAAGTTGAAGCATAAAGTTTGTTCTTTTAATGGCTGCATAATTGTCCTTGACAATTTACTGATCTGTTTCCCTAGCAAAAGATACTTTAAGTTGTTTCTGTTTTTGCTTCCATAAACAATACTGTGATAAGTGTTCTCAAATACATGTTCTTAGGACTAGTACTTCTTGCTTCTGTAGAAAAATTTCCAAACCTGGGCTTGCTGAATCAAATGGTTGGACACTTGTTTATTTTTTTTTCTTTATTATATTTTCAGTAACTTTAAAATTATATAATAGATGTGTATTTTTTCTTTTTTTTTTTTACAACTTTATTTATGTACGATTGACATACAATAAACTGCCCATCTTTGAAATGTACAATTTGGTGAGTTTGTATCTTGCCCTCATCCTCAAATTTTCCTCATGCCCCTTTGTTATCCATTCCCTTGCGTCTCTATCTCCAGGCAAACACTGACAAACAGCTGTTGAGTGTACCATTGGGTCACTTATTTTATCGCTGAGTAGTATTCCATTGTATAGATATACCACAATTTATTATCCACTCACGTGTTGATAGAACTGCAGTTTGCTTCCAGAGCGTACCTATTACAAATACAGCTGCTGTGAATATTTGAGTATAAGTTTCTGCGTGGATGTATGTTTTTATTTTCACTAGGACAAGAATGCATGTTTAACATTTTAAGGAACAACCTAAATGTTTTCCAAACTTGAAATTTCTATCAGCAACATATGAGACTTTCAATTCCCCCACATTAATGCCAACAATTTGTATGCATGGTTAGACTTTAAATTTTTGACTATTATAACGGGTATATAGTACATTCTCATTGTGATTTTAATTGGGACTTCCTTGATGACTAATTGTGTTGAGCATCTGTTTGTATATTTATTGACCATTTGTATATATTCTGTAGTAAAATCTCTGTTTAAACCTTTTTCCCATTTGTAGGGGGTAGGGAGAGGAGGCTGTTTTTTGTCTTACTATTGATCAAGTAAGAATTATTTGTACATTTTAGATAGGAGTCGTTTGCCTGATGTATGTATTGCAAATATTTTTTCGCAATCTGTGGCTTGTCTTTTCATGTCCTTAACAGTGTCTTTTGAAGATTAAAAGTTCTTGATGAATTCCAATTTATCATTTTTTTCTTTTATGATTCATATTCTTGGTGCTATATCTAAGAAATCTTTGGCTGTTCCAAGGTCACCAAGCTTTTCTTTAATATTTTGTTCTAGAAGTTCCATAGTTTTAACATTTATAATCCATTTTGAGTTAATTTTTGTGTATGTATATATTTATTTTATTGTACGAGGAAGGGGTCAAGATTTTCTTTTTCCATGTCAATATCCAGTTGCCAACACTAGTTGTTGAAAAAACTTTCCTGTCCCATTGAATTGCCTTGGCATTAGGTCAAAAAGTGATTAACCACATTAATTGAGTGGGTCTATTTCTGTACTCTCTGTTCTGCTGTATTCTGTCTGTTTTTTCACCAATACTACACTATTTTGGTTACTATAGTTTATAGTATGTCTTGAAATCATGTAGTGTAATCCCTCGAACTTTGTTATTCTTCATCAAAATCATTATCCTTTGGATTTACATGGATTTATCTAAAGCCATGTACATTTCAGATACCAATAATTGATTTTAGAATCAGACAATTGATTTGGATTGAATTGAAGCTATAGATCAGTTAGGGGACAACTGACATCTTAACAATACTGAGTCTTCCAATCTTTGAAAATGGTATAACTCCATTTATTTATGTCTTCATTGATTTATCAGTGTTTTATGGTTTCAATATATAAATTATGTAAATATTTTGTTAGTTTTATTTTTATTGTTTTTGTTCTCAAAAATATTTTTATTTATTAAAAGACACTGGTATTTACTACAGAATGGGAGAAAATATTTGAAAATCATTTATCTGATAAAGGTCTAGTATCTAGAACATATAAAGAACACTTACAACTCAACAATAAAAAGACAAATAACCTAACTTTTATTTATTTGTTTTTAATTTTTTTGAACATCTTTATTGGAGTATAATTGCTTTACAATGGTGTGTTAGTTTCTGCTTTATAACCAAGTGAATCAGATATACATATATCCCCATATCTCTTCCCTCTTGTGTCTCCCTCCCTCCCACCCTCCCTATCCCATCCCTCCAGGTGGTCACAAAGCACCGAGCTGATCACCCTGTGCTATGCGGCTGCTTCCCACTAGATATCTATTCTACATTTGGTAGTGTATATATGTCCATGCCACTCTCTCACTTCGTCCCAGCTTACCGTTCCCCTTCCCCGTGTCCTCAAGTCCATTCTCTAGTAGGTCTGCGTCTTTATTCCCATCCTGCCCCTAGGTTCTTCATGACCATTTTGTTTTTTGTTTTTTTTTGGTTTTTTTAGATTTTAGATTTATATATGTGTGAGCATACAGTATTTGTTTTTCTCTTTCTGATTTACTTCACTCTGTATGACAGACTCTAGGTCCATCCACCTCACTACAAATAACTCAATTTCGTTTCTTTTTATGGCTGAGTAATATTCCATTGTATACATGTGCCACATCTTCTTTATCCATTCATCTGTCAATGGACACTTAGGTTGCTTCCATGTCCTGGCTATTGTAAACAGAGCTGCAATGAACATTGTGGTACATGACTCTTTTTGAATTATGGTTTTCTCAGGGTATATGCCCAGTAGTGGGATTGCTGGGTTGTGTGGTAGTTCTATTTTTAGTTTTTTAAGGAACCTCCAAACTGTTCTCCATAGTGGCTGTATCAATTTACATTCCCACCAGCAGTGCAAGAGGGTTCCCTTTTCTCCACACCCTCTCTAGCATTTATTATTTGTAGATTTTTTGATGATGGCCATTCTGACTGGTGTGAGATGATATCTCATTGTAGTTTTGATTTGCATTTCTCTGATGATTAATGATGTTGAGCATTCTTTCATGTGTTTGTTGGCAATCTGTATATCTTCTTTGGAGAAATGTCTATTTAGGTCTTCTGCCCATTTTGGATTGGGTTGTTTGTTTTTTTGATATTGAGCTGCATGAGCTGCTTATAAATTTTGGAGATTAATCCTTTGTCAGTTGCTTCATTTGCAAATATTTTCTCCCATTCAGTATTTTGTTAGTTTTATACTTAAGTATTTCTCATTATTTTCAGGTGCTATTGTAAATGATATGTTTTTCTTACAATTTTAATTTCTAGTTATTCATTGTATATTAATCTTATATTCTGCAACCTTGTTAAACTCATTTATTCATCCACTATGTTTTTAATAGATTCCTTAGAGTTTTCTAGAGGAGTATTCATATTGTATTTCTTTCTCTCCCATCTACAGACTTCATTTCTTATCCTTGCCTTACTGCACTCCTTAGGACCTCTGGGGTCTTGATCCTGATCTTAGGGGGAAACAATTCAGTCTTTCATCATCAGTGTGATGTTAACTATATATTTGTTTTTTGTTTTTTTTGATAGATGCTCTTTATCAGTTTAAGAAAATTCTCTTATATTCCTAGTATTTAAGAATTAAAAAGAAAATCATGAACAGATGTTAAATATTGTAAATGCATCTTTTGAGATGATCATGTTTTTTCTTCTTTAGTTTGTTAATATGGTTGATTACATCTATTGGTTTTCTAATATTTAACCAGTCTCATTTGTGGGATAAATTTCTCTTGGTCATTATGTATTATCCTATTATATGTTGTTGGATTCAATTTACTGGTGTTTTTTTGAGGATTTTTGCATGCTCATGAGGGATATCCATATGTAATCTTTTCTTTTGGCTTTGCTTTCAAGGTAGTTCTGACCTCATAAAATGAGTTGGAAAGGATTTTTTCTCTTCCTATTCCTTAAGTTTTTCTATTTTATGGGACAGTTCATGTAGAATCGATACTATTTTAATTATTTGAAGAGCTAAGAAGTACTGCTCTAGGCAAGGAAGGGCTGGTTCTGTTTATTCCTTATTCCCACTTCCCAACAAAGCATGTTTACAGTTTTGTGCCACGAAAGGAAAACAATAACTGAAGTCCCAGAATAAAGATCATTCCAGCTGTTAATCACTCACATAAGAGGTGTTCAGAGCCCCCAGGTAACATCATTTGTCTGATGCAGAAGAGACCTAGGGTAACTGTGGGTGCAGCTCCCACTGGCACCTCCAGGGGGCGCTGTGTGCCAGACAATGAGCCGGGCGGGGCGGGGCGGGGGTGGTGCTTTGAACTGGGATCAGTTCTGAGGTGTGTCTGGCGCTCTGAGTAGTGACCAAGGTCCTAACGGCAGTGGGAACATCACCCACATGCTTTCTCTGCAGGGGGTAAACCTCTATGAAGTGGGTGGCTGCCTTGACTCTTCCCTGCATCAAACATTTTCTGTGCAGTGAGGACAGAAATTCAAGTTTACAGACAATGAAAGTTGTGGCCAGAACCAGCCTAAAGACAAAGCACAGGAGTGCAGGGCCTAAAGAGGTTCTGGGAACGCATGCTTTTTACAAATAAATGAGATTTATTTTTTATTTTATTTATTTATATTTTTTTTGTGGTACGCGGGCCTCTCACTGTTGTGGCCTCTCCCGTTGCAGAGCACAGGCTCCGGACGTGCAGGTTCAGCGGCCATGGTTCACCGGCCCAGCCGCTCCGCCGCATGTTGGATCTTCCCGGACCGGGGCACGAACCCGTGTCCCCTGCATCGGCAGGCGGACTCTCAACTACTGCGCCACCAGGGAAGCCCTGAGATTTATTTTAAATTAAAACTGGAGAGAATTTATACCTAAGCAGTCATTTTTACCAGAGACGTAAAACTATAAGAATAGTAAACAAGGGTCAAGTAGGTTTCCTGCTGCCCCAAGTCTGCAAGATCTCGTGCAGTAAGTATTTGTTCACGGGTGATGCCTTCATTTATAGGTCTTGTTCACATCCTGCTTCTAAGGTGATTTCTCCTAAACCATCCTTCCTCCTATTTTATGGGTGAGGAAGCTGGGGCTTGGGGAGGTTACAGAACATGCCCAAGATCACAGAGCTGAGGAGCAGTGGATTGGCCGAAGGAAGGGAGGACATTGCCACCCTCCCTTACCTGGGCTTTGGTTCCTCTCTCTGTGTCGAAACCCCAGGCATGGACCTGTGGTGAGAGGCGGGGTTGGGGACATGAGTAGGGCCTAGATCCCCTATGGCTTTAGTAACCCCAGCAATGCCATGTCTCTGTGACTCCAGGGAAGATAGTCTGCTGGATGCTGATGTGAAGCCTTAACCCAGAACATCTCCCCCCATCCCATGGGAATCCACAGGATAAGACGGATAAGATGGGAGTGGTGGAATGGTGAATGGAACACAACTTTGGAAATCTAAGAGCAGGTCCACCAGGAGGCCTTGGAACAGGTCGTGGGGCAGACCCTGGAAGGCCTGGGGCTCTGCTCAGGCCACTGGGCTCAGCTGTCATCAACCTTTGATGTCCCCTTGAGCATCTACCCTCCAGGAGGGCCGTCTCCTGCTCTCTCCTTTTCATTCCTCTCTTTCTCTCTTTCTCTCTCTCTCTCCCCTCTTTCTCTTTCTCTCTCTCCAGGCACTAAGAAAAGTCTCCCTTTTCCTGTGCCAGCTCTTTTCTGGAAGACCAGGGAGCTAGCACCCCTCATACCATAGTTCTTCCAGCTTTCCCTCTCAATGGTGCTCTTTGGCCTGGTGTACCTGTAGTCCTCTCTGTCCAGTTGTGTTGCCTGGGGTGGCCTCACCCTGTGTCTGGGGTCATCGGTACATTGCTGGTGAGCAGGGCCTGCGCTCCAGATGCTGACCTCACTTTTCCCCCATGACTTAGCCGTTCTTCTTGCATTTCTTTCTCCAGGTTTATCAGACACGTCTGTATATGTATGAACCCCAATAATTAAGAGGCATCAGGATTTTCTCCATGAGACCCCTGGGTCCAGGCAAATCAAGGAAGTAGAGAGTTGTCTTTGCAGTTCCCAGATGTCTGGCTACATTTCAGGTTTGGGTGCCCAGCACATGGAGGACCTCTGGTGCATGTGCATGGAGAGGGCACATGTAGGCAGAGGTGACTCTTGCTTCCAACCCAGGTAGAGGTAGGAAGGCCGAAGATACTGGAAGAGAATGGGAAAAAATGAAGAGGAGGGAAATAAAAAAAGATAATGAGGAAAGAAATGAAGATTCAGAGTGAAAGAGTGTAATAAAAGGTAATAGTGTGGCTCTAACGTTTTTCCAAATATTACTCAGAAAGAGAAACAAGAACCTACACGAACTTTTCCAAAGTACCCGGGAAGCATTTGCATGTCATTTTGGGGGTGATAAGCAAGGACCTCAAGACTCAGTGACCATTGATGTGACCATGAACCAGTGAGTGACCTGGTCAGGACCTGAGCCCAGGCCAGGCAACCCCACACCCGGTGCTCTTCCAGCCACCCTGCTGTTCCCAACTGTCCTCTGCTATTGGCCCCTGAGCTGTCCCTGACTATGGACACCATATAACCTGTCATCCAAACAGAGGCCCTAATTTCAATTATACATGGACAACACATGTTAACCAGGACCATCCCAGGCAAATCAGGGCGATGGTCACTGAGCCAGAGGAAGAAGTCGGCCAAGCACTGCCCAGTAGGAACATGGTCCAGGCGAAGGAAGGACAGTCGGGCACTGATGTGGATGACCTGGAAGGCACTGGAGGTGCGGCCCCAAATGGCCTCCCGAATGCAAGTGTGATACTGGGGTCCTGAGAGGGCCACGAAGCTCACATATTCACTGTCCAGCTCCTTAGCCCCCATCAAGGCGGCTCGGGTGTCGGGCTCTCTGGGAGGAAGGGAACCCTCATCCAGAACAGAAGCTCACGGGAGAGAGCTGCAGAGGAGCAGCCGTTTGCTGTAGGCCCAGAGACATCTTTCTGAGGACCGGAGTCGTCTGCTGATGAAAAGGGTTCCCTCGGGGAGGGGTGCTCGTCCCAGTGAGAGGTGTCAGGGAAGCTGAGAAAACGGTGTGAGATTTCTACCTGAGCTAGATGATCTGATTTGAAAAGGAAAGAAGTTCCAAAAGGTTTATTCAGTCTCACGGAAGCCATCTGTGTGCCACCAGTGCTGCCTGTCTAGTGTACAGTCTCTGGCCTCCTCTTCAAGGCGCATCTGGGAAAAGTGGGACCCCCTCTGTATCAGGCTGCTCCCATGGGAGCTGACATATAGATGGAATGGACCAACCTTTGAGAGCCAAACAGTGTTGCTGCCTTTGGTCACAGACCAGAGAAGCCCCTGGGCCCCCTCGGCGTGGGCCGGGGAGGAGGGGCCGGGCTGGTCCTTTCACTCAGACCCCGGGGAAGCTCTCAGCACCCAAGCTCCAACACCCTGTTCTACAGGATCTTGTCAGTGCCTGGGCCTGAAGCAGCCTCCAGAGTGTCCCTGGGACTCGGGAAACCAAGATGCCACCCCCACACAAGCATCTAGAACCAGCTGCATCGTTTGCGGGGCCAGGCACAGAACGAAAATATGGATCCCTTGTTTAAAGTTTGTTATGAATTTTGAGATGGCAAGAGCAGAACATGACACCAAGCGGCCCTGTGGGACTGCCACTTCATATCTGTGATCCTCACCCTGAGAGGGTAAAAATGAGAACGCTTCAGGACACACTACAAATGCAGCATTGACTGTGGCAGTCAGTCATTAGTCATTAGGGCTGATTGGCCGTGTAACAGAGTGTCCAGAGGATGGCACTGTTGGATTTCATTCTCTGGCTGGGGCTGGACAAGCTTTGGAGGGTCTGGTGGAAAGAACACAGTGAAATGGAAGGCAGAGGGCATTTCTCACGATCTCCTTGCAAGTTCTGTCCCAGCACATCCATCCAAATCACTTCGTCCTGAGCCACAGCCCACATCAGCCCTCCAGGGAGTGACTGAGGCCACAGGCCCTTGGGTCTTGTCCCCAGAGGACTCGGTGCCCCAGGAGGCTCAAGATAAGAGGTCAGTAGGACCCCACACCAGGCCAATGGCAACCAGGAGACAAAGGCACTGTAACGTCCCTTAGAGCCAAGAAGATCAGAATTGGAGCATCAAGAGTGGGGCCAAGGGGGGTGTGGGCAGCACTAGAGCTGGGCCTTCGTGGAAGGTGGACTTGGGCTGCAGAGCTGGGGGCGGGGCGGCCACAGCAGTCACCTGAGGGCCGAGAACAGCGGGGTGGCCTTGAGTATATCTGGCTGGAGCTGGGCGTCTGAGCAGGGATGTAGAGAGAGCAGAGGCTGGAAGAGTTGTGCAGGCCCCAGGACACCGGGCAGACAAGATTTACGGCCGGATGTGTCTCTCTGACAGAGCCCAGCCTCCGGCCCCTGACGTGTGGGGAGGTCAAGGAAGGCATGGGGCTGACTGTCATTGTCCACTTGCACGTATCCACTTCACACCTGCTCACACCCAGGCCCGCATACCCACACACGGGCTCTTGCACAGATGTGTCCATTCCCCCCAACCTGCAGAGACACCGCCCACATGTGTCCACCCCTCTCCGTGACTCTCCTTTCCACTTCCCCCCAGGGAAAGGAGGGCCTGAAGGGGGGCGGTGGGCAGGGTGTGGGGCTAGGGGACCATCCGGCCCAGGTCTCACACTCCAGAAAGGCCACAGATTAGACTTCTGAGTTTATTTCCAAGTGAAACTTTGATGCAGGCACAGAAATACACCACCGGGACTAAAAGATGTCTGTCATCCATCCTTACAATTAAGCGACATTGTCGTACCAGGAATTAGTATTTTCTGTAACTCCAGTAATTAAACAGTAATGTTTTTATTGCATTTTTGTGTTAAAGCTGTTCTTTGGTTCCATGTAAACATTTAACACAAACCATTAAAAAAACATATTCTGGGAACTTCAACCAGTGGGAATGGCCCAGGTCTCTCCAGGCCTCCTATAGGCTCTGCTCTGGTCAGCGGTCAGAACTTCCTCGTCCACCCCATTCCACGTGTGACCTCGAGGTCCTCTTTTGCGGTCAGTGGGGAAGGAGCCTGGTCCCAAGGCCCAAGCCCAGGACCAGGGCTGGACACACATTGCTCAGGAAAGCCAGCGAGTACAGCCATAGCCAATGCGGCCAATAAGGACCTGAGTTCGCCAGTGGCCAGGAGCCCTCGCCCAGGAGGACTGGATGTTTTCACCTGAGTACGTGGAGTAAGAATAGGGACGTTGCAAATACTGAAGCAAGAGCGCATTTATTCCAACAAATTCAAATCCAGGTCTTGTCATCCACCGAGTCCTTGTGGGAGGGGAGCCCATGGTGTGTGATGCTGGTGCTAAGTAACTGCGGAGACACAGGCCATGGGCTGCCCCATCCCTCAGGGTTAACTGTGTACCCCCTTCCAAACCATCTTGCGGTTTGAGTCCATGGCGGCGAGTGACCAACAGGTCAAAGTACCTCCAGCCCCAGCGTTCACTGTGACCTGAGGGCTTCTGTCCTGCCTCTCTCCATCCCGCAGTTACTTTAGGGGACGGTTTTCAGTGACTTAGGGGTCATCTTAAAAAGCACTTGGACACTGAATCAGCACAGGCGCGGAGCAGTCAGAACATGCCCTGGATGTGACAAGCAGCCCAGTCATCCTGCTGGGTACTGGCCGGCCTCAGTCCCGTTTGTCCCGCACTCCCCAGCCCCCAAAGTCTAATTTTCTTCAGCTACCAGGCGACCTGCTAAACCTCAGTGGGATACTTGGGGAGGTCCCAGCCTTCGGTGATCAGCAGACCTATGGAGACCCGTGGGTTGGAATCATGCCATCGACTGTTGCTACTTGAACTGCCCGAGTTTTGGCTTCCGAGTGTGTGAATTGGGAGTCACGACGCCCATCTCACAGGTTGTGGGAATAATGTGGAGTGGGTGTGGCGCACCCAGCCCATCCCTTTCCCCTTCACTCCCTGAGGTTATTGGAATAAACCCCATGCCTCTCACGTCCTTTAATTTCCATTAATCTCTGTGCATCTCCCGTCTATACTCCTTGGCCTCGTTTTTGCTCAATTTTCTGCTGACTCTGGATAATTTTTCTCTTGTCCCCTTTTCTTCATCTCCCCTTCCACCCTAGCAACACTTCCAGGCTTTCCTCTTCTCCCCAAACCCCCATTGCCCGTCGGCATCCCCTCCCCTGCAGTTCAACCCAGTGGTGTGTGCTTGGGGTGGGCCATGAGAGGGAGAGCAGGTCTTTACCACAAGGACCTGGTGGCTCCCCTTCCTTCTCCAGGCTGCCACCCAGGTGGACTTAGTCTCTGTCATGCCCAGCAGGACACAGGACCTCTCACTAGGAGCCCCCTCCACCCTGCCTCCCCCACCCACGGGCCAGCACTACCTGCAGCCACACTCGGCCACGCTCATCCCTTCATAGTGGTACTTGAGGGTGGGGACCCCCATGTCATCCTTGTAGAGGATGGAGATGGGGCTCAGTTTGGTGGGCACACAGCAGGCCTTGCCCACCTTCATGGGGAACTTGAGATGCACCAGGGTCTGCACGATGGCGTGTTTCGTCGGGGTCACATCGTCAGCGAGGGGGAAGAAGCAGCCGCCTTTACATTCAAAGGCGTCGTACTCCTTGGGCGCGATGATCCAGCTGTCCCAGCCAATGTCCTCGAAGTTCACCCGCAGGGAGGTCTTCTGACAGTGGTTGTTGGCCCCGGCACTCCTCTTCCGCCTGGCCGAAGACGAGCTCACGGCCGTGTGGCTTTGCACATCCTCCTCGTCGTCGTCCTTGTTCTCACCTGCCTCCATTAGGCCGTTCTTGAACAGCTTCTTGAGCACACTCTCCTGCTCGTGGCCGATCATCTCCCTGAGCTCCAGCCTGGTCTCCTTGGTGCCATTGCTGCGGTCATTGGAGAAGACGACAAAGAACGGCAGGTTTTTGGAGCTGGGGGGGACACTGATATCCAGCTTGTCACAGCCCTTCCTGTGACTCTCCACTGTCACTTCCAGTTTGTTTTTGCTCTTAGTGGGGTCTGCTCGGACCCACCTCTTCACAGCACTGGACACCTCAAAGTTCTCCCAGCCCTCGTCCCGGATATCCTGGGACACCAGGAAGGTCTTGGTTCCCCCAGAAGCATCCCAGGCATTGGCTCCATCCAGAACATCGTAAATGACCGTGTTTCCTTTCAGCTCGTGAGAAGAGTCCACGTGACTTTGACAGGAGAGGTAGAGTCGGAGCTCGGCCCTGGTGATCTGCTCATGCCTGGGAATGGAGATGTTGAAGAGCAAGATGTGTTTCTGGAAAGGGAAGTCTTCTGTGGCGGCTATAGAGATGGCATCTGAAATGCAAATACACGGTGACAGTCATCTGCTGGGAGAGTCTGTTTTCATGACACCAAAGCTGAGACTCATGGTTTAGATGAAAGGGCATCTGGCGTGACATTGTCTATCTCTATCAAGTCTCTGTTTGTTTTCACTTAAGCCCTTAATGTAGAAGGGTATTTTATTTTATTTAAAAGCTTTTTTTATTTTTATTTTTTGCGGTACACGGGCCTCTCACTGTTGTGGCTTCTCCCCTTGCGGAGCACAGGCTCCGGACGCGCAGGCTCAGCGGCCATGGCTCACGGGCGCAGCCGCTCCACGGCATGTGGGATCTTCCCGGACCGGGGCACGGACACGTGTCCCCTGCATCGGCAGGCGGACTCTTAACCACTGTGCCACCAGGGGAGCCCTAGAAGGATATTTTAAAATGTACATTTGGCATCTTCCAAAGAAAAACAGAGGCAGGAGATGCATCGCATTGAAACTGACAGCTCCAGCTGTTTATTGAGCATTTACTACGTGCCCAGCTTTGCACCAGGAGCTTTGCATATTATATTTCACTTTTCTCTTCACATTGATCCCCAGAAGATCTAATTATTATTCCACTTTTACAGACGTGGAGACTGGGACTTAGGGTGTTTAACTGCCAAAGTGCATACAGCCTATGTATGCATCCAAAGTGCATATATAACGATCCTCACTTTATTAAAAAAAAAATAGAATCAAATAAACAAAACAGAAAAGCACACTGTCAGCCTCAGAGTGCAGATCCTGAGTGTATGATTTTAAAGGAGAGATCATGGGAAGGGATGGTAAAATTCCAACATTATGGCAGTGTTAAAAATCTCAGCATCTAAATGGTGTAAAAAACCATTCAGAATTGTAACTTCTGAGCAAAATGAAAGTGGATGATTTTTTTTTAATGTTTGAGGGAAAAATATATTAACCTGAACGGCTTGGTCGTGTTAGACATACATAGGCCTTGCCTTTTAGCCGCACAACTGTTTCACTTTCCTACTCCCCTTGCTGACACCCGGCCATTTTATCTCTATTATACCATGGCCTGGTCGCAAAGAGGGAAGAGAAGTTGTGTTTTTTGAGCACCTACTATGTGCCAACATGAGGGGATACTGTGTGCTGTCGTGAAACCCGGCAGTATCTGACAGACTGAAGTGCCAATCCTGACTCTCTCCCTTCTAGGCTTGTGACCTTGGAGAAGTCCTGAGTCTCTCTGGGCCTCAGTTTCCTCATCTGTAGAATGAGACTCATCCTACCAACCTCCCAGTGTTGGTGTGAGCCTTCAACAAGAAGGCACATGGAATTTACCCAACACTGTCCCTGGTTCACAGCAGATGCTCAATCAGTATTTCTGTGTCCTCCTAAGACCGTCTTCCCTACTTGGGCACAGCTCCCCCACCCCCAAGCACGTGGCCTTTCACACAGCTCTCTGTGTCCCCTCACCCAGCACGGATGTGTCAGTCTAGCTCCTGCAGCATGTGGTGAGCCACCGTGGCATATGTGAGTCATGAGTGGGGTCCATGAGCAGTGCATTAACCACCTGCTGTGCTCTTACTGTAGCACACCTAGAAGATACCCCTGGGACTGCATCAGGCACTTAGAGAACAAGTACCCTCCCCCTCGGAGCCGTACTCAGGCCATCTGTGAAGGGAAGCATAATTGGCCTTCACAGAAGTACTGGCCACAGGCAGGGCTGGGATCAGATCAGAGCACTTGTTTCCAGGACATGGACAATGATGGGGGGAGTGGGGAGGGATCACTGAGATGGCTGTGAATGCTGGACTCCCAGACTACAGGATTTGGTGATTAGGTCCAGCCAAAGAAGCCTGGCCTTTCCCTAAAGCAGAGGTTACAGACGCGCCCCATGGGCATAGTGAGACACTGGCAGTATCTGTATGACCTGCAGACCACATTAAAAAACAAAAAATTAAGCCCTGGGGACTTCATTTTTTAAAAATTAAGCCAGTGTTTTAGAAACCAGGCAAGTTCACATAAAATCCAGAATTTTCTTCTTCTTTTGGGCCATCAGAAAATACAGCCTTGCCGGGCATGCAGCATGACCACAGCATCCTTTAGCTAGGGCGTATACCTGTTAAGAGTCTGCAGGTCTCAAGCCCAGGAGGGATGAAGCTCTGAGTGCCTGGCTGGTTAAAGAGAGGCTGCAGCCATAGGGAAAGTGAGCTGTGCAGACAGGTGGGCCTGGGTCAGAATCCAACTGCTTAACTAATATGTGAACTGGGCAAGTTCCCTCAGAGTCTGCAAGCCTTGGCTTCCCTGCTCACAAGATCATGTCACCTACATTGTGTGAATTAGTGGACATAAGCCCTAAGCTGACATTCGTTATCTTCTAGTCCTCCTGAATCAGTGAAATTAATTTATATTTAGAAAATAATTAAGTTGTCCTCGGGCAACTTCTTCTTGTTGTTAATGCTTCTCTCTCGGAGGAATTTATCTGAATTTTAAACACCTTCTGATGAGAGAGAAATAGACATTCCTTCGGTGTTTAAAAATATGCCGGTTAGTTGGAGGCTAAATAAGTTGTCTGTGTCTAAGTAGGAAGGGGACAGTATGGGAAGGGGGAGGTAGGGAAGGGATGGAAGGAAGGGGACTGGCATTCCTTCAGCACCTACTGTGTTAAATGTGGCTCTGGGCTCAGGGAGGGAGAATCTTCTAGAGCAGAGCTGTCCAGTAGAACTTTCTGCAATGATGGAACTGTTCTATAATCTCCACTGTCCTATAGGGTAGCCATAGTCATGCATGATTGCTGAGCACTTGCATCCAAGCTAGTGAAACTAAATTATTAATTTTATTTCATTTAAACTAATTTAAATCGAAACGTAAAGTCCCATGTGTCCAGTGGCCGCCATACTGGGCAGCGCAGCCTTGGACCACTGAGTCCCCCACCCCGACCCGGGGCGCCCCGGTGGAGCCGACTCTACCTTCCATGATGAAGCTGCGCACGATATTGGATGCGGGGGTGGATGTCTTGTCGGTGGTGTATCTGTTGTACAGGTCGATCATGTACTGCGGCGGCTCGGCTCGGGTTTTATCCTGGGAAGGGACCCCGCTCAGGTTGAGGCTGCGCAGGAAATCCACCTTCATGTTCTCCAGGAACATCCTCAGGTCGAAGGTGCCCCGCTCCCGCTCACCTCCGGGCCCGCCTAGCAGGCGGTGGGCATCTGCCCCAGCCGATCCCCGCCCCCGGATCTCCAGTGGCTTCCCCTGCGCGGAGCAGGCCAGCAGGGAGAGCACAGGCAGGGCCACCCAGAGCGCCCTGCGGCACATCTTGGGATGCTCTAGCCCTGCTCCGGAGACTGCGGCAGCCGCGGTGTGTTAGCGGGTGCGGGGAGGAGCCGGGAAGGAGCCGGCCCGCATTGTCCTGCCCACCGCTCTGCACCGCGCAACCGGGCCAGTTCACAGGCTCTCACCCGCCTGCCGTCCCCGAAGTGCCCTCCGCTTGTTCTTATCTGGCCCTTGATGCTGTGCTCAGGCCTCTTATCTAAGGGAGCTCTCTGTTAATGAAGGCTCTATAAACATCTGACAAACACACAGGGCTTGTGGGAAGGACACCGCCTGCTGCAAAAATCTGAATTTCTCCGTGGGGTTATCGCCCCCTAATTAGGATCCTTTCTCATTTCCTTGCCAGCTCTGTTCAGAAGAATCTCGAGACAGGGTGACATGTGCTCCATCTCCTGGGCCACAGAAACAAAGAATCCAGGAAACAAACAAGACCGAAAAGTCCTCCAAATATAGAAACAACAGCACAAAACTCCCAGAAGCCCCCTGGCTAACCACTGGAGCCAGGGTGGGTGGTAGAGTGGAGGCTGTATCAGAGCTAGTAAGAAGCCTGGTTCCTGTGGAACTGGGCTGTGCATTTGTGGCTCAAGCGCTCGGTGCCTTGGTTTCTCATCTGTCAAGCGAGTTCCCGAGCCTTAGAGATCATGGGTGAAGGTGGCACGTATAATTTAGTGAGGTGGTGGGGACTTTGGAGTCAGACCAGATATGGGTTCAAATCCCATCTCCCTCACTTATACCTCACAAGCGTGACCTGGAGCAAGTCGCTTCACCTCTCTGAGCCTCGGGTTCAGAAGAGACTTGCAAGGATTCAAGGTGATTATGTGCTAACCATCATGGCGGTTGCCTTAAGCCCCAGTCAGTTGGGTGGCTGCATTCCGGCTGCAACTTCTCCACCCCAGGGTCTGACTGACCTGGGAGCTGGGGAGGAAGCCCTGTGCCGGGCTGCTCTTTGAAAACACCACTTACACACAGAATCCTGCTGGCCCTGGGACCCCAGAAGAGCCCTGTCACTGGTCTGGGGGGGTGCGGTCTTGGCTCACGTCAGCTGAGTGGCTGCTTGGGCCACACGTGTCAGTCAGGAGAACCATATAATCTGGGAGACAAAGGAGGAGGGAAGCTCTGAGGCCAGTACATGCCCAGGAGATGTTCCCCCCTGAGGAAGCTGACAAGCAGGGCCCCAGAGTCTGTGTTGTTTTAAGGGCAGTGGGCACACACTTATATCTGTCCATTTCCATCATGTGTGGGTTTGACCACAGCAAAGAATGAGCATAAACATATTCTGGGAGTCTACTCTGAGGAGGATTTGAATGTGAAGTTTTTTCAAGCTGGCAGGGCTCCTGGAGAGAGGGTTCAGGTTCAGGAAGATGGACAAGGGGCCAGGGCAGTCGGAGTCAGAGATCCCGGGTGTGCACCCAGCTTTTCCCCACCCCTGGTGGGGGGTGGAGTGAAAACAGGAATCCCCAGTGGCCAGGCCTGGATAGAACTTGCTGTCCCTGTACTTTGGGGACACTGCCAGGGAGGATGGATGGGAAGGGTGCAGCTTCAGAAGTGCTGCTTGCAGAGGGGGCAGGAAGCATGCTGGGCTTTGAGCCAGCTTAGTGCAAGAACTCCCTGAGGCAGGGAAAGATGAACGGGTGCACAGCCCTGGAAGCAGGACTGCAGCTTCACAGCAGGGAGAGGGCTGGGAGGAGCTGGGGAGCTGGGCAGGCATCCTCCACAGGGCTCTAGTCCCTGGAGGCAGCCCAGAAGCCTGTCACATTTAAGAGGTGGAGTCAAGGGATGTGACTGGGGGTGGCCTGAATGTGCTCTTGAAGCTGGAGGAGTTGCTATCTGATGTTTTCTTAAAAACATGACAAATATTTTTTTCTGATTATAACAGTAATATGCAGTGCAGATAATTTGGGACGTGCAAAGTATTAGAAAGGAGATAAAAATAACTTGCAATCTCACCACCCAGTGATGGCCACTGTTACCATTTTGAGATTACATGCAGCTCCGCAATCCCCTATTGAAAACCCTTGTGGCCAGGAGTGTTTTGAAGTTCAGAAAGCTTCAGATTTGGATAATTTGGTATGGAGTGTATACTGTAATATCCCCAGTGGGCTTGGGGGTGATCCCCTATACTCAAACACATTGACATTTCTGCAGTGAAACAAATAAAAACACAGATATCCATTCAGGTCAGGTTTTATCATGAAGGGAATTGAAAGAAACTTCAGGTTTTCTCTTTTGGATTTGGGGATCTCAGATATAGGACCGCAGACCTGTTTACATATGGCCGTCACCACATCTGGCCGTGGAGGCTGCATGTGAACACTGCCTGGAGGTCCTGGTCACATAGACTGTGATGAGGATGGCGCCCCCAGAACTGTGCAGTAAAACATGTCTCTGTATTTCTGGAATGATCTGCCCCACAAATTCAGAGCATCAATATGTCCACATCTCCTTTATTGTTTTTAAGTAATTGCATGAGACCTCCTGATCCATATTATTGGAAAGTCTGGTTTTCTCTCTCAGGTCATCCCTTTCCTGAATTGTCCAAGAGCCCTGTAGGTTTATTTAGTCCAAAGGAGATGGAGGTGGAATGGTGTCAGTCCAACTTCTTAATGCTGGAAGCGGGAAGTGGGATAGAGGTCCTGGCAGGTCCCACCTGCTGTTGCTTCTCAGTGACACTCAGCTCTGCTGCCGGGGTGGGTGTCACACATCTTATAGCTGCTGGTGCACAGCTGCTGGGATGCCCTGGCTGGTCCAGGTTTCTGCCCGGGTGCCCCATGGTGTCCCCCGTTGGCCACCAAGGTAACAGCTTTCTTAGACATCCTCCTATGCTTACCCTTTCTCTAGAAGACACTCCCCTGTGGCAGGTGGCTGGGTTGAGAGAAGAGGTCAGCTGTGATCACACTCTCATCCCATCCTGCCATCTCCCACAAATTTCTAGGTCCTTATGCGGACCCTGAGTTACCAGCTTAAACTCCCACTTTCCTCAAGGTGATCTAGAGACCTTGTTACCTTTCTGAACATATGGGCCTTGGTCCCTCTGGACAGATCCCCTTAACTCTAGATCCCCTTAACTCTAGGTCTTGTTCTAGGGAACAAGGTTTGGGTCTTGTTTTATCTTTCCCAGATGATGTGGGGTCTTCATACAAAAGGACCCGCTCCCTCTCCTTCCACCAGCTTTCCCTTCCTGGGGAAGGGCTGCCTTAACTGAGCCACAAATGGTCTTATTTACCACTCCTCTCCCCCTCTTCTCTTCCCCCAAGTAGTGTAGCATGTGATGTATCAATTCCACTTCTGTGTATATATCCAAAAGAATTGAAAGCAGGGTCTCAAAAAGATATTTGTATACCCACGTTCATAACAGCATTACTCACAATAGCCAAAGGGTGGAAGCTACCCTAGAATCTATTGATCGATGAATGGATAAACAAAATGTAGTACATCCATGCAATGGAATATTACTCAACCTTAAAAGGGAGGGAATTCTGACACATGCCGCAATACGCATGACCTTGAGGATATGCTAAATAAAATAAGCCGGTCACAAAAGGACAAATATTGTATGACTCCGCTTATATGAGGTACTTATAGTAGTCAAATGCATAGAGATAGAGAGTAGAATGGTGGTGGCCAGGGGCTGGGGGGAGGGGGGAATGGTGAGTTACTGATTAACTGTGATACAGCTGCCTCTGTGGGATCAGGAACCCCTTCCATCACAAGAGACTTGACTACAAGACACCTGTCCTTCTGTTAACCTCTCAAGCTCCACTCTCACCCACACATTGCTCAGAGGAATGAAAACTGGACTGACCTTCAGGCTGTAAGGGGAGAGCATGAACCAGGCAGAGCAGCAGGTATGTCATTTCCCAGCTCTGGGCCTCGCCTCCCTGAGATCCCGCTTCCTCTTGGCACACGGCAAGTGCTCAGCCAATGTGCACTCTGTCTCTGGACTGTGCCCAGGTGGTCAGCACATTTATTAGAACAGTTGTTCTTAAAGCATGGTCCCTGAACCACAGCAGCAGCAGCACCTGGAAACTGGTTAAAAATGCTAAGTCTTGCCCCGAATCAGAGAGTCTGACTCAGCCCAGAAAGCCGGTCAAGGCTTCCAGGTGATTCTGATGTACATTCAAGTTTGCACATTGGTTTTAATAAAAGAGGAAATTCGTATGCGCCTTCCAAGCGATCAGGTGTGTGTATACTGTCTGGTACGGTATTTGGCACAGAGTAGATGCTAAATCACTGAATGAATAAACAGGTCATTCGTTCCTCTGCTCACCCACCCTTATACATACAGACAGGATTGCTATGAGAGATTGGAGGAATCTAGGATTGGATTAGGCTTGAGCGAGAAGTAAAAGTAGACCAAAGCTTGAAAGAGTGCCATCATCTTAGGGAGTAGAAGAGAGGAGACTCGGAAATCTCAGAAGCATCAGTTTATCAGTGAAGGAGATTTTATGTTTGCAGCTTTGGGTAAAAAGAAATAGCCTTTGGCTCTAACTTCCATGTTTTGGTGCACAGCTAGGAGCCAGTGCTGCCAGGCTGGTTCTGCCCTCCTAGATTTCCCGCCGAAGCCCACTCCAGCCCACCTTGGCCCGGGCTGCCATCAAACACATCTTGCACAAGCTGGTGCCTGCGATGGCTTTATGCCACCAGCTAAGTCCAGCTCTTCCATCCTGGTGGAGTCATCTCCACTCTTCTTCCCTTGGAGCCCTCTCCTCAAACCCTCCCACTCCAGCCCCAGACTTCTGTAGGCTTCTCCATCATGGCCCTGACTCCATCCTGGCCACAGAAGGAGCCTGAGTTACAGGCTACATCTCTGATGACATTTTTCGAGTGACTTAGACATACAGAGGCACCTATCGGGATGCCTCAGGCAAGACACCTGGTAGTATCCAGGTTCAGTGTCCCTGCTTGTTGAGTAAAAGGGTTGCATCCAAAGTTTTTCAAAGTTTTCTCCCAGCCTTAACGTTTCCAGCTCGCAGCTGTACCGTTTATATTTGTCACATGAACTAAGGCTCTGCCCATCCAGAGGATGTATAACTTCAGGATTAGGGCTCAGCGGCAGGTCACCACACTGCCCCCTCCAGACTGACCCAGACGCAGTTAGTGAGCTCAGGGACCCACGCACACCTCGGCTGGGTCCTGGGCCCTCTTACTCTTGTGATCATGTGATGTTGATATTTTGGTTTTAAGGGGGAAAAAGCATTATTAAAAGTTATAAAGCCTTGCTTTATTGTAAGGCCACTTAGGGCCATTGGGACAACCTTAACTGGCTGGTGGTGGGGGTCACTGCTCAGGAAGCTGGGAGGCAACACCAGCTACATAGGCCTTGAACCAGGCAGCCTTGCGTGTCAAAGCTGATGTTACCTGTGGTCTTGGTTAAGACATTGGTGCCGTATTACTTACTTGTCTTGGGCTTGTTTTTCTGAAGCACCAGCGGGGGAGTAAGCTGCAAGGTTGCCGTGAGGCTAAATGAAGTGTCATATCTAAATGCATGATGCTTTGTGAATGTGAGGGGACCCTGCTGACACTAGTTCCTTTCGTCATACGGCAAAGTCACCACCACTGGGTACCACCCAACCTGGCACAAGCACGAAGCCCCTGTCCATGGCTGGACACAGGGGTGATCCTCCCGGCCCGCTCCCTCTACCCTTGTAATCCAGAAATGAGGGCTCAGAGAAGTTGTAGCCTTTCACAGTGACCTAGAAGATCGCCCAGAAATTGCAAATGCCAGAAAGAATAAGATAGAAGTATTATAAGACACGCCATCTTCACCAAAAAAATGGAAAGGGAGCAGTTGGATGAGAAAAAAATTGAGGGGGAGAAGGGAACATGAAGAATCTAATATTGAGAAGAAAGGCATTTGGAACCTTATCAAACCCTAATGTTTTTACTTATTTTGCTAGTAATTTATATCCTGTCATATTTCAAAAAGGATTAGACATGGCAAACCAAGCCATGACCGATTTGCAGACCAATTTGAGACATCCCAGCAATCCAATGAAAGAATCATTTAGTCCCAGTACAGGTCCTGCAGGAATAAGGCAGTGTGTGCCTTAAGGACCACCCCCCTCGCCTCACCTGATCTCTGCCAAGAGGCAGGGCCATGTGCCCAGGGCAGCTGTTCACACACATGTCCCACAACCATTTGGAGCACCTCAGAGGAGATGCTGAGCATATGCTGCTGGGCCCCAGCCAGGTGTGTCCAGTATTTTTGCTGTAAACATCTTCGCCGCAAGCGGTTTTGTAGCACGACTAATTGGCCTTAAGGCCATGTTGCTGTAAAAAAATCACTGCTTGACGGTTATACTACACTAGAAAATGATAACACATCAATTTTTGCACACCCTTGGTTGAGCTAATCTAAGCCAGCTTTTGTTAAAATGCTCACCATTTTCAAGAGACTTCTACTCATCAGGAATCACATAAACATTTGTTTTGGCAGGGATAGGAGGAGTTGATTCTTCTTTTGCCTCCAATTTCTAATACGGCATAATAAATTGGGTCAAGACAGCTTAAGAGAACAAGGTGTCATATCTAAATGAGCTAAAGAATCCATCACTAATGCTCTCGAAGACTGTTGTTAGTAGCTGCCTCTTTTATATCTTTGATAAATCGGTAAACTTTTGGTTTTGATGGGTGGGAGGTATGACTGTGCTCACGGAAGAATCTGTAAAAACTGGTGTCATATTTTCTAGTGTAATGGAACTGTCACCCAGTTACTTTATCTTTTATGGCAAAATGGCCTCATGGCCACTTAGTTGTGCAGCAAGAATGCTTGTGAAGAAACTGCTTGCAGTAGAGATGTTTATGGGGAAAATACCTAGACCCCAACCCAGGTACCCTCAGCCCCCCTTACCTACCTGTTCTGGGTACTCTCTTCAGTGTCGGCCACTTTGCCTCCAGTGGCTGCAGTTGCAGCCTTCTTCAGAGGCTGCCTGGGCTTCCTAAGCCACAGTGGCTGGTTGTGTAGAGGGCCAGAGAACTGAGTTTCCATCTCTGCACTGGGGGCAGCCTGGGGAGGGGGTGTGAACATCCAGCATCCTTGCCTTGAAGCTGGACTAACCCAGAGGTATAGCTTAAGTGCCAGAGCTCCCCACAGGATCCGGGCAAGGTTGGGATGCTTGGTTGCTTGCCCTCCTGTCCTGCTCTACCCACTCCTTGCCTGTTTCTCCTGGGAGCACTTCCTCATCAATGCCTTGCACAGGAACCCTGGTTTCAGGACCCTGACCTAAGACAGATGCCTTGGGCTCCTTTTCTCCTTCTAAGTCCCATCCTGGAGAACTGCTCATGGCTTTTCAACCTTCTCCGAGTAAGAGAAGACTGGGGGCCATGGCATCCTCTGAGTTCCCAGCCGAGGGACTGTTATACACCTGCCCCCAGTTGGACCCAGTTTCTCCTTCAGAAATGCTGGTCAATCAGCTTCAGGTACTACAACTGGAAGGCGATGTCAACTCAGGGATAAGGGAGCCACTTGGGGGAGAAAATTTGGGGACAGGGATGCTAACTAGGAAGCAGGGAGAAGCAGATGTTCCAGTTCCTCAGGAGCCCCCAAATCTCTGGAGAGACCCCTGACTTCTTCTACTCAATCTCTTGCTTGAACTACCCCAAGTAGAAGCCCTCTGACCAGGCTACCATAGATGTTCCTTTAAATATCTCAGGCACCTCCCCATCACTTGATATCCCCTCTGAGGCTAAGGAGTCGAGGTCACTGTGCCTGCCTGGGCCATGTCCTTCCTGGACGAGCCCAGGGTGGGGACCTGTGGTGTGATATGAGTGGGCAGGACCCTGGAAGGCATAGGAGTGGCCGGTATCTGGAGCTTAGGATAAAGATGAGAGAGTGTGGAGACGGCCTACAGGGGCCTTGGCTCCTAAACAAGGCTGTGACCCCAGCAGCCACCCAGATGTCATACTTACACATGGAGATCCATCCATATTTTGCAATGGGTGACATTCAGTTTTTGAAGATACCACTGTCCCTTTAATTTATTAGCTTTCCATAAAAACACATACCGTACACAATCTACAGTATAGAAAGTATAATTTACAAAAATATAAAATCTTGGTTATGTTTTAGTATTCCCGCGTATCACTGTATGGGTTATTTCAACAAGCACGTTTAAACAATGCACGCTCAACCAGCTTGACTACCTCTGTGGGGAACGGTGTCAACGCCCTCCTTTTTGTTTTAAAATAAAACATATATTAAGAAAAAGAAACCAAAATTGGTTATATGTGCATACTGTATGTATAAAAGCATTTGCAGTAGATTCTGAGAGAAAACATCCATTTATACCATTATTTAGGCCCTGTTTTGTAGCATCACACTGTGGCCTGAAGTGTTTTAAACTGATTGTTTAAACAGAGGTTCTTTCCTTGTGAAGGGAGTGAGTGCCTTCGGGTCTGTAGTCTTCTTTCCAGGTTATGAGATGATAGTCACAAAACCCAGCCTGTGGACACGTCCGGTTTTCAGGCCTTCAGAGCACAGAGGACAGGCCGTGGGCAACCGTCAGGCCAGGGCTAATTCCCAGATCCCTTCAAAGGATTCGGACCGGCATTGAGGGGGCTGAGTCACCAGCAGTGAAAGACCCCAGAATGATGCCCTGGGGTGACAGATGGCTGCCTGCAAGCTGTGCCCTGCCTTTGCAGCTGCACCCTGAGTCAAGTGCTCACTCCAGAAGGTTCCGAGAAGGCTGCCCTGCTGTGTGCAGGCGGGACAGGTTCTTTGCACTCCAGAGCGGCTGGTCTTACCGGCAGGCACAGGTCTCCACAGACATGTTGGGGTACACCTTCAGAACCACATTCCGGTTCTCATCCAGGAAGAGGACCCCAAGAGAGTTCATCTTGTCGGGAACGCAGCAAGGCTCTGGGATGCCCGGGACGATGCCCACGGCCCTGACGATGCTCTGGATTGTGGCGTGGTTGGAGGGGCGGACGATCTGCAAGGGGGAAAGGAGCACGGTCACCTCCGAACTCTGCCTACCCTGCAGTCCTCACCCACCCACCAGGCTGCCTGCATGTCCTTGACTGAGGCCACAGAAAAGGCATTGACCTAGGAGAAAAGGTGAGATCACAGGGCTGGGTACACATTTCTTCTGAAATCAGTGGCAGACTGAGTCCTAGGGACTTTTGCAAGAGGCCTTCCTGCCCTTCGGGCTCCCAGAAGGAAGGCACATCCCCTACATGGCACTGGCCACTTGGGGGCACCTGCGCGTCACACATCCCCGAGGAGCACCAGGAACTGGGCAGGAGCCCCAGAGGGAAGGCAGTGGAGAAGATTGGAGGTTCTGCCTGGGGCCATAGCTGCCCAGACTTTACAGTCCAGGGAGCACCGACGCGCTTGCCATGTGATCGTGTTCTCAGCACAGGAGGGGAAGCCCTGCAGGCACAAGTGCGTCAGTGTGATGAGGCTGGAAACTCGCAGTTCCCAGGTGGGTCTGACTTTGGGGTGTCAGGCGCTGCTTCACCTACATCACCCCATTTTGTCATTGAATCAACCTTATGGGGTGGGTATGACTTTAATTTTCCTGGTGAAACTGAGGCTTAAGATGACTAAATAACTGTACCAGGAACCCTCAGTTAGAAAGTAGTCTGGCTTGGAAACTATGCTCGCTGGGCCCACACCAGCTCTCTTCCCCTCCCTCCCCAGGCAGCCTCTCCCATCCAGAAGAGTCTGGGTCCCAGCAGCAAACACGGCACCTCCCACAAGATGAAGAGGACCACGTCACAGGTGCTTCAGCTCATTGTCGGCCAGAGTTTTATATGCACAGTGCCTCTGGTGGCGAGGTGGGAGGAGAGGGACACCGGCATTTGGGGAGTTCAGGCTGGTGTCAGGGAAGGTGGAAAGACAGCCAGGCAGACTGATAAGGTAAGTGCAGGGTCAGCCAGCAAGAGCCTGCTGTACTCACTCACCCTGCATCCCCCGGGCTGGGCCCTTCCAGCAGACGCCCGTCTCTCTGTCAGACACCTCCCTTCCTCTCTCCTGCACATGCACGGCTTTGAGGAGAAGCCTCTTAATTCCCAAACAGGTTAATGCGGCCCCGCGTCTGGGTCTGGGATTTCCCAGCTGGCTGATTTATTTACGTTCACAGTGGATTTACGCGCTGACTTCCTTTCTTGGAGAGGAAGGCATGACCTGGAACTCAGCAGAGGAGCTAAGTAGGAGGAAAGTGTGTGCTCTGTGCCGAGGTCGACATCAGCAGGCAGCCAGCCCACCGTGGTTCAGGATGTGGGGAGATGGATGGACAGAACCATGGCCCAGCCTGGAGGGCAGGTGAGCATCTGAAAACCCGCGCCAGTGCAATGGGGAAAGCAGCCCCCTGCTGTGTGTCCTGCCAACTTGTGTGCAATGAGAGCTAGCTGCCCTGTGAGTTCCTGCCCTGAGTCGGGGGTGGGGGATGGACGGTCACACTGGGAAGCCACTGAGGCCAGCTCTGTGCTGGTCACAGACACCAACGCCCTGAGACCCAGGCCAGGTTTCTAGAAGAGCCTTGGTGAGGAGGGGGCTTAAGAGACCTGACCTGTGTGCAGGGGGCCAGGCTCGCCTCAACCTCTGTGGATTACTATGTGGGAATACACCTAAGGAGATGGATCTCCTGTTTTGCAAAAGGAGAAAGGTTCTGATTTAAAACTCAAATTCACTGAAGGCACAGCCAGACCCCATCCATCTGTGGGCTGTATCCACCCAACAGGCTGACATTTTGGCACGTCTGTCTACCTATTCTCTGCCTTGAGTAGATGGGAGGTGTCATTATCCCTATTTACAGACAGGAAACAGTGAGGAGGCAGAGGGACTTGCCTGCAGGGGCAGAGCTGAGAGTCACAATTAGCCCAGGGGCAGAACACAGCGGGGCGACCGCACACACTCTACCTTGGGCATGGGGAACTCGCAGGCTCCTGAGCAGTAGTAAGCGTCGAACGACTTGGGTGAGATGATCCATTCGTTCCACCCGATGTCTGCAAAGTCCACCTTCAGGTACCTCCGGGAGCAAACCCGCGGCTCGTCCCACTGCTTCCTCCGGGCTTTCTGCATCGTCTTCTCGTCAAAGTCCAGCACCTGCGAGGAGGCCATGAACACATCCTGGCCCTTCTTCCTGCGGTCCTTGCGGCCCGGCCGAGGCTTCAGTGCACGGAAGGGGCTGGGCCACAGCTCGTGCTTGTGGTAGTGCTGGGCGTGGGGGGCATGTGCCGGCCTCTCGTCCAGCCCCGGCAGCTCGTTGTTCTGGAGCGGCCCCATGGCCTGCGTGGCCCGGCGCACTCGGGGGTCTGCCGAGCTGTTGGGGGCTGCTCCAGGCTCTGGGTCCCCAGCCTGGAAGGGGTCATATCTCTGCAGTGTCACTGCCACACTGTTGGGCTCTGAGATGGCCAGGTCATTGGCGTAGATGAGGATGTAGGGTGCGTGGGGGCCGGGCCTGGGTACCCCCGGGTCCTCCTCCCCAGAATCCAGCTGGGCGGACAGGAGCAGCTCGCCATCCCGGCGGGCCGCCTTGATGATGGGGGAGATGTCCTTGGCCCGCCACAGGCCCCGTGGCGGGGGGAGCAGGGCCATGGCCCC
>NW_020172627.1:77603-87332 GCF_003031525.2 Neophocaena asiaeorientalis asiaeorientalis
CATGGCCCCACGGAGCAGCCCCTGCGTGGCCATGTTCTGCGAGAGGCTTCGGAAGAGCAGGTGCTGGCGTGCAGGCGGGCCCGGGGGCAGCAGGCGGCAGGATGCATTCTTGGCTCGCTGCTTGCATGGTGCCTCGCGTGCCCGGGGCCACCGCGGCTCCGAGTAGAAGTGGAATGTGGCCATGAGGATCATTTCTGAGTCCTGCATGGAAGTCAGGTTGAAGAAATACACGGTCTTCTGGTTGACCACGTCTGCGAGGGAAGGACAGACCACAGCCTGTTAGGTTGTCTCCTGGACAGGCCCCCGTGCTCATAGGGTGTCCCGTCCAGGAAGTGGAGGAGGAATGCCCGTTGAGGGAGCACTTTCAGGCCAGCCAGGCTTTCCTCATCTCCTGTAATCCTCACATTGAACTGACGAGGGCACCCTTTGTTATTTTCAGGGACCAGATGAGGATGAGGGATTGAGGTCAGAGAGGTTGGGGACTGTCATATCCCATTGCAAAGAAAGGAAGAAAAAAAGGTGGCAGACAGGGTAGATGCTCAGGGCTGCTGGACCCTGAAGCTCCAGTTCCTGCCTCTGCACTCTAATGCCTCTCAATGAACAAATGATCTCCCCCATCTTCATTCATGAGATAAGATGGAGTCAGGTATTCGGGATACTTGGGTTGGGTCCGAGCCCTGCTGACAGTAGCCCCCCTGTATCTGCACAGCTTTCTATTTTATAGACATTAAATGCAGTCCTTCTTCCGAATGAGGTAAATTAGAATGCCTCGCGCTGTCTCAGCGTTCTGAGCGGCTTCTGAGGGAAACTGGGCTTAAGAACACAGCCATTTGGGTGTCTACTATTTATTCTGCCCAAGCCCTTTTAAACTTGTTTTTACAAAGAAAAAGCACTATCAGGGTTGTACCAGGTCACTCAATAAAATCTCCAACATCCAGGTTGCTCTCCAGAGGCCGGAACCACGATGAGGACCGTGATCCCTCAAACATCACATCTGCAGCTTGAGAATACTCTTGGCCCCTGCATCCTTGGGGCTGTCAACCACTCTTTCCTTTCTCTCTTGGTTCTACCAGGTGTACACCAGGACCCCAGGGCAGAAAGCTGCCCCAGGCCCTGGCAGCATGAGGTCTGGGAATAGCAAGCCCTCTCTAGGGTTTGGGTGGGAGGGAGGCGTCATCTCCCTGAGATGCTGCAGGAGAGCCGGAGACCAGAGCTGTCAGGTGGGCTGTCTCCCTCCCGCTGCCCTATTTCCTGTTGCCAGGGGTCTGTCTGCTGGGTGAAGCCTGGGAGAGGTACAGGGCTTCCAAGAGCGGGAGTGTGTGTGTGTGTGTGTGTGTGTGTGTGTGTGTGTGTGTGTGTAGAAAATGGGTCACTAACTGTGACCCATTTTCTACACACACACACACACACACACACACACACACACACACACAGGGTGCCCTCATCTCTGACACCTGCGTCCACAGATTCAGCTGGAATTTTTTTAACCAAAATCTTCAGTTTAAGGTTATTTGTTTCTATTGGGATGAAGGCATAATTCTACTGGGAAGAAGGCATAATTCAATTGAGAACTTTCATGTACTTTTAAGGGACTACAAGAAAGAGGAAGGAAGGAAAAGTCAGAGGGCCCAATAAATGTCAGTCAAAGCTTGGGTGACATTCTAAAGCCACTACCTTACATAATTCTCAGGAAAAAACCCTCAGCATGTCCACAGCAGCCCCTCAATACGTCCACACATAAGGAGAAGCACGAGTCTTGATGCACATTTAAACCTAGCTTCCCCAAACACTGCGGCCTTGAGTGTCATGGTCCTCAAGTCCTGCATTTCCCAAAGCTCAAAGATCACTGCTTTCCTCCTCTGGAGATGCTGATTCAGAGGTCTGGGACAATGGGGCCCAGGAATTCTTATTCTAACCAGCATTCTAAGGGATTCTAAGTTTGGGAAGCAACGATGGGTGGTGGCTGTGTATCTGCAGCATCCCGGGTTGACTTGTGGATGGGGTGCAAGTTCACCAACAAGGCAGCCCCTACCCCCCAAGCTGGGAAAGGCTCTAGGAACCAGGCTCCCAGGCCTCAACGGGACCATGCCTTGCTCATCTGCCTCAGACAGACAAGAGAATCTCTATCTCACCTGAATGCTTGGAGGATTAACTAAATAACATATGTAATGTGCCAGGCACAAAGGGGGAAGCCCCCAAATGTGCTTCTGTGCCACTTTTGTCTAAATGACTAAGGCCGGCAGAGCAAGCTCCTCCTACACCATTTCGGGCCCCTCTTACTCAATGGTCCAGCTAACACAGCAGAAGAAGTGTTTTTCTTTTATCCAATTCAAGTCAACTCCATCGTTCCGCTAACAGGTTCTTTGCGCGAGAACACTTAAGAGGCTCCAAAATAGACATTTCTGACTCCTTCCGAAGAGCTGGCCCTTCACAGCGGGATGCAAGCATCTTTGGCCTAGAAACCTGCGGCTTCTGGTGAGAAGGAAAACAGCAGACTGGGGGAACCAAGATGGGGCTTCCCAGAGAAAAGCACCTTGGCCCCCCTTCCAGTGACAAGGTAAAGAACGAGAGAGGACATAAAGAAGGATAACTGTGACCACCAAGGCAGGGACAGCAACCTTGGCTTGAGGTGGGTGCGGCCCAATGAAGGTGCTGGGAGGGCTGCCGCAGGGTGGCAAAACGTGTTGTAGAGGAGGACGGGGTGCCCTCCCCTGGAGGTTATTTCTGCACGGGGTGCAGGAGAGGGAAAGCCAATGCTGCCCTTCCCTTAGGATGGAGAACCACAGAGAGCACGCTCAGGAACTCAGAGAGGGAAGAACCTTAGAGGTCAGGCAGCCTGATTAATTACACTCAGGGCAGGAGTCTTTCCTCCATTTGGCTTGAATGCCTTTGGCCACAGGCAGCTCGCTCCTCACAAGGCAGTCTGATGCGTGATGACCCTCCCCGCTGGGAACCCTGGAGGTGGAGATGGGTGACTCCCATCTGCAGGGCATGAAGGGCCACAGGCTGGCCCAGCTCTCTGATTGTACCTGCACGCCTGCATTGCAGGGGGCTCCAGGCTGTGGCTGAGAGAAGGCCACCTACCTGAAGCCTCCCAGCTTGGATGAGCCCAGGTCACAAAGGAGAATCTCCAAAGAGAAGTCCCTATTTCCTATGAACTGTGCTGGTGCCTGTGGCTCCCATCTCATGGTCAGCTAGAGAAGATCCTTCCTTCCTCCCTCCTATCATTCCTCTCTCCCTTCCTTCGCCCCTCCCTGCCTCCCTCCCTTTTCCAGATAAATATTTGGGAAACTCCTACTCTGGGCTAAGTGCTGGGCTGAGCAAGGTCCTAGCAAAGGTGATTACAGGCACTCAGAGGAGCTCAGCCCAGGGATGAGACAGACAGTGATGGTGGGGACGCCCACCTGCAGCGCCCGTCGCAGCTTCACAGAGCTGTGTCCAGGAGAGGCCCCCGGCGGGCTGGGTGCTTTCGACCTCAGGTCACCATCCTGCTCAGAGCTCTCCATTGCCCCCCAAATAAAATTCAACCCTTTACTAAGGCCCTACTTGATCTGGCCTGCTTACCTCCCCAACTCCATCTGCTCCCCGCACCCCCATCTCTGCCCCAGTCACCCTGGCCTTCCTGTCCTTACAAACATGAAGCTCCGTCTCAGGGCTTTGTCCCAGCTCTTCCTTCTGCTGTCATCACCTCTCCTCTAGGAATCACTCCTCTCTCCTTTGGGCCTTTGCTCAAGCGGCATCCCTAACAAAGGGTACCACTGACTCCCTTGGCTGAAGGAACAGCCCCATCGCTCTGTCTGTCCCTGGCTTCATTTGTCGTCACGTCACTCTGGGACATCCTGATATAATATATTTCCTTGCAATTGTTTCTCTTTCCCTCTAGAACACGAACTCCAGGAGGGCGGGGCTTTGCCAGCTGTGTGCACTGCTGTCTCCCTAGATCCTAGCACGAGGCCTGAGTGATCGTACGTGCTCAGGAATGTGTGCTGAATGGCAGGGGAGGGCAGGGGTCTTTGCTAGATCTGTCTGCTTCACTTAACAAAGTGGGTTCCTGGCCTGCTGCCCTGGGGCTCAGTGAACATCCTGAAAGAAGTCCAGAAAGTCTCCTTTGGAAAGATGTAGCCAACTATGCAAATCCAGCTGGAGGCACTGCACAGCAGGACGTTTGTCCAGTCACTTCCCCTTGAGCCTTAGTTTTCTCATCTTTTAAATGGGAATAATATTGTTTACTGATTAGGAAGCTCCAAGTTCCAAGCATATATGCATGCTTGATTCCTTGTGTTCACAATGAGGGCAGCAGACGTGGCAAATGGACGAAGAGATGGAGCTTCGGAGAGGGTACATGACTACATAACTACATAACTTGCTTAAAGCGCTTAAAGTCCCCCAGCTGGTAAGGGGCGGAGCCAGGGCGTGCTTCCAGACCTGTCTGACCCCAAGCCCACGCCCTTCCCCACCCTCCCCAACCAGGTGCTCTGGATAGAATCCGGATCTGCTTAACAGCTAATGTAACAAAGATCACGTGCTGTGAACTCTAAAATATTTTGCAAACACAAGTCATTATTTGGATTATTTTGTGTTCTGACTCTCCAGGAAAGAAAGGACTGATCTTATTTAGACAAGTTGATCTCTCTATGGTCTTTGGAAATCTGAGAACCCTAGTGAGGTCCACTCTACTGGGCACTCAACCTCCTTCCCGACTCTTTAGGGATGGGACTAGAGAGGAAAGAGGTAGGGAAGTGGCCCTAGTCCAGGGGTGCCCCCAGGCTCCCTGCTGGCCAACTCTCAGGCCAAGACGACCCTCAGACTGTTCTGCTCTGTAGAAACGGAATCCAAGTCACCTGGAGATCTGTCCCTTCACTCATTGCCCCTGAAACAGCCATCAGGGTGACCAGAGTGAGAATGCTGGGCTGAAGATGCAAGCACCAACATAATAGGCTGAAGAAAGGAAGTGGTGGGCCACCAGTGGTGGTGCAGAGAAGGAAAGAGAACTAATGTGTACTGAGTGTCTATTTTTAGGCAGGCTCCAGAGTCAGGGTTTAAACCCTGCTTCATCACCGACTAGCTGTGGGGCCTTAGGAAGTCACACAACTTCTCTGCCCCATCTGTTAATCAGACAGAATACGTGTGCGTGCCTCCTGAAGTGGTGAGCTCATCTCTGCAGTGCTCTCAGCAAGGTGTCTGGCACCCAGCACATGCTCAGAACACAGTGGTCACGTGGTGTCACAAGCTACTGCTACACTCAGGACCCCCCACCCCTGCTCCCTGCCCTAGTGCCCAGCGGGAGGCACTGCCAGCTGTCCACCCTCTCCAGCAGGAGCCTGAGAATTTTCACAGCCTCTTCGCCCTCCTGCATGCAACTTATCCTAGTTCCTATTTCTCCACATCTTGTTTCTCCACAACCACCCTGAACTCTGCATCTTTCCACGACTGTCTTAGCCCACAGTCTGACCTTGACCACCACTGTGACCCCAGGACACTGTCACCCTCACACCACACTCGTGCTTCACAGGGAATCGTCTATTACAGATGAAGAGTTAACATCCTTCACAACCTCTACATATCAGTAGGAAAAAGACCAGAACCCCAAGTGGATGAAGTGGTTTTCACGGGAAAAATTTTGAATGGTCAAAAAGCATGAAAAACAATTCAGGATGACCAGTAATGAAAAAGAAAACGGTAACTTCAAATGAGAATGAAGATATAACAAGTTTTACCTGCTGCAACTCTGATCCCATTAGGGTAAAAACTATACATAATATTCCACAAAATATTAACTCTGGTTATATCTGGATTGTGATTTCTTTTCTTTACTGTGATTTTCTATGAGTTCTGGATAAGTATGCATTTCCCTTATAATCTCTTGTCTCTCCTTCTCCCCTCGCCTCTTTTCTTCTCTCCCTCCCTCCCCCTCCCCCTCCCTCGCCCCTCTCTCACCATACATACTCTCTATACTGCCCCACTGCTTACAGGCCTTGGTGGCCCACTGGTTCACTTCCATTTCCTGCCTCTTTCTTCCTGTTGTTTCCTCATTGAAACCAAACGCCTCACAGTTCCAGGCACATAGGGCTCTGCTTCACTTCTACACCTGGCTAACACCCGCTGCCCTTCAGAGCTGTCCTTTGGGGCTCCTGAAGCCCACCCCCAGCCCTTTCTCACTCCATTGTCCTACCTGTGCCACTGCACACATTCTTCTGTTTTCTCCTCCCTTCTCCACCAGCCCGTGAGCTTTTCGGGGCAGGGCCAATACTCTCTGCTTTTCTGTGTCCTCTGAGCTTACAGCACCTGCCACTGAATGAGGTGCTCAGGAAAGACTTGGGGAACTGACTGTGATTCGACAGATGTGTATGTATTATTACTCTCATTTTAGAGATGAAGACACCAACCTCAGAGAGGTTAAGTACCTTGCCCAATATCACATACGTAGGTGGAAAAGCCTAGATTTAAATGCAGGTCGTTTGAGGCTGCAGGTGTCTAACCTTAACCCTTATGGTCAGGCTCAGAGGCTCTCTCCACTGATGCACTTCAAGGAGCAATGGAAGGGAGGGAAGGAGCTGGCTGGCTGGAGTAATCACAGTAGAGCTAAAACATTATTGAACTTACACGTGCCAGGCACGGTGTTAAGCCCTGAACATATCTCAGTTCATTAAAAAAACCCTATAAGGAAGAGAGCATTATTAGTCCCATTTTAGAAGTGAAGAAAACGGAGTCATAGACGAGTTCAGTCCCTGGCCCCAGTCACAGACTCAGGATTTGGCCCTTACCAGTCCAGCTCACAGCCTGCGCTTGGAACCTGAGCTGAGCTGCCTAGAGGCAGACAAGGGACACAGTTCCACTGTAACACGGGTTACAGGGACCACCCCATCGAGGCAGCAGAGGTCACCGTCACGGAGCAGGCTGGTACCGGTACGATCCAGGACCAGAGCTGAAGCCCCCCACATGTGTGCCTCATCCATAAAATGAGGGGTCCCCACCCAGGCTCACACCTCCTCACAGCTTCGTCGCTGGGTCACAAAGGAGGCACTTCTGAGGGCTGGTGAGGGACTGGGTATGAAGAAACTTAAGTCAGTCAAGGGAGGAGAAGCGAAACTAAGCTGCCTGGGCCTAGTCTGTGCCAGGCACAAACCCCACCTCATCCCATTGAATCTTCACCCCACCCCCACTATATGCACAAGCAATTGCTACTCAGAGAGGTAAAGTGATGTGTGCACACATACCAGTAGCAGGTGGAGCTGGGACTTGTACCCATGGCTGTTTCAAATGGTTCCAAACAAGAGTACTGGATTTGTCAAATAGTCTTAGACTGATCCAGAATAATTCTGATCTCCCAGGATCTGTTCCATCCTCTGTCTCCTAAGTCCTGGGCTCAGTTCTGATGGAGGTTGGGGGAGGGGACTAGCAGTGAGAACAGCACGAGCCTGACAGATGGACGGTGCCAACCACTGCCACTGTGAACAGCTTGCCCTGGCCTGGCCTCAGTCTCCTTATCTGTAAAATGGGAGGACTGGATCTGAAGTACTGTCGCCAGATCCTTTTCAGGGCTAAGTGTTGCTTGTACCACCCCCAGCCTGAGAAGACTGAAAAACAGACTGTGCACCTCCATGCCTGGGCCTGCAGCAGCAGGGTGGGCCCATGGGCGTGCTCAGCCCTTAGTGCAGCAGTGAACTTGCTGGGCTTGCTTTCCTCAAGTGCAAGGCTTTGGGGACTGAGTCAATGGACGCAAGGTCAAGGCTACACCTATATGAACACAAGTGTTTTGTACTCCAGGGAAACACGATGCACCAACACTTAACCTGGCCAGTGCTGGGCTTAGGGCTTAACATATCAACTCACGTCATCTTCCCTGAATTGCTACAGGGAAGATATTACCATGACCTGCCCACTTTGTGGATGAGTACACTCAAGTCCACAGGGCTTCAGTGATTTGCCCAAGATCATAGTCATGCTGGATGATTCTTGAGTGACTTAATAATGATACTCCAGAAATGGGCCCCAAGAGGTGAATAAAAGGTACCAGGGAGGATGGAGTTAGATCTGGTTGGCCTGGAACCTAGTGAGTCTGCCCAGTAGAGGATGGGGGGAAGGAGCTTCTCTGCGGCAGGAGCTCCCAGTACATGTTTATGCGAGACCAGGCTTCCAGTGTCTGGCTCTGAGGCCACGGTGTGGTACCCTAAGTAACACAGCCAGTGATCGACAGGGAGGTGGCAGATCTGACTCCAGGCTGTCTGGCCCCAGTGGTGGGCTGGTCCCCCTCTACCTCAAGAGGGGGCCCTACAGACCAATGGTCTTTCTCCTGATGAATGGCCTCCTCCTTCACAAGGGCTTCAGGGGACCCCTACTCACATTTTCTGCAATGGCATTCTGAGACCATGAGTAATCTCCATGACAACCAGGGTCTTCCCATCACCCCTGTGCCTCGTCTCTGCTCACCCAGGGCCTGCAGAGGTCACCCAGCCCGGGCGGGCAGACAGCTGAGGCAGGATTCTGAAATGCTCTCGGAAGCAGGGCAGGGAGGGCTCGGTGCAGCTCCATCCAAGGTGTGGGGAAAGGGGAAAGGATCTGCCCAGGAGGGGCAAGGGCAGGAGGGGGGCTGGGAACCCCCACTGCCCAAGCTTCTAGACCTTTCCTCAAACCCCCATAGTCTGAACAATTCATGCTAGTGCCTAGCAGGCCTCAGTCCCATGTACCCAAGGCTGGGCACCCAAGGCCATTCTCAGTCCACCCTGCTTCCCCAACTGCCACACCCACTAAGTGCCCCAGCTAGAGGGGCACACCCCCTGCCTGGGCCCAGTGCCTGGCACTTCCATCAGGGCTTCACTACACCCACCTGATGGGCTCTCTTCAGTGCCTCCTTCATCTGTCAAGAGCCAGCACAGCTGAACCCTGTGACATGGATCCCTACCCCCGAGCCCCGACACACACACAGGGTGAGCTCCCCCAGCCCAGTCCCATCTCCACGCTGTGCTTAAAGCCTTGTGGATGGGGTCGTCTGTGTCTGGCAAGTGTGACACCCTCCGACGTTTGGCGGCACCCCAGGGGCAGGAAGTCTGTCGCTCTGTGGCACTTCGGCGTCCCCACGGGAGGCTCTGGGCCCCGTACAGAGTGCTCGGGGCGGGCGGCGGTGGGGGGAATAGTTAATGGAAGAATGAATGAACCAGTCAATGACTAGAAGGAAGAGGCAAAGCGGAGGTGCAGGGGTGGGAGGATGGACACGTGAGGAGGACCAGGGAGGATGAAGAGAAGGGGGCCACAGGGCCGCCTCTACTTACCCAGCCGGGCCCGGAAGCTGCGGACCGTGTTGCCCCCTCCTGGCCGCGCGCCCCTTCGGCTGTATTTCTCATAAAGCCGGAGCATGTGGACAGCGACCATGTCCTGGGTGCCGGGGCCTAGAGCAGCGGCCGCGTCCCCTGGAGACCGCTGGGGGTTCTTGTACCCCGCCAGGCCATCGGCCGCTGCGGGCGGGGCGGACCGGGCGGGCGCCGTGTGGCTGCTGCCCGCGTCCTGGAGCAGCAGCAGAAGTAGCGGCAGCAGCGGCAGCAGTTGGGACCCCGGTCCCGGGCTGGTCCGAGCGGGGCCACGGGCCATGATGGGTGGCGGTGGCGAAGGGATCGGAGCCGGGTTAGAGGAGGAGGAGGGAGATCGAGGGCGCACAAGAGGCTGAGAACAAACCCTGCGGCGGGAGGGCGCGCGGGCAGCACCGGCAGGCGGGGGCGCGGGATGTCGAGATCC
>NW_020172627.1:87388-121001 GCF_003031525.2 Neophocaena asiaeorientalis asiaeorientalis
AACCACTCCGGGCCGCCGCCTACACTGCCGTCCGTGGCCCGGCCGCGTTGTGCGTGCGCCCGAGTGTGGCGGTGTGCGCGCGCAGGGGTGTGCGCCCGATTGTGCGCCCAAAGTCTGGGTGGCGTGGGCGTGGGCCGGCGCGCTCCCCGCTCCCCTGCGGAAAGCCGGAGACCTGGGACCCGGCCCGGCTCCTGTGTGTCGGCGCCTCGGCCTGGCCGGGACTGCGTGGGGGCTGGGCGGCATTTAGGGGGGGCCCTCCTGCCGGGTTGCCCCTGCAATGGCATGTGATGATTGTGGTTGCAAGATGACAGCTCCCCCGTGAGGGCCCGACGGGGGAATGTGTGTGCGCCCGGTTGTCTCTGAGCCAGTGTGTGTCCAAAATGCAAGAGTGAGGGGAACGCGAAGCCTCCTCGGCATCCTTTGAAAAGAAAAACCCTAACGCTAAAGCTCAGCCAACCCAGGACAACTGGAACAAGATCCTGATTAAAATTCAGAATTAGTCGATTTAACCGACCCTTTATCTGGCGACTATAGTTCTGGTTGTTGAAGGAACACATCAAAGGTGCTTATTAATCGTTGGACATGTAGCCATCAGGCTTGTCCTGAAAAAAGGACATGGTTTTAAATTGTTTTACAAAACGTTTGCAAAACTTCAGAATAGGAGAAGGAAACGCTTAGCTTTCCCAAGACAGTGTCACAGTGAGGGTGCAGTGAATCCCTGGCCCACCACCCCTCAGTTTAGCCCTGGGGCAGAAGGTCATGAGCTTCATCTTGCCTTTAGAAGGGTTCCTTGTCCATGGATAGAATTTCAGGGCATCTGTGAACTTGGATGGGGAAAACTTACATCTTTATTTTCACTAACCTGTACCTGCAACCTGGCATTCCATATTAGAAACACAGGTAACCAACTACAGTGGTATTAACCATACCTGTGACTTTGTCACCAATAGCCACCAAACACAGATATTTTCATATCACATTTTCTTATCATGTTTCTCAAATATATCTCTTCTTGCTCATCACTATTCTGAAATTAAAGTAGTCAAGGCTGCTGCTAGTTATTTAATGAATTAATTAAAAGGCACACATATCACTATGTTGCAAAGTTGTTTTAAAAAAACATTTTGATAATTCTATTTGAATGTAATTGGCTTCCTCTGTAACCCTGCATATGAAGAGCATTCTTTTGAAAAACAGTCTATGGGCTTCCTCTGATTGAGTTAGAGGTTCAAGGCCTACATAAAAGGTTTAGGAACCCTTCTGAGGGAAGGAAAGGACCTCTTCAAACCCATATTCTTCCAGCAAGGTCCAGGATACTGTCCATACTACATTTCTAAGGACTATTTGCAAACTTGCAAACATACTGTTCCCTTTACTTGGTAACTTCGGGCTCCCTGAGCCAAAATAGTTACTTTTCTTGGAGGACTCACAATGCAATAATTGAAAAATTGCTGGAGAAAGCTTCCGTTTGGTGTGTAAAACACAACCCATTTGTAATTTTTCAAAATCTTGCAGTGTCAAATTAGAGGCCATCCTACTGAAAGCCTCGGAACCTCAGGCCTGTAGCTTTTGGAAAACGATAGAGAAGGATTTTATTTCTTTTGATAATTTGCACACATCACGTTCAACTTCCCGTTAGTATAGCCCCCGTTTGTTCAGTGAAACAGTTTTCAAAAACGGTGTGCCTGGAGGTGAGGTGACCAGTCACAATCTTGGACTTGATGAATCTCTCCTCGAAAATGACCCACACAAACTTTTACTGCTCCCTTCCCCCAGCCCCACCACCACTTCCCTCCTTCTCCCTGTGCCCCTCACTTCCCCTCCGCCCCCCTTTCCTCTTCTCCCCCAGAATGCCTCTGACCTGTACCGGCTGGGGGTAACCTCTGCTCATGGGTAGTTTTGTCTCTGCTGGGGCCATACACAATCGAGGCCTGTGAAAAGGAGTGTGAGTCCGCAGGAGGCCGGGACAAGCTGGGCTATTCGGGGTCTGTGTCCATTAAAGCCTCCTTGCTCTCCTTAACTCATTCCCGCTCCATTCAAGCCAGCCCGAGGGTCAGGCTTTAGCCAGCACTAAAACCTGTAGGGTACAGATTCTCTGACATTGTTGGGAAAGAATTAAGGCATCAGCTGGGGACGGCTAATATTTCTTGCCTCATTTTATTGCCAAACAGCGGGACTGTAAAGTCTTGAACACTGGAGCACTATGGCCCCCTTTCATGTAGCCGAGATGATGGGATAAAAATGTGTTTGGTGAAGCAATTCAGATTACCACCGGGTCACATCCTCGCTGGCTCCCAGCATCGCCTGCAAACAACATCGCTGAGACAAGGAACAATCGCCGTGCAACTTCAGCTGAGGAAGAACAGTGTTACTAGCGTGGAAATGAGGCTAACTGTGGAGCTTGCCAATGAGAATGTTTGGTTTTTAATAGCTCAGGCTGCAGCTCAAAATAAGAGTTGAGATGGCGGACGGTGGATTCAAGTCCTGAGAGCTGTGATTTCTCGCAGCTTCTTACTAAAATGATCCTGGTCCTGGGAGCTTCCGATGCTATTTTTACCAGGGTCTCTGAGGTCTTGAACTTGCCGTCAGGGATGGAGAGTGTTCTCTCTAGGGTGACGAGAGGTTGTCTGGGGAACCTCGGTCTCCGAGGCCTATCTGCCACGTGCTCTGGGGTGGCAGGGTTTCCTTAGGCTCGGAAAGCCCTGAGCCTCCATAGTTATAAAACGCCACACTTGAGTACAGGAGAAATCAATCTCTGGATAGTCTGGGAAGCAAGCTGATTCTGTTTCATCTGGAACATCGCCCCAAGTAAACCCCAAAGGAAATGTTCCTGAGCACTTGTTTCATGATATTGTCCAGTTACCTTCTGGGAGAGTCATTTTGTGGGTCTAACTAGCTCTGTCACCCTGGGACGGCCCCATCCTCTCTTTGGAACCCTGGCTGCCTCCTGTTTAGATGAGAAGACTGACCTCCCGGCCGTTTCAGCTCCAACATGCTACGCCTGAGTCTGTGGACTCATGTCAACTCATTCTTGGAAATGAGAGCATCTCCATGATCTTTTAGAGTCAATTGGGATGAGGTTCATATCCCTATTTTCACCCCTACCTTGCCATATGGCCTTAAGCAAGTTACTTGACTTCTCTGGGCCTTGGTTTCTCAACTCTAAAATGGAGACAAGAGTAGGATATTAGGAGTGTCACTGGTAAGGTTTTAACATGAGATGGTACTAAATAGCGTTGATCCTTGTTAACTACCCTTTTTATTTATCATGTGTTCCAAAGAGGTTGCAGCCTATTTAAAATAGATCCAGATTCTGTGAGATCTGATGAGAGGTTCAGCCTGGTCATTCCTTGTTCTGTAGAGGAAATGCATTTCTTAGCGCACAGTCCCAAGAGCTGAAAAGATAAAGAAAAGGAAAGAGAATGTTTCCTTGTTTAGGAAGTCATAGACCTCTACTAATGTGCCTTTATCATCAGTGTCTGTGGGTCCCCATCCAAAGAGAGGGTGGATGATTCATGCCTCTTCATCTAGATTTCTTAAGCTCTTGGCCCTTAGGACAAAAGAAATGAGAGCAAATCCCTCTTCCCATTTGGGGCATGAGCTGTGAAAAAGAGGCTGAAGGGTCTGCTGGGGCGCTAGAGACAAGAATCCCAGGGCCTCCCCCAGGCTGCCAGGCCCAAGTGTAATAAATCTGTGAAATAACAAGCACAAAAGACTTTATAATCAATGACAGATTTTATTTTTGTTCTGGCAAAATCCATCCACGGAGTTAACATTTTATAGGGAAATAACTACCCACTTTGTGACTCCTCCCCAGCCCATATTCTCTTTCTGAAAGTTGGGAAAAACTCAGAGAATCAAAGTCGGCTCCTCAGAGAACCGTGGCAGAAGAAAGCATGATTTTCCCTGGGCGGGAACCCAACTCTCCCGTTACTTCCGAGGGTGGCTCTGGACATTCATTTCTGTTTTGCTAAAATACCCGTGACATGTGAATAAACCAGATTACAGAACATTGTCTCGGTCAGTAATCTGAGCTGGCATGGGCTCTGGTTTGATGAAATATGGTGCTCTCTGAGCAAACATGGGAATTGGTATTACTTCTCGTTAAAGCTGAACAGTGGGACTATTTAGAGCTGATGCATGAATGCTGCTCTGTGGGGAGTGACAATCTGAAGGGAGCTGGTTTGGGGGGAGGGGAGCAGTGGTGTGGGTGGGTTGGCCAGAGCAAGCCAGTTAGGAGTTGGCGGGGAGGCAGCCAAAGGGACACTTTAGAAATCAGGACCCCTTAGGGGCTGCACCATCTCCTTACGACCCCAAAATAAGCTTCCTCGGAACCTTTGTGGGAGGGACCAAGCCTGATGTCCTTGTGCTGACATTCAAGCCCTCATCATCTGGCTCATTTGTCTCCGTCTGTCTTGGTACAGCCTTTCTCTAGTTGCTCTCTTCCTGTCAGTCCCCTTGTGTCCCAGAATTCAGACGGGTACACATGCTTTCAGTACACACCCCAGCCTCCCCCTGCAGTGCTATCCTACAGACAAGCTATGGTGCACCCCCCAGTACCCCTGCCAGGACCCAAGCCCTCATCCCCCCCGGCTGCCAGGACAGTCATCTGCTGATGGCTCACAGCTAAGTCTCCCCCCGTACCCCCTAGGAATTGTCTCAGCCAAAGCTGTCCCCCTCCCCGGGATAGCCCGAATGCAGTGTTGAGGCCCTGAAGGATGCCTTGCCCCAGGGCAGGACTGTCTGCAGGACCATCTGGCTCCGGGACTCATACAGGCTCTGCCGAGGTCCCTGTTGCGGCTGCATGGCATTCAGCTTCTCGCTGTAACCAATCCTGGTTCCCGCAAGTGGCTTGCATACATGCTGTATGCATGTTTCCATCTGAGTCTGTTTCCTGCGACAGCTGACCTAAGACAGTCGGTGCCAGGAGTGATGTGAGGAACTAGGCTCAGAGATGGGATCCGGAGACCGAGTCATCTACTGCCCAGTGGCAAAGGGGACTCCATGACTGGTGTAGCTGGAGGCTGCATAGCGCTTGGCACGTGTGCTGTGAACTGGAGGATTCAATCTCTGATATTAAAGATTCAGGGGAAGTGATCATTAGAGAGACAATGGAAGTCGTTGGCTCTTGCTGAGTGAGATGGAGTCACGGGAGATAGATAATGAAAGGTTGAGGGTGATTAATCATGAATTTAAGGCAAAGTGTGCACATCAGAGGGCCTTCCTGGCAGCGTATAAGAAACCCTCATCTCTTGCAGTGGGGGCAGCTGAAGATCAGGCCCAGAACGTAAATGTGAAGGTAGCAGAGCTCCAGAGATTGTTGAATCGTCAACCCCTGCAAGTCTGTTATGCCCAAGTCAGGGCGCTGGTTAGGAAGGAGTGGGAACCAGAGATTGGGATGGGGGCATCTTGGCTGATACACTAAGAACCTTAAAACCCTATACTTGTAGCTCGGTGCTTTGTGTCTAGGGTGTTTTGTCCACCTGAGGGGTGGGATAGGGAGGGTGAGAGTGAGATGCAAGAGGGAGGAGATATGGGGATATACGTTTATGTATAGCTGATTCACTTAGTTATACAGCAGAATCTAACACACCATTGTTAAGAAATTATACTCCAATAAAGATGTTTTAAAAAATCCAAAAAAATCTATACCTGTTTACATGCTCAGGGCCTGGAAAATGACCCACACCCCGCCTTGCTTGAAGATGATCCATACATAACATGTGTCCCTCTCTTAATCTATTCGTACCTCCCTTCCTGGTTACCAGATGAAAACAGGGGTCATGGCCTCATATAACCCAGTCAGGGAAGTGCTGGGACCGCTAAGTGGGGAAGGTTCTGTAGTCTAGAATGTCTTAGTACAGAGTCAACATGCACCAGCAGTTCATGGGAGATTATGATTGGGACCAGATCCTGAGGGGGCTGGATTGAGGGGGCTGGGATATAGAGTTGGATAAGGGAGAGTTTAGCAAACAGAAGCACTGTGCCGTGATGCAGGGTTTATACCATGGCAAGGGCCCCAGTAGATGAGGCTAAAATGGGTTGGCTTTTGGATGGTTGAGAAAAGCAACCTGCACTAAGTGAAGTACCAATACCAAAACTGTCATGGTAAAAGGTAGAGGAATGGATTAAAGGTTCAGAAAATAAGACATGCTAGAGAGGAAATAGTGAATAGGGCCAGAGAACCACAAGCCTATATGTTCCATGGAAGGGTTCAGAGGACTCTTCATTTGCAAGTGACAAGGAAGTCAGCGGTGAGTGGGGCATCAGTATCACGGAAAGCTCCCTGACGGCTGTCCTCTGTGGGCTGGGGCTTGGGAGAGGAGACTGGGGGACTCCCTCTGTTCATGATAACACCCATTTAGGCTCTGTTCCAATATTTAGCTATTTTCAGGAAAAAGTAATGGTTTGGTAGGCTGGCTGTGGAGAGTACTGGGTGAAACACGTTGGGGAAGCCTGGAGTGAGAAGGCAGCTGGTTGGTCAGGCTGCAGGTGGACACGGGAGCCCTGGGGAGGCTTGTCAGCAGGGAGGGGCTGGATGGGGAGGGGAGGGGCTGGGAAGATTGGCTGGAGAGACGCTGGGCCTGGGGGGTGCCAAGAGATCATGGGTGATTGCTCCCGCCCCCCACTGCTTCCCGGGGACTCAGACAGTAGACCTTCTGTCCTCCTGTGTTCATGGTGCCTGCAGGGCTGCAGATGCGTCAGTGACACCAGACTGGAAGGCCCTCGGGCTCTGCCACTTTTCCTGCTACGGAGGCTGAGTTGACTGACAGAGTTAAAGCGGATTCCCCTCAGAGCAAACTAGACCACAATCCATTCTTCTAGAGCCAGTTTGCCAATGGTGCCTTGTCTCAGATTTAGATTAATCAGATTAATATTTTCACTGGGATAGTTTTGCCCCATATGAGATAGTTGGTAATCTAGTAAGAGTTTTCCCCTGATTTTCTTCTTTATGAGCACTTTTTTCTACCCAAGCCAGAATTCTAGTACCTATTAAATTTGCCTATTTCAGGTAAAATTCACAGGATGTGGTACTTCTCATTATGTGTTCCTCTGTGTGGCTTTTGCCCACCTTTGTGCATAATGAAGATTGTAGTGTTCATCCCTGCTGGTGGGAGTACCTTCTGTGACCAGGGACCCTGAGCCCATGGCCTTGTATTAGTCCCCCACACCCAAGTCAGCACTGTGTCAGATCGTAAAGAAGAATCATTCTAGCTTTGCTGAAAAAAAGACACTTGCTTATTTATTATAAATATACTTTAACCTCATTAAAGAATATATGGAAAATCTAAAAAGCAGAGATAGAAAGAATTCTCTATTTTTGTACCAACCAAGTTGTGTCAAGAGATTATTCAATTCTCTTCCATTATTACTCTGTGGACGTCTTTTGTTTTCAAATAGTTGACATCATTCTGAATTCACATGCTTGGATTTTCCTTTTGTCACTAAATTTGGAGCATAAATATTTCTTTATATCACAAAAAAACTTTACAAAAGCATATTTTGATTGCATATTTCATTGGTTAGCTTTACCATGGTTCAATTAACCAATATTCTCTTATTGATTACTTTAATTTTTCCTCTCATAAACAATGTCAAAATATACATCTTGGTACAATAAATATTTTTTCCATATTTAAAATTATTGTGGCTTTTGCAAATAATTTGCAAAATAATACAACTTTCCAGAAATGAAATTATTTGATCAAAAAGTATGAATATTTACAGGACTTCTGTGCATATTTTAAACTACTATCCAGTAAGCTTATTACTAAGCTGATTTTTTTTTTAATGTATCACGTTTTACATGCTTTATAAAATCGTCTGGTTCTTCTGATATCATTTATACAACTAAGCCTTGTTATAGCCCCTTCTACAGGTTAAATATTCAATTATGGTTTGTCCTGTGTTGTTTATTTTATTTCATTTTTATTATTATATGTTGTTACGCTTGCCTGTTTGGTCTGGGTGGGATTACTTTGACCCACCGTGTGAGGTGAGGTGGCTGGGCTCTGAATGCTGGCTCCTAACTTGCATGGGGCATGAAAGTTAGTAATAAACTCACCTCTCAAGCCACCTTCCCTCCTCTGAACCCATCAGTCAGTTTTTGTGCATCTTTCCTGGTGAAACAGAGGGGCTTCCTTTCGGGGATTTAAGGAAATGTGAGATGCAGTAATGTTCCATGGAGCCCTCTGGCAGGACTGTGCTGTGGAAGGGGCAACTGTTGTACCCCACATCCGCTCTGGTAGTCCTCTTTGCATCCCTGCACCCCAGCCTCATTCTGGGACACCCATAGTTCCCCAGGCAGCCAGGCTGTCCCCCATGTCATCATCCTGGGTAGCCAGTCGGCCAGCATGGGGTCTGGTCCCACATGCGGATGACAGGAGATTGGAGCAGTTGCCAGGATATTCCTCAAGAGCAGCTCAGGGAGGTGCTGGCCCTGCTCCTGCCCTTGCTCCAGTCCAGCTCACAGGGCCCTTTGGGTCCTGTTTCTGGACTCTCTTACTCTCTCTTACTGAATCCAGTAAGATTTGGAGATTTTTCCTCTTCAACGTCCATTTGACAATGTTTCCTGAATGTTTGTGATGAGCTGAGCACTGGTGCAGGTTGTTCTGAGAATGCAGAAAGAGCAGGTGGGCTCGAGGCTTCCAGGAGCTAAAAGCAAGTTGGGGTGGGTCACAAGATGAGGACAGGTGGGTGAGGAGCCAAGGGTGATGGTGGAGATCTCACTGGGAGACCCTAACTGAGCGTGGGTGGAGAGGTCCAGGAGGGCTTCCTGGAGGAGGTGGTAACTGGGCTGAGAAGGAAACAGCATAAGGAGAGAGGAAGGAAAGGTGTTCCAGGACAAGGGAGTGTACAGAGTCAGAGGGAGAGGAACAGGCATGGTCTTTCCAAGAACTGCAAGTCAGGTGGAAGGCAACCCTCGCCCTTGTAGACTCTGCAAGCTATCACAGCCACCAGGACCACTGAGTTAAGCCATTGGGAGAGAAGGAAAAGGCATGTGGCATCTGCTGAAGCAGAAATGTGGCAGGGCAGTTTAGAGAAACACAAAGACTGCTCATGGGCAGAGACATGGGGCTGGGGTCCTCCCTGCAGGTGAGGCAGCGAACCAAGAGAAGCATGAAGCAGGATCAGGTCTGGGCTTGCCATCCACCCCACCCCCCAAGCTGTCACCCTCCCAGGAGCTGGGATTCTGGAAACAACAGCTCTCTGCTCTCTCTGAGGAGGGGGTCTGGCCTCCCACAGACCCCAAAGTGGTTCTTTAAAGCCTGGTCCATGGAGAGGAGCAGTAAGGGAGTCCTCAGCTGACAGCAAAGGGTGGAAGACTAGCCTCTGTCTGCCTGCCTACGTGACCTTGGACAACCTTCAACTTCCCAAGCACAGTGTCTGTGCCCGGTGTAATATTCACTTTGCCTGGTGGATCCCAAGGCTTAAACATCATTCCTTAAATCACTGGTGATGCCGAGTCTCTTCTGTCCCAGAGCAAGGGAGCAGCAGGTGTTTTTCAAGCTGGCCACCATAGCCTTGCTGTGGCTACACTCCATGCTGAGGTGCCGGGCGTCTGGGGACCCTGTGTAACCTGGTGCCGCTGTGTCCGGACCCTTGCTGTCTGTCTTGGCTGGTTTTGGAGGCTCTCTGGGGCCAGCAGAAGCACCAGAGGGCTGGCAGGCGGCTTTTATGTGCCTAGTTAGGGTTTTATGGTGGAGCCTGGCAGATACGTGTCTGACTAGACATGTGTGGCTGGGGCTGTCTGTGCTCCTGGCTGGGGGTGTCTGTGCTCCTGGCTGAGCCTGCCCCAAGAGCAGAGGTCATGAGCCACCCCAGCAGGCCCGCTCTGGGGATCACACCCCCAGGTCCATCCACAGAACAGGGGCACTGGGCCCTCCTGGCTACAGCTTTCAGCTCCTGAAATGCGTGTTTCCATTAGTTCACAAAAGGGCTGGGCTGAGCCAGGCAGAGGGGATGGAGGAGGACGTGGCGTGGGCAGGCAGAGACAGGCTCCTGGGAGCCTGGGGTTGGTGGGAGCTCCAGAGCTGCAAGCATTTTGGAGCAGGAAAGTGTCACTGCCCATTCAGCCAGGTTCCTCCAATCTCCTGCCAGGGACTGTTTTAGGCCCTGGGAACTCCAGGGACAGGCAGCAGTGTCCTGGCCCTTAAGCTCGTGAGCTAACTCTATGTAATTTTCCTTCCCTAAGGGACACATAACCTGGGACTCTCACGGCCACCATGGAGAGATGTGTTATAAGTCTCAGTCGTGTTCGTGATCCGAATGAGTGTCCAGGGCAGAGTCTGATGAGGTTTCATCCAGGTGGGGTGTCTGCCAGCTGGTCCACCCTCTTGCTCAGGACTGGAGGCAGATTCCAGACCCACCATCTGAACTGTGGAGCCATCAGCAGATTTCAGGCAGAAGATGAACTTGTTTCCATGCAGGAACTCATGGGTCTGAGCACCATGGAGAGCAGGAGGGAGGAACAAGGAGTTCCTTTCCTTAATGTGTCGTGGAGGTGGGGACATGGAGTAGGTGGCCCACTGGTTGGCAACTGACGACAGTTCTTTGAGCTCTGGAGGTTCTAGTGATTCTAGAAAGACCCCACCATCCAGAAGAAGTGATATATGAAGTTCCAAATATCCATGTTCCCTAGGTCATTTTCCTGTTTGACTGCATTTATGGGAGCAGTGGTCCTTACGTCACCAGGATTTCCAATGGTAGGATGCATTGTAGACTCCATCCTGGTTCTGCAAGGAGCTTGGTCCAGCCACTTGCCTTTGCTCTGAGCCTCAGTTTCCCCACTTGTAAGATTGCATAGCATGAAGACTCCTCACTTGCACAGCTCTCATGATCTCAGCCCGAGGGACTCCACCCTCCGTCAAAGTCTTCAGCTGTCCCGTCTGGAAACACTTGATTCTTCATGTTGATCAGTAGGAGATTTTGTAGCTAATCACTTTGCCGATGGTTCTTTTTTTTTTTTTTTTTAAACATCTTTATTGGAGTATAATTGCTTTACAGTGGTGTGTTAGTTTCTGCTTTATAACAAAGTGAATCAGCTATACATATACATATATCCCCATATCTCCTCCCTCTTGCGTCTCCCTTCCACCCTCCCTATCCCACCCCTCTAGGTGGTCACAAAGCACCGAGTTGATATCCCTGTGCTATGTGGCTGCTTCCCACTAGCTATGTATTTTACATTTCGTAGTGTATGTATGTCCCTGCCACTCTCTCACTTCATCCCAGCTTCCCCTTCCCCCTCCCCAGGTCCTCAAGTCCATTCTCTATGTCTGCATCTTTATTCCTGTCCTGACCCTAGGTTCTTCAGAACCATTTTTTTTATATAGTCCATATATATGTGTTAGCATATGGTATTTGTTTTTCTCTTTCTGACTTACTTCACTCTGTATGACAGACTCTAGGTCCATCCACCTCACTACATATAACTCAATTTCGTTTCTTTTTATGGCTGAGTAATATATGTACCACATCTTCTTTATCCATTCATCTGTTGATGGACACTTAGGTTTGCCAATGGTTCTTAATCTCTTAAGAGACAGGTGCTCTTGTTAGGACCACAATACTATTTCTGCACAAGTCTGTGGGGTCCGGAAGCACACCCAGCTGGAGGACAAAAACATCGTCTCTTGGTGGGGATAACAGGAAAATAACAGCGGTGATGGAGAAACATAAAGACGTGGTAATTCTTGCCATGCGTGAGTCATCTCGTCACTCCTCTGGCACAATGAAGGTCAGAGTCTCTGAGGCTGGTAAATGAGACACATGTGGCAATTGTGTCTGTCTGTCCTGGGGCCAGACACATGGGAAGAGTGAGGAAATCTTTCATTCTGTGACCACCAACGTGAGAAGAGGAGACAGAGGTGAGAGTCGGGACTAAGAACACGCAGTAAGTCCATGTTCTGGGTCTGTCCATCCCTGGGCTGTGTCAGGGACAGAAGGAAGATAGGCATTTCCTCCCCTGCAGCCTCCTGGGGGACTGAGCATCCCGCCTGGAAAATGGTCAGGTTTCTCTAAGGCTTGTGGAGACCTGTGAGGGACAGCAAGGTGAAAGCACTGGCCGCTTCGTGGAACCAGCACCTTTGTCCTCAGGCAACTTTCTATGATATGAGCCTTCAAATGCCATTGAGTCCCATCCATACAGAAGCCTCCTGCGTCAAAAGCTTATTGGCTGTTACCACCCATGGGCCCACTTATGGAGACATGGAAGGGCTGCAGATTTGCTTTAAGCCTGAAGTTACTTTGTAAAACACGAAAATAATGATCAAACATGTCCACTCATAAGAGGCAGTTTGGAAAATACCAAAATGAGGAGAAAATATATTCCTCATTCCTATCACATAGTGTTAACTACCATTTTGACACCTTTCCATCCTTGACTTTTCCTGTATGTTTTTGTTGTTTTACACAGCTGTGGCTATACAGTTGTATACGTTCGTATTGTGATTTTATGTTTTTTACTGAAAGACGTAAACCTATTCCCATGTGATTACAAAATTCTCCTATGTACCACAAGCAGTGGCTGGGAACATGCAGTAGGTTAATTAGTCAATCTACTCTTATTGCTTAATTAGTCTATTTTAAGCTTTGGCTGTTATAAATAATAGTGCAGGGACCGTCTTTGGGCAGTTTATTTTTTTAATGTGGAATCATTTCCTTACAGTCACTTCCCAGAGTGGAACTGTTACTTCAAAGGGTGTGAAAACACTTTCAGGTTCTTCATCTCCTGTGCGAAAGGACAACCTTGGGATTTCACCTTCCATGTTCCCAGAGGGAACAGCATGAGTCCCCTTGTCCCCTTGTCCTAAACCAGCCGATTAGCCTGAGTCTGACCACAGGGTACTCTGTGAGCCCCTTCCCCTCCGCCCTTTCCATCCTCCCTCCTCTCTTGTCCAGAGCTGTGGGCAGCTGTGGTCTTCAGAGGCCTTGAAGAATGCTCCAGGGCGGCATGCTTAGCTGGCCCTGGACAATTCCACTGGAAGCCCTTACTCCCGAGCATCCTGTCCCGTCATGGAAAGGCCCGTGATGGCAACACACGTGAGCAGGCTACACCCCTGGCATGGCCCACAGAAACACAGTGATTAACCCGAGCACCTTCCTGTCTCCTCAAAGTTCAGCCCGGGGGGTCCCAGGTTCAAAGCACTCTGTCTGACTCACTCTTTCCCATTCCCCAAAGGCAACTGCAGTTGAAAAACAGTGAAAGCACCTCCCACCCTGCCCAAACAGAAGCTCATCCCCAGAGCTGGCTCAGTCCAGGGTCCAGGCGGGACTGGCAAAAACAACAACAGCCAGGCCAGAGAGGGCACGCGTGGTCACCCCAGCCCAGGGGCTCCTCCCCAGCCCAGGGGCTCCTCCCCAGCCCAGGACCACCTCTTTCAACCGGCCTCACCCCTCATCCATCCACCCCAGCTGTTGTGTTGTCCACTCTTGGCTTGGATTTTCCTTTGTATATGGACACCAGAGAGAAGGCTGGTCTGAGAGTCCCTTTCAGCCTGATGGCCGGGCCAGGAGCCTGAGGTTACCAGGGCCTGGAGAAGGGACAGGAATAGTAAACTTTACCAGTGGAAGATGCATTTTTCAGGAGAGAAGAAGGTTCCAAACCAAATTCCCAACTTCACAAACATGCACGTGTACCTGAGAGTGGCCCCAACACTTGTGATACTGAGGAGTAAGATGCAGCTGGGCCCCCTGAGCCTCATGGGGACACCCCACCTGCTCTCAGAAGTTGTGTCTGCACTTCCAAGCCCAGAGCTGGAGGTTCTCACTCGACAAAGGCCTCCACTGTGGAGCACAGGCGACAACTCCTCAGGTGTCTCCGGCGACAAGGAGCCCACAGCCTAACAAAACAGCTTGTGGTATTGGGGGACCGTCCTGTTCCTCTCATTTATTTTAAATATTTTTAGGAATAAGGGAGGGCATCGATCATTAAATACACTCTTCCCTGTGGGAACCAGTCATCTCTCTCCCACCCAAAGGGGCCAGCAGAGCGAGGCTAGAACTTGCTTCACATGCAGGGACTCCAGTCCTTACAGACATCCGCTGTCTCCCCTTTTCAGATTAAACACTCCAATTCCACCATTTGTTTCCATGTGACCCAGTTCCTACCTGCTTATCTTCCTTAGGACAAGCCCCACTTTTCAGTTTCCCTTCTTAGAATGCAGTGTGTAGAACTAAACAATTCTTCAGATGAGCCCCCCACACAGAGTTGTTGGTACCTGTGTTCTGGACACTCTGTGCCTCCAGACTCCACCTGCTGCATTGAGCAGCCCACTGTGGGCCTTGACCCAATGTAGAGTCAATAAATACCCTGTCCCTCCGCCTCACCACCCCACTACACACCCATGCCTTTAATATGAACAGGCAACCAAACCAAGATAAGACCATCCTCTCCACGACAAGATATTCAGTTTCTCTCCGTTGTAATTTCATCTCACTTCTTATATTTGAAGCTGGTTATCTTGGACTGGTCTCTGTGAGTGCCCTGAGGTATAGTTCCTGGAGCTGCTGGAAGGCAGAGGCTCCCTGCAAACCAGGAGATGAGAGCACCTCCCCAGAGTTTCTAAGGTTTGGGTTGGGGCGGGGAGACAGCAATAGAGCATGCTCTGTGTGGGTACGACTTCATCACACACGCAGCACCCATATTGATGCATCACCATTCTCTACTTATCAAGGACACATTCCACGTTTTAGAGCAAGCTTTAGTAAAGACTTCCCCTCCGCCCCGAAACTCGAAACTTTTCACACAGAATAACACAGAGGACTTTGGCTGTGTGGTTGAACTTCCCCTCCCTCACTGTGCTTGCTCAGAACTCCATCTTTGCAAAGCCACTAGCTCTGCATCTGGTGCTGATTAAGAGAGTGTCGACAGCGTGCTTTTCTCTTCCTCCTAACTAGGGGGTTGGAGACACACATTTGCCGAGCTTCTCCCAGGTAGCAAACTCTTGCTAGGCGTTCTGCATACCTGATCCCACCTAATCCTTTCCACAATACCGTGAAATCCATTCTTATCTCCATTTCACATATGGGAAATCCGAGGGTCATAGGGGTTAAATCATTTGCCCTTGTTGACAAAGCTGGTAATGACAGAGTTTGGTTTGGAGTGCAGAGCTGTTGACTCAAAAGCCCATGCTTTGTCTACTGCTTCAGACTCTAGACCAGTGCTGTCCAATAGAAATAGAATCTGAGCCACAAACAGGAGCCAAATATGTAATTTTATATGTTCTCATAGCCACATTAAAAAAGGAAAAACCAGGTGACATTAATTCCAGTAATGTTTTTTTTTTAACGCAATGGGTCCAAAATATTAGTATTTCAACATGGAGTCATTTTATTTATGTTTATTGAAGAATTATGACATGCCAGTCATTTTATGTTATTTTCACTGGTGGATTGTATTGTGTCCTTCAAAAATTCGTATGTTGAAGTCCTAACCCCTAGGACCTCAGAATGTGACCTTATCTGGATGTGGAGCCATTACAGATGTAATTAGTTAATATGAGGTCATTAAGGTAGGCTCCTAGTTTAATATACTGGTGTCCTTATAAAAAAAGGGGAAATTTGGAGACAGATATACACACAGGGAGAATGTCCTGTGACAATGGAGGCAGAATTTCTTCACTAACTCTACAAACAACAAAGATTGACAGCCAGCCATCAGAAGGCAGAGGAGAGGTACGGAGCAGACTTTCCCTCATAGCCTCCAGCAGGAACCCAGCCTGCTAACACCTTGATCTGTAGCTTCTAGCCTCCTTAGATCAAGCTTTAGGACTCTGTCCAGCTCAGGCCTCCCTTGACGGAACTATGAGACAGTAGATTTCTGTTGTTTGAGCTCCCCAGTTTGTGGCTCTCTGTTAATGGCAGCCTCAGCAAACTAACACAGTATGTCAGTTAATATGAATACCAGTCCTATGAAGAAGATGGTATCGTGCCCATTTAACAGAAGAAACAAACAAGGTTCAGAGAAGTGACTTACCCAAAGTTACTCACAAGTATGGTTTGAACCCAAATCCATCTCACACCCAAGCCCACTACCTCTCATGACTTTCAGTGGGTATTTCCTCTCAGGCTTTTTGTAAGGGTTCAACTTAGGGAAGGGACAGATCATTCATTCACTCATGAAAACACTTCTCTTAAGGACATTCTCCTCCAGGTTCTTTTGAAAGGCAAGCCGACCCAGTGGGAACAGGGGCTGTGGATCACGCTTTTCAGGAACCCAGTTCTTGGACAAGCCCACTCCTCTGGTCCCCCTGAGCCTGCCCAGTGGACTTCCAGCAGCAGACAAAATGTTTATCTAACTCAGGCCACCCCCAGATGGAGCTATGCTCCTGCCTCAGGACCCACCCTGGACGGAAGTCCCCTTTTGACAACAGAAATACCCTGAACACCGATGAACGAGGGCCCCATTCGTGGTTCATGAGTTTCACTAAGTCCCACTACAGGCATGCATGTCTTTTCACCTCCTCTATGAAATGGAATGGAAAGTAAGCCTGAATCTCTAAAGAATTTTTATTGGCCCTGCCTGTCATTTACTTTGGCTCCATAAATCAAAGAGACTTTAGGCTGCAAAACACAGGCAGCCTCCTAGTTGTAGTCCATCAGCATGTGCTGTGGGCACAGTATATTGTACTTACTGGGTCAAGCAAACATCTTTTCTTCTGTCTGTGATTCTGTTTATTGCATGGGGGGGGCTTTCCTTCTAGTTAATTTCACTCCTCTGATGGAACATTAAGGGACTTGGGCAGTTCTTAAGCACAGTAACAATCGCTCTTTTCAGCGTTCCTTCTTTAGCTTGACCTAGACTCCAAAGGAATTTTTCTGAGACCATAAGATAAAACCAGGCACCTCTTCTGCCTCTTCCAACTACCCCTGCGGGAAGGCATAGGACACAGCAGAAGGCCCATCCCCTCACCGAGCCCATTCACAGCAGGCTCACAATGACACATGACAATAGAGAACCCTCTTGGTGATTTATCCCTCAAGGGATATTCCTGTTGACTGCATTTCTTTCTACTTTTAGTTTTGCTGAGAAATTGCAAAAATAGAACATGATCATTTTATGGTATTACTTGTTACAGAGGTGTATAAGAAAAAAATGTGACCTTAGCCTCCTTTTTGCAATTTTTAAAAAGTTTTAAAATCAGAAATTGAATCATACCATATAGACTGTTTTTCAATTGCTTTGTTTTCTCACTAGACAATACACTAAGGAGTCTTCTAGATCATTAAAGATAAATTGAAGTCATTGTATTCCTCCTGTGTTTCCCATATTTTGTTTAACCATGCCCCTGTTGGTGATACTTAGGTTATCTATAATTTTTGACTCAAAAATAACCCAGCTATTAACATCTGTGTGTTTTGTACACGTATTTTTGTAGGATAAATACTTTGAAATAACATTTTTGAGGAGAAGAAATTCCCACATCAAGTATTGGGAGATACCATTAACTTTCCAATCAAAGCAATTCTTTTTTGTTTTCCCCAATGCATTTTTCCCACCCTCTTACACTTTGGATGTTACGTATCATTTATATTTTTTGCTAACCAGAAGCGCAAAAGTATTCTGTCATTTTAACCTGCAGTTACTTGATTACTAGGAAGGCTGAACATCTTATCATATTTGTATCAATATTTCCTCTTCATCTGTGATGTGTCACTTTTTCTATTGGATTGTTTCAAGCTTTGTGATCCAGTTAGTCAGTCTTTTATTTTCAAAATAATATTTCTGCTTCCATGCCTTGCTTATAAAAGCCTGTTCCTTCTCAAGATTAGAAAATTCTTTGTGCCAGTTGGTGTTCTTTGTTGCAAGCAATAGAAACAAATGTTATTTAACTTAGGCAGAAAAGAGATTTATTAGAAGGATACTGAATAGCTTAGTGAAAGGAGTGGGTGTTTGGAAACAAGCTTTGGAAAGAAGGTCAGATTAGGGGGAGGCTGAAGAACCAAGAACACAGAGAAATGATATCCTCAGGACCGTCGGTGCCACTGGTGCTCTTGCCCCTGGATGCTTGCTGTCAAGAAGCAGTTCTCTTGACTCTGCTGCCATCATCTCTCCCAGACCCTGGTACTGGTTGCTACCATCCCATCATCATCACCCACCACCATCCCCACCACCACCATCAGCCCCAGTGCTATGAGCTCCACTGCTACCAACACCTCCACCACCATCTCCATCACCACCACCACTAGAATTCGGAACCATCTTCTGATTCTTTGTGGTACTGGTTCCAGGTTCAAAGTCTGAAAGTAACAAACTTTAGCTGTCAGGAGTCAGGGAGAATAATCTGATACTTGAGTTCATTTGAGGAGGATTGGTGTCTTTAGAATATGAAGTCTTCCCATCTAGGAACATGGTATATGTTAAAATCTCCCATATACCCAACAATTTTTGTTAATGAAATGCCAACGTGATTTTTATTCATTTATAGGTGATTCTGTTTTCTCTCTCAGTGTTTATGATTTTCTCTTTATCTTTCATGTTTTAAAATGTTATATGGTATTTTTTTCACTCATCCTAATAGGATGTATGGGTCATTTCCATTGAGAGTTCCTTCTCCATGTCTTTCTGTTCTATGTTCTGGCAGATTTCCTTCACTTTATGTTTTGGTTCATTTGCTGATGACTATTTTGGGGACACGGAATGGTAGATCAAATTTTAAGTGTCTAAGAAGATATTTTTCCCCAGAATATTTTTTTATGAATGTACAATCTTCCTGAACTTCTGAGAGTACTAATTAGAGTTTTTAAAACTTCTTTTGTTTGTTGAATTATCTGTACGTCCAAAGGAGTCTGTTCTACTGTCTGTCTCTGTGTTGCGCACGCTGACCTGTTCTACCTGCCTGGTGCATCCCTGTTTGAAAACCAGGTTTGCTCTTCCAGATGGTGGGTACAATGGCCCCTTTCTCCAGGAGGCTTCTTCTCTGACTGAACTGGCTGCCTGCAGGCTCTGGGTGAAGAGCAAGGCTGAAGGCATGTCTATTAAATGAGTTCGGTGGGGCTTCCCTGGTGGTGCAGTGGTTGAGCGTCCGCCTGCCGATGCAGGGGACACGGGTTCGTGCCCCGGTCTGGGAAGATCCCACATGCCGCGGAGCGGCTGGGCCCGTGAGCCATGGCCGCTGAGCCTGCGTGTCCGGAGCCTGTGCTCCGCAACGGGAGAGGCCACAACAGTGAGAGGTAAAAAAAAAAAAAAAAAAAAATGAGTTTGGTGATGTTGACACCAGAAAGCGGGACTTTCCTTTGGGCGCACCTGCCTCTTCTCCAGCCCCTCTGGTTGACCTGTTGACCTGGGGTGTGCCTGGCTGCAGAGGGGAGACCCCCTTTCTTGTATCCATTTGTTCAGAGGAGGTGACGAATGGCTTCCTCTGAGTTCCTACTTTCTGCTGGTGAATTTCCATTCCATTCTCTGGCCTGTGCCAGTAACAACATTTTCCACTTGTCTGACACCTTTTCTCCTCTGAGCTCCAAGCACTTTACAAGCAAACAGTTTCTATTATTGCCCTCTGAATTCTGATGGAAAAGCTGAGAGTTACTGGATTAAAACTGCAATGGTTGCGGGTGATGGTGAGGCTCTCAGACACCCCGGTCGGCCCCCAGCCCTGGGCAGGACCGAAGATTGCTCCCCGGGCTCCATGGGGAGGGGACCCAGGGCTTTAAAGAGATCTTCATGGAGACGTGGCCCAGGGGAGAGTCGTCTGCGCCGGCTCCCTGGAGGCGTCCTCGGTGCCCTCTTATTTCAGTGTAAAGCTGATGGTGCATTTGTCCTTTCCTAGGGAAAGCAGAAGAGAATAGGGCTCTTGGAACCATTCCCTGAAAGGAAAGGCGGGTCAATGGTTTATGGGTTTTGTGGGGATGAGAAGACTCACGGAATCTGCAGAGTGTCATCAGCTTGTCTTGAGGAAGGAGCAGCAGATCTGTGTTGTATAGCCCCAGACAGTGGAATAAGGATCAATTGGTATAAGCTATACCGGGCAGGGTTTCACTATTCGGAGGCCTTGCTGATGCAGTGAGCTGCCCAAAGGGGAGTGAACGTCTGTCCCGGTGGGATCCCAGTGGAAGCTGGTCTAGCCATCTAGTGTGGATGTGCATCACCGCTTGGGGCTTGGGCAGGAGGACACATAAGCCCCCTTCCAACCCAGACACATGCATCATGAGATGTGCCTCTCATGCCATCTCCTCCAGGTGGTGGAGGCCTTGAGGCTGAGACCTTGAAACTCCAGGGCGAGTCAAACTTTGCAGGATGCACAAAGCTCCTTTTTTCCCTCCTTCTCCTTCTTTCAATCAGCAAGCCATGTCCTGGGTCTGCATTTTCCTCCTTCTGTAGGAGGCTTTGCCCTGTGGAAGTGGACTGTCTAGATAGAAGGAACACCTATAACCATGAAATTTGCAGCTGCCAAAAAAGGCCCTGTTGACTGAAGCGTCCACTGAGCTGGTGTGGAGAGTCAGCAGTCAGGAGGTGCGTGTGAATTCAGCTGCCTCCAGTCAGGTGGCTGGAGACTGGCCCTCAGCCACCTGGGAATGCACCAATTTCAGGAAGGATTCATTGAATCGTGAGGATGGAGGGGACACCTAGCCAGGCAGCAAGTGAGGACAAGCCTTCCCTACCCCACGGATCGCAGAAAGAGGCAGGCATGTGTGTGTGACTGCATTTACCAAACAGGTACACTGCTGAGCCCATCTGTATGTGTTATAGCTCAGTTAAACCTTCCACAGCTCAGAGAGGGTCTTAGAATTCTATTTTACAGGTGAGAGATTAGAAGTTCAGTCATGGTCCCAAGGTCTTAGCACCAGCTGGGAGCAGAGCTGGGATTGGCACCCAGTTGTCGTTGGCTCTGCCGTTCTCTCTGATCTGTAACATTGCCTGCCTTGACGTTAAGTGCCACAAATGGGGTCCCATAGATGTCGTCTGACAGGCCTGGAGTCTTTTCTGGCTAGTAGAGCCCTCCCAGGCCCCAAGTGCTCTTTCCCAAGGACTGGCTGCCCCGCGAGTCCCCGGCGGCTTCTCTGGGGTCCAGCCCCGAGCCTCACAGACGCTGCGGAGAGCTCTGGGCCCGAGGCCCAAGCACAGCAGGGCAGCCCTTGTCCAGCCCTGTGGTTTGTGATCCAGCCATTCAGAACGGGCTCTGAGCAGGCACTTATCATTCTTCCACGACCACCCAGTCAGCTCCATGCTGCCTGGAAGTGAAGCCCCGAGCTGCCCAAGCCAGCGGCTGCTCAGCTCTGGGCCCTGCTCCTCCCGCCCTCTGTCTGCCACCCTCACTGCAGCTGGCCTGGCCTGCCCAGCCAAGGGGGATGCTGGAGCCCAGGAACAGCAGGGCCCAGGCATCCCCCATGAGCCACAAAGGGAGATTCACAAATCAAAAGGGCCTGGGAGAACAAAGCTGTCACATGAGCCCATCACAGAGCCGGATCTCAAAAGAACACTGGGCCAGAGGCCTGCCAGCTGTGAGTCACCCCCGGGCCCGCTGGCCATGGGGAAAACCACGTCGGTGGCCAGCTGGCTGCTCCTGGCCAGACTGGGAGGTACAGGGGTCTGTGGGTCTGTGGAGTCGGCCACGGTGGTGACACCGCAGGGGCAGGAGGGAGGGGAAGAAACAGCCTTGGCGGTGATTCCTTTGCTTCTCACTGAGCCAGAAGGAGGTCTGGCTCCCTCCGTCCCATCAACCTGTTTCCAGCCTCTGTGATGACGACAGTGAGGCTGGCGCAACCTTTGAGGTCATTCTCTAACCCGAATGTGGCTCTCCACTGCTGGCCCACTTCTTCCCGGGTGACAGAGGGAAGTCAAGATGCTGAAATGAGCTGCAGCTCCTCTGATATCACCCTGGGGGTAACGTGCAGACTTAGAGCTTGCACTCGAGTGTTGTGATTTCCTCGCGGTGCACTTTCCCTTCCTTCTTTCCTCCAAGCACTGATCCATCACATGGATGGGGATACATGGGAAATACTCGCAGATGTCATCATTTCCCTTTCCTGCTAGTTTAAGAATTCTCCTGACATCACTCCTCTCTATTATCCCACCATCCTGAAACCTTGTTCTTTCCTCCCAGCATCTTTAACTTCTGCACTGAAGCAATGACTTGCGCATCAATAAATACGGAAGAGCCTGGGTGACGAAACATGGCGTCATCGTCTTGTTTTTGTCGCTAACTCCTTTCTCCTTTCTGAGCCTCACTTCTCTCTCATCATTAAAGTGAGGGCTTGATGAGAAGATCTCAGAGAGACTTTCCATTCTAAAATGTCAGGGGTTTAGAAGATGAGCTGTAGCGGACTATTAATTAGGAGAGTATGTTTAATCTTGGGGAAGGATGCAATAAAGTGTTCAATTTGAGGAAGGTTAAGAAATAAGTGCTTGCATCTTTCTTTTGTGAATTCCTTTGCTGTCTCTTTCCTGATACTCTTCCCTAAACCCCCGGGCCTGGGGCTATAGCACTGTCAGAGCTGAATTTGGTCACCTTGGTGACCTGTAGCTGCTGACAGGGAGAGGATGCCAAGGCACTGATTTGGGGTTTCACCCACCACCATATGCCCCGGAAAACTGACTAGGCCTGTCTTGAACTTCTTCACCTGCAGCCAGAGTCCACCTGCCCACAGCCCAGAAGGGAGCCGCTGCCGTGTCCCTTTCAGAAATGGCCTGTCCTTTCCAGCTTCACGCAGCTCCTCGCCATACTGCTGACAGGTGAAATTCACATAGCATGCAATTAACCATTTTAAAGTGTGCGCTTCAGTGCTGTTTTGTGTATTTATAATGTTGTGCAATCCATAAGTTCTCTCTAGCTTCCAAAGCTTTTCGTTACCCCATAAAACGCCCCGCACTCCCTAAGTAATCACTTTCCATTCTGTCCTCCTCCCATCCTCTGGATTCTGTCTTTATGAATTTGCCTATTTTAGATAGAGCATATAAACCGAAATATATATTGTGTGGTCTTTTGTGACAGGATTCTTTCACTTAGCATAATGTTTATGAGATTTATCCAAGTTGCACCGTGCATCAGTACTTCATTTCTTTTTTTTTTTTTTTTTAATAAATTTATTTATTTATTTATTTATAATTTATTTTTGCTGTGCTGGGTCTTCGTTTCTGTGCGAGGGCTTTCTCTAGTTGCGGCGAGCGGGGGCCGCTCTTCATCACGGTGCGCGGGCCTCTCACTGTCGCGGCCTCTCTTGTTGCGGAGCACAGGCTCCGGACGCGCAGGCTCAGTAGTTGTGGCTCAAGGGCCCAGTTGCCCGGTGGCATGTGGGATCTTCCCAGACCAGGTCTCGAACCCGTGTCCCCTTCGTTGGCGGGCAGATTCTCAACCACTGTGCCACCAGGGAAGCCCCATTTCTTTTTTATGGCTAAATACTATTCCGGATAAGCCGAAATTTACTTCTTCGTTCATCCATTGGTGGACATTTAGGTTGCTTCCATATTTTGGCTTTTATGAATAATGCAGCTACAGTTATGTACAAGATTTTGTGTGGATAGATGTTCTCATTTCTCTTGGGTATATGCTTAAGAGTGGACTAGCTCTGTCATATGGTAATTCTCTGTTTAACTTTTTGAGAACTGCCAAACTGTTCTCCAAAGCAGCTGCACCATTTTACATTCCCTTCAGCGAGTATGAGAATTAATTTCTCCACATTCTTGCCAAGCTCATTACCATATGACTTTTTGATTATAGCCATCCTAGTGGGTGTGAGGTGATATCCCATTATGGTTTTGTTTTGGATTTCCCTAATGACTAACAATGTCAACCGTCTTTCACGTACTTATTGGCCATTTGTATATATCTTCCTTGGAGAAATGTCTACTTTGCCCATTTTTTTTTTTTTTTTTTTTGCGGTACGCGGGCCTCTCACTGTCGTGGCCTCTCCCGCTGCGGAGCACAGGCTCTGGACGCGCAGGCTCAGCGGCCATGGCTCACGGGCCCAGCCGCTCCGCGACATGTGGGATCCTCCCGGACCGGGGCACGAACCCGCGTCCCCTGCATCGGCAGGCGGACTCTCAACCACTGTGCCACCAGGGGAGCCCTACTTTGCCCATTTTTAACTTGTCTTTTGATTATTGAGTTGTAAGTGTTCTTTAGCTCTTCCGGATATTAGACCTTTATCAGATATACGATTTGTGAAAATTTTCCCATTTCATAGGATGTCTTTGCATTTTCCTGATAATGTTCTTTGATACAAAAGTTTTAAATTTTTATGTAGTCTAATTTATCTAATTTTTCTTTTGTTGCTCACACTTTTGCTGGCATATCTAAGAATTCTGTCCCAAATTCTGTGCCAAGATCATGAATTACCCTTATGTTTTCTTCTAAGATTGTAACAGTTTTAGCTCTTATATTTAAGTCAATGATCAATTTTGAGCTAATTTTTGTATATGTTGTGAAGTGGGGGATCAAAATCCATTCTTTGCACGTAAATGTCGAGTCGTCCCACTTGAGTGGTGTTTGGATGAGAAAGGGAGTTTTTAAACTGGGTTTTCTGCCTGAGTCCTTATGTATTTCTATATCTGGATATGCAAAACTGTTCGTACAGAAATGCATGTAAGCCAGTTCATATTTTTCAAGTTCACGGCTGTCATGAGCATTAAATGAGACAATGTATGTAACACTTATGTAGCACAGAGTTGAATGAGACCTAATGTTGGTACTTAAGCCCAGTGTGGAGGACATAAATCATCAGACTCTTCAGCAGGAATAAAAGGTACAGCAATCCTTCCCTACAAGGGAGCTTAACTTGCCTGTGCTGTGTTCTCTTTGTTTCTTTCCGAAACAATGTTGCTCCAAAGCCCTGTGCCCTATCTCTGCTCACATTCACTGCATGTGCTGGTGGCACCTCCCTTGTTGCTGGGTCATTTGGATGGACAAGGTGAGTGCCCAGAGATAGCCCTTGCCCTGGGAAGGCAAGGCTGACACCCTGGAGCTTCCCCCAGAGACCATAGTGCCTTGTGCCTGACTGCGGGCCCAACCTGCGACCCCTCTCCCGGTTAGTGGAGGGCTGGCTCTCAGATGTCACCACCACACACCACACAGCATGAGGAGACCGCTGCTCTGAGTATGTGCTCGTCTGTGTGTCCCTATGCCAGGGACAGGTTGCTGGATGGGTCTCCCCTGAGCTCTGGGGCTTAGTAGTCATTATCCTCGGTGGCCACCCTTGGGGGCGGTGTCCACCATCCTAGATTCCACTTCCTTACCCGATCACCTCTAATTACTGTCATTGTGATACCACCGATGTACGCCATCACCCAGAATTAAATATTCTCATTTTCTCCATAACTATTTTCCTTATACCTGTCTCAAGCAGTCATTCTGGAAACACAGCACTGGATGCCCCAGACCCCTGCTTTCTCTGCTTTCTTCCTACCTCTGGGCTCCCTCCTGCCTTCCTCTGTTCCTCCCCTGCTTAGACTCTGTGAAGCATCACTGCAGCCTCTCTCTTGCAGGTATCGTCATATCTCCTGCATCACTCTTCTTGGACTGAGTCCCCCCCTGGCAACACCCTAGCTGTGGATTGAGCCAAGCACTCCTTTCTCAGAGCTGATATCGGGGCAGTTCAGTGCTGTTGGTGAAAATCAGCCCACCCATGGAAGCCCATTCCCCACAGCGGCTGCTTCCAAACTTCTCTATCACTCTCAGCAGGAGGCCCCCCTCCTTCCTTGCAGCCACGATGGAAGCCTGGCCTACCCCTCCTCTCCCTGTATCTTACATACCTTCTTGTGCCAGCCTTCTGGGCTCTGCCCTTTGATGGCCCATTTTTGCTCCCACACTCTCTTTTCTTTGCTGGTTTCTGCCTCATTCTTCCTTATCACAAAGAAAAGAGACTCGATTGTCCCCACACCTCCTCAGCCACTGCTTTGACTCTCTCTCTTTTTGACCACATTTCTTGTCCCTTCCCAGCCTCTGCCCATGCCTCTCCTGCTATGTAGGGATGGGGGCTGCAGCCCTACGAGCTGAGTGAGAGACTTGCTGTTGAAACCAATCAGGAAGGCACCCTTCAGTCTTTAGCTTTTGGGATTTCTCTGCAACATTGGAGTTTGGGGACCATTTCCCCCTTGGTTTCCATGGCGACCCTTCCTTCATGGGGCTCCCACCCCTCCTGGTGGGTTCCCTCTCCAGTTCCTTTGTAGACTCCCCGCCTGCCTGCCAGTGACTTAGACGTTGGGTCTCTGGCTCTGTTCTTGCCCATCCTCTCTCCCTGCACCTCTCCCCTCCTTGTGTCATCTGATCCACCCTGAGGTCTCCCGTGGTCTGGAAGTTCCAGAGGTAGATGTTCTTTTCCTTGCACGCTGTGGGTCGTGGCCTGTCAATGTTCTCTGCGGGGTGGCTGGACAGGGAGGGTTTGATGGTTCTACCAGGAGGGTCATGAAGACTCTGGCTTCTAAGGCCTGAGCAGAGGACCCTCTGGAGAGCAAGGTTTTGGCCACATCCTCAACCCTCACTCGGGTGCTGGTCAAACACGCAGGGTCTGAGCCCCACCCCAGGGTCCAGAGCTGAATGTGGGTGTTGACCACCCCCCTGGGGGATTTACACACACAGCAGAGTGTGAGGGGCTGCTGCGGGCCCATTTCAGCTTGAATAGTGTCCGAGAGGCATGTCTGCTAAAATGGGGCCGGGCAGGGAGAGTCTCTAGGAACTTGATTTCTTAAAATGCTTTTGCCTCAAAATGGAGGCCAGGTTTCCAAGAGAAACCTGATGGAAGGAGCCCTATATTTTTTTCTAATGGAATGAGAACTTATGCTCAGCAAACAAAAGAGATTCTTGTTTGAAAATGACTTTCGGTCCAGCCTTGTGGGCTACCAGGGGGAATCAAATGAAAGAAGAAAAAGCAGTAGCAGCGTAGATGTTTCGCTGTGCCAGAGGCGGGAGGATCTCAGGGTTGAACTATTCCCTTCCACGGTTTGGGGCCAGGCCCGGGTCTGATAACACTCTGGGGAAAGGAGATCAGGGGAATTTCCTTTGAGGGGCTGGATGCATCTTTTGAATTTCAGACAAGGGCAGGGCCCTCCAGGGTGCTTCTTCCTCCCCGGCCCTTCCTCACTCTGCCCCTCAGGGCTGATGCTCAAACCCTTTGCTCACCCAAAGGACAAATGGACCCACGGAACTGGAGCACGTGGGTATTCAGTGGCCGAATATGACCAAAATCAACCCTGGCTTTTGAGCAGGTTCCCGAGGCCAAAAACAATAGTTCCCCCCCGCTCTGCGTTAACACAGTGGTTTGGGTTTAGCTGGTAACTCACCCCGTCACAAGCCCTGCCTTTGTAACCAGCACTCCTGGGCCTGGGCTAACAAGGCCAAGGCTGTCTGCAAGAAACAAGAGCCCCACTATGGGGCCTGCATGCTCTGGTCTCACACTCCCGGTGAAGATGATAGGGATGGAGAGGAAGCAGCTTGGGACAGCCCCAGGCTCTTATGGTTTTGGGAAAAGCATGAACAAGAAAGCTCCCAGCAGCCTCTGGGAAGGGGCCAAGGTCTGGGCTCCAGAACAGTCCTACAGCCACAGCCCAAGGCTTTTGCCATGTCTAGCTACCATCTCGTTACCCAGTGCTGATCCTAGGCCAGTGGCCTCCTCCCTTGTCCCTGCTGGACGCCTGTCACTCACCGTTTATCCCTTACCTTAGCGATCACTCTCAAGAAGCCTTGCTGTCCCCCCAGGGCAGGCGTCTCTGGCGTCTTTATAGCGCCCTGGCCTCCCACCAGCTCCTGTCTCTGTATGAGGCTCTCACCCTCATGCATCTCACCCTCCATTGTAGGACTGGCACGGCAGGCTCCAAGACACACTGCAGGTCCCCCTTTAGGAAAGTGCTCTCTGCTGCTCAGCTGTGAGAGGCGTGGTGACCCGATGGCCTCTCGCTGATTCCTAGACTCATCACACTCCCCCTGGGGCAGCCTCCATCAACTGAGCAAGGTGAGGTACCAGGACATAGCTCTTCCCCCAAGCAATGAGGTCTCCTCTAATGGTCCTGCTCTGGAGCTCTGTGGGCCTGGCCTCTGCCAGGTTATATTTGGTTATATTTGTATCACAGCCTGACCTCTCCCTGTCCAAAGCCACGTCCCTTCATAGGTGGTACCTGCCAGCCAGTCTTTTATACTCCTAACTTTGCCTCAGAGTCTGCTTTCCAGAGAACCACTTGGGACAGGCTGGCAGGGCTAGGACCCATGTGTTTCCTGCACCCGGCACCTAAGGGGTCTCAGAGAGGGTGATGCGGGAGAATAGATGGATGGATGGATAAACGGATGGATGGATGGATGAATGGCTGGAGCTGTTCTAATTATTTCACTCAATCCTCACAGCTTAATTTTCATGAGGTTAGTGTTATTATTGTCTTAATATCATAAGAGAGGACTGCGATACAGAGTGGTTAAGGAACTTGCTTGGGGTCACACAGCCCAGGGGTCAGGACATGGGAGGTGTGGTTGGGGCTCCCTGAAGGCAGAGCCTCACCTCTGAGAGCTGTTTGTGTCCTTGCCCCATCTGCCTGGCATTGTCCTGTAGGATTGTCACAAAAGCCCAGGGAGCCTGACAGAGAAGGAAAAGGACACTTGGGTCTGGAGCATCTGTTTCCAGTGATGCATCCACACCTCCTGACAAAGTTTGGTGTCACAGTGCTGCTCATTGGACATGCATCTTAGGTCTGTGCCACTCTTGAAGGCCTCACCGGCCAGGTTGTCCCAAGGAGGTTGTGGCTGGGCCCACTGTGACACGGTGTGTGGTGGGAGGCCTGGGCCTCTGGTACAGAAGCAAGCCCAGCCCACCACAGTGCTGGCCCCGTCCTTGCACTCCAGCTGCTGAGACCCCTTCCTGGAGGCCACGGCACGAATGCCGGCTTGAGTGTGCACCCAGCACACATGCGGTGCTGTCACCCCTCCCGTCTCATTGATTCCCACAGCATCTCTGGGATCCTTGTTTTACAGGGGAGGGAATAGGCTCAGAAATTAGTGACTCTCCAAAGGCTTCCCAGAGGGTATGCAAGGCAGCAGCAGGAATTTGGACCCAGCACTAGAAGAGACGTGGCCATCCTATGTCTCTGAGTCTCAGCAGTGAGGGGCTGAGCATCAGTCTGGACCATTCTTGCCAGGATGAGAAAATGAGTGGCATGTGGAGGGTATCCAGAGAGCCCGAAGCCTCACGTGAACGAGGGGCCATGCCCGGTTCCTGAGTCCCACACGGATGAGCTGGGTTCCACGCATCACATTCTGGGCACATCCCCCTGCCTCATCTTCATGCGTGGGATGGAGGGTGGGTCAGGAGGGAGCACCATCATTCAGCCTGGAAATTAGAGAAACAGCAGGCAGCAGCAGAGGGATCACTGGCTGAGAAGTTGAGAATCCACGTGGTTCACCAGGTCCCCGCAGAGATGCCTACTTCCACGTGTGCAAGAGCCGGCTGGAGACCTGCTGACCTGGACCCCTCACCTGGCCTCCTGAGTCTCTACTTCCTCCTCTGCAAATTAGGAACAATAATGCCTTCCTGCAGGGTGCTAGAGAGGATGTGAGGCAGGGTATAAACTCTAAAGAGCTCAGGCATCTTAACTATTACTATGATGAGAGGCTGAGGAAGACAGTTTTATGTTCCTTCTTTGCGGCCTAGTAGGGCCTCTCCTCTCTGCCCTTTTGGGCAGGGGCGCTGGGGAAGCCTACTTTCTGCTCCTGCTCTGAGCCTCTGGCTTAGGCCTGAGCTGAGGACTGTCAGAAACTGCTGCTGCCCCCCGCCACCTCCCTCCATGTTTTAACTGGGCCTGAGGGTCACAGTGGCCTTCCCTTGCCAGAGAGTCAGTCTAGCCTGTTGGGTCCCATACGGCTGAGGAGGGAGCAGCAGACAGCCCTTTGGCTTGTTGTGGAACCTGGAGGCTCAGGCTGCCCTTAGATAGGAGAAGCAGCAAAGGTCCTGCAGAAACGTACAGATGGGACCACAGACCTCCCCGGGTGTGGTGACAGTGATGGCATTTGTTGTACCCCAGTTATGGTGGGTAAAAATACAGCTCTGCAATCAAGAACGTGGGCTTTGATGAGCAGGACCTGGGCTGAAATTCACACTCAGACTCTCCAGCAGCATCGCTGACACTGAGTCTCTCAGTGTCCTCACCTGCCAGCTAAGGAGAACATTTGCCTCCCAGGGGCCTGTGTGAGCATCCCGTGCACTGAGATAAGCCCTTTAGTAAAATGTCTGCGTCTCGCACATGGAGTTGTGGGGGAAGTCAGGGGATTCTCACTGGTGCCATGGTGGGCACTGTGTGTGTGGTTCATCTCAGCCCTTACACGGAGGGTAAGGCAGTAGGATACCTATTTTCCAGATGGGAAAAGCTAAGGTAGAGGAGACTATAGACGTGATGCTCAACATCTCACTGTTAATAAGAGGCAGAGCCAGGCTTAGAATCCTGATGTATTTAACCCTGAAGCCTGGACTTATTTACTACCTTTTGCATTATCTCCAGGGGTTGGGATTTTATCTTCCTGATACTCGAGACGCTCCCAGAAATAGGCAGGAATCAATTGAGAGCTTGTGGAGCTGTTCAACAGTGCAAGGGCTTCAGAAAATTCCTCTCCAGACATGCAGTACGGGGCTGCAGGGGATGTCTACATCTTTCCTGCCCCAAGACAGCCTGCCCTTCTGGTCTCTGGTTGGAAACAGAAAGAATTCTGCCCGGCTCCTCTTCCCTTCCCCTTACCTCCTGCCCCCAGAAGATCCTGAAATCAAAGAGGACCTCACGCCTGGTTTGCCCTTATCTCCATTGGTACCCCAGGCTGCCCAGCTCTGCATTTTCTATTTTCAGAGGGCTTAGGTTAATCTGAAAGTCCTGCCAGAGACCACCCACCACCCTTAAATAAACAGCTCACCTTTCAGCCCAGAGCCGACCTCTCTGCCTGGGACGTTTGATAGGCCTGGTCTCACCGAATGTGGCTAATTAGCCCTAACATCTGTGGCGCTTTCACAGATGTCAGAGCCAGAAAACCCGGTCTGTGGAGTCACTTCTTCTGAAAGCCCTTACTTTGGCCGGTCTCCCCGCTCCAGGGCAGTGAAGGCCAAAGCCGAGAAGGCATGTGGAGGTGATAAACGCTACAGACTTTGGCTGAAGCCTGGATGTGCAGAGCCAGCAATGCTCTGGGCTACAGAGCCACGCGTGGGGACCCCCGCTCTGCTCTGCTCCAAGATGCTCCTGGGGCAGGGATTTGAGTGATGGTTAGAAGGAGCTTAGAGTTTATTTGCAATTCTTCAGGCGCTTCTCCTGCTTATCATCTAAAGAGGAAGTGACCACCTCAGCCTAGGACTGGCGTGTGTAGGGCATGCTGGACCCACCTGAAGTCGCTTCCTTGTGCTTGTCACTCTGTTGTCTCATCTTTGTTCCCGCAGACAGCTTTGTCCCTGTAGTAAGAGCCCTAAGTTGAAGATGACGCCTGAGCTTATCTGCAAGGACAGCAGAAAGTGGGGAGAGATGCCCTGGGACAGAGTCAAGGGAAGCCACACTAGGAAGATGATGGATCAGTTCAACCACTAGGGTTCAGGCGGGAGAACCAGGAGGCCCAGATGCCTGTAGGTAGCTCACAAAGAGCTCTTTCAGTTAAATATTTCCCTTTAAAGCTTAGTGGCTTACAGCAACAATTTATTACCCTTCCTGGTTCTGTTCTGGGCTGACTGGGCTCAGATGAGTGGTTCTCGTTTAGGTTGTCTCATGCTGCTACTGTCAGATGAAGGCTGTGCTGGAGTGTCTGAGGGCTCAGCTAGGCTGGACCTCCAAATCAGCTCACTGACATGGCCAGCAGTGGATAGAGGGCATGGGCTGGGAGCTCAGCTGGGATGGTCAATACCCAAACACCTACCCGGGACTTCTCCATGTGGCGTGGAAGTGAGCAGCCAAGAGAGCAAAAGCAAGTTTTCCAAGAGACCCAGGTGGAAGCTGTAAGGCTTCTTTTGGCCCCGCCTCAGAAGTCCTAGAATGTTACCTCCACCACGTTGTGCTGGCCAGGCAAGTCACTGAGGCCAGTCCATTTTCAAGAAAGGGGGTTAGACTTCTCTAGATGTGAGCAGTAACATGTGCTACAGGGCCCTGAGGTAAGGACAAGATGGTTGCAGCCTGGAATCTATTGTCTCCTGGTCTTGTCAGGTAGATTGTGGAAAGCTGGTATGAGGGTTTTCTCCAGGGCCTGTCTTATGTTGCTTGGCAACAGTGAAAATGGTGAGGATACCTCACATACGTACCTTACAAAGCATTTTTCCCATCCACGTGATTTGCCAAAGAGTGAGCAAGAGGTTAGTGAGAGGCAGAATATTCTTGTGTCTACCTCTGTTGAAGAGAAGAGACAGACTGGAAGCAGCTCAGTGACTTTCTTTACGTGACTTGGGTCTTCTGCCATTGGCCAAGCTCAAAGCCTACTCGCTCTGGCAAGACATACACTCAGTGGATGAAATGTCCTCTTGCCCCAGCCTCCCGGGCATTCTCAAGGCTTGGTGGCTTCTTTCCATGATCCCTGGGCAACAGGGTCACTCTTGGGTTCTGACCTGGCTCTCCTGCTCTTTGCTGAATGCCTGGCTAACTGGCTTTACTTCTCTGTGGCTCAGTTTTTCCATGCTTACTATGAAATTGGAGTCAGGAGTGGGGATAAAGCAAAGGAGTCAGAGAAAGCAAAACCTCCCCGGGTGGTACAGAGTGGGCTCTGGGAACTGCCCAGAGGCAAACAAAGAGGCCATTTCCAGCTGGCCCCACTGGCACCTCCCTTGCTGCTTTCCAGGTCACTCGTCCGAGGAGAGCACAGATCAAGAGCTAGCTACTGGTCAGATCCCCAGCTCAGAGCAAGCTCTGTGCATCCAATTGTGTGTGGAACCTGCAAACTGCCCCAGTCTTTAGCCAGTTGAAATATGAAAAGTAATCCTGTTTTGCCTAAATACACTCAAATCATTCAGTTGTGTGTGTGTGAGAGACAGTACGTGTGTGTGCTTAATGAGACGGTTGATATTTTAAAACACTGCATTAGTAGACTTGGTATTTGTCCTTCCTCCCCAAGTGCCTACCCCAATTCTTCTATGTCTTAACTGTTTGGGGGGTAGACTTGGCCGGTACTAGGGTCAACACAAGTGAAGACCGTCCATAACACTGGCTGGAGACTCCTGCACATGGCAGCTAGTCTGGAAATCAGGGTCCCAAATGGCAACAACATCGATGGCTAACAGCTCAATTTCACACGCAAGTACCTTTCTGGGACCCTGGCCTTGAAAGTCTGGAGAACACAACTGTCACACCCACGAGCAACTACACCATGCTTGTGTCGGGAGAAAAGTGCTTCACGGGTGGAGTGAGCTAGTGTGTCTTCCAAAAAGTCCAGACATGGGGGTAAGAATGGAATTTTCACCCCAAGAAGCAAGCTCTGTTTTGACCCTGACACAGGGTTAAGAGGAGAAAATTCACAGCATACAGAGAGAATAAAGCTCTGAAACGATTTTCCTCCCTGAAACGCAGCCCAGGAGGTGCTGCCCCCTGTTGCCAGCATAAACACTTATGTGTAGCCTGGACCACCAGTAATAAAATATAAAACACACAGAGCCCAAGTCAACAGGCAGTGAGGACCAGGACATGTGGTAGGTTCCAGTCTGGCCTGGGAGGTTCTTATGGACATATATATATATATATATATATATATAT
>NW_020172627.1:121683-262196 GCF_003031525.2 Neophocaena asiaeorientalis asiaeorientalis
ATATATATATATATATATATATATATATATCATACTTCTCTCTCTCTCTCTCTCTCTCTCTCTCTCTATATATATATATATATATATATATATATATATGCCATATATATATGGCATACAGAAGTATTTCAGATCTCTTGGAAAGGCTGATAAGTCAGAAGGCAGTAGATGAAATTCAAAATATAGAGCTTGCAAGATGAATGCTATCTCTCTGCTGTCTGGAATAAAGCAAGACCAAAATTGTGCTGTGAGCTGGCCTGGCAGGAGCTATCTGTAGAGGTTTCCAGCCCCCGGGCCAAAGGAAAAAGCAAGACTTTAAAGATCTGGGGAATTAGTGGTCTGGCTCTAGCCATGTTGCCCCAGTAGGACTCTGGAGCTCATCATCTCTGCCTGGGGAAGGATCTGATTTACTGGATGGGAGGCATCTACTTTTCCTTGTTCTAAATCTTAGGGGTAGGTGCTGAGATCTAGAATGTTGAAATAATTACAAAGAGTAGGAAACCCCAGCCTTTCCCTAAAGATCTTGAAAGGCCCTATTCAGAAGATTTTTTTAAAAGCTGCAACAGCAATGTTATGTTAAGTTCTCCTGTGGAATTTATTCCTTTATTCTTTTTCATACCCATCAAAATCCCTCAGCTGAGAGGAACAGCTCTTCCATGTCCCCAGCCTCACTTTACTCTCTGCCGGCTGGTTAGCTTTCACACCATGCAGGCCTGGGGACTTCTCTGATCAAGGGGTCTCTAGTTTCTCTAGTTGGAATGTACTCCTCATTCGTTTATGGCAAGCTATGCCCTTTCTTTAAAATCTGGATCATAAATAGATGTGTAATTACTTAGGAGGAGGGTTTATAAGAAAATTCCAGGTAAAGATGATAGAAGAATGTGTCTCTGCCTTTATCTTTTGAAATGATTTGGAACCATTAAGGAGAAATAAAATAGAAAAAAATTACATGTGATGAAACTAGAAATCAGGCACACCTTTGAGACACAATTGGAGAAGAAGCCTGTGCAGCCCTCCAAAAACAAGTTGCACAGCCTGAAAGGTCAAACAAATGACCCCTCCCTTAGAATGACAACGGTCAGGGACACTGGAGGGTTCTTGAGGGCAGCGTGGCCTGAGGAGGGCTGGGAGTCCGGACTTAACGAGAAAACATGGTGGAAACACATGGACATGTGTCTTTGCAAAAATGTGCATACCAAGGTGGAGGCCAAAATAGGAAGGTGCTGACTGAAAAGAAATGTACAACGTGAGAGTTGTGGGTTAAGTCTTATTTGGGGCAAAATGAAGACTATGGCCTGGGAGACAGGCTCTCAGACAGCTCTGAGGAACTGCTCTGAAGACGTAAGGAGGGAGGTCAATATATATGTGATTTTGGTGTAGGGGGAATACATGGAGTCAAGCACACATTTTGGCTGAAGGTCGCCGCTAGTCACAAGGAGCAGTGCCTCCATTAACGATTTTAGTGCTTCTCTAGATATAAGAAGATGCAAGAAATTGGGTTCATAAAATCTTCTGGACATATCTAACTACCTCAAGGCCTATTCTTCCAGTTTTTCCCAGAGCACAGAGTGCCTCATTCCTGATCTCTGCCCTGAACTCCTTTCAGGGTGTGTTGAAAGTCAGCGACTGCAGTGGCCATTGACTTCATCCTGTAGAAGCAGATGGTGAGGGACAATTTTTCGTCCCCAGAGGGAGGGCAACTGACTTTCAGTTACTGATCTTGGTCACCAGAAGGAAAGTAAACATGAAATCAGAGCCAGAGATATGGATTTGGATATGGATATAGATACATAAATAAATCCTATGCACACAAACATGACATTAAGAGCTTCACTCTAAGTCTGGAAGATTTCCTGACCTAGTTCAATCATCTCTTCAGGGAAGAATGTTAGTGAGAATGTGTTTGTAGACCATAGGCCAAAACCAAGCTGCCTGCTCACCAGCTCTTCTTCAACAACTAGCTGGAACAAGAAGATAGGACTCCCCTCAAAGATAAGCTATGACCAGAAAGAAATCAACATGGTACCTATGCAAGATATGGAAACCAACAAAAGAAGGAAAAGATTAAGACAGAGAGCATGTGAGAAACACGCACCTTAAGCCTTATGCCATCCAAGCAAATGAACTAAAACCAATTCCATGAAATCAATAAAATTAAAGAAAATGTCACCCCTCTAAAATAAAAGAGCTCAAAAAAGAGGTATGAGGGCTGGAAAAAGAGATGATAGAACAATGAAAAAATAAAGAGCTAAAATAGATTAGAAGAAAGTGAGAGTTGAAAGACAGACAAATGTTGTCTAATATATAAATAATTTATTTTCCTCAAGACAATAGCAGAAGAAATATAATTGAAAAATAAAAATATAGTGAAGAAACCTTCCTCAAATAAAGGAAGATCTACATTTACCTGAAATTTCATGACTTAGAAAAATTGTTATAGAACAATTAAAAATGAGAGATATTCCTATAGAGACACTGGAGTTAGAATGCAGAGAAAAAACTCAATGGATGCCCAGGTTTTGTTTTTTTTTTTTTCTTGTGGTACGCAGGCCTCTCACCGCTGTGGCCTCTCCCATTGCAGAGCACAGGCTCCGGATGCGCAGGCTCAGCGACCATGGCTCACGGGCCCAGCCACTCCGCGGCATGCGGGATCTTCCCGGACCGGGGCACAAACCTGCATCCCTGCATCGGCAGGCGGACTCTCAACCACTGCGCCACCAGGGAAGCCCTGCCCAGGTTTTTGAAAAAACAACTCAACTACACGGAAAGAAATTTCCATAATAATGGCTAGCAGTTTTCACAGCAGAATCATTCAAAATTAGAAGGCAATATAATAATCTTTAGAGAATAAAACAATACTTAAGAATTTAACCAAGTTATGCTGACATTTAAAAGTAAATAATAATGATGATACCATGGGCAATATTTCTGAATTCCAGACCCTATGTGAGTGTTTACACATATAATCTCATCTAAATATCTCAAAAATCCCATAAGATAGGTACTGTTATTAGCCACATTTTAAAGATGAGGTTCCTGACACCTAGGGAGATTAAATAAACTTCCCAAGTTCACATAGCTTGAAATGGCAGAACCAGGATTCGAACACAGGAGTCTGAGGCCAGCTCTTGCTCTCCTAAGTAGTATCCTATATTTTCAAACTTGCAAGAACTCAGGGATATTAATCCTTGAAAATCTGCCAGAAGACCAATGCCTGTGATGCAAGAACTGAATGGGAATGGTGTTAAAAAAGATCAGTGATGTGCATTGAATTCACTTTAATATAGTACAGAAACAGCATAGATGTGGAAAGAATGTTTGTTTATGAGGTTTGTGATTGGCAGCTCTAAGATAGCCCAACGCACCTGGCCTCCTAGTATTCATGTCCTTGTCGGATCCCCTCCCCTTGAATGTGGGCTGGACCTAGAAACTTGCTTGTATTGAATAGAAAACGACAAATGTGATGGCAGTCATTTCCGAGATTAGGTTACAAAGACTGGTTTCTGTCCTACTCACCTTCTAGTACTTCACTCTCAGGAGCCCTCCATCTGAGGAAATCACAGCCATGTTGTGAGTGGCCCTAGGGAGGGGCCCATCTGGCAGGGAACTGGTGTCTCCAGCCAACAGCCAGTGAGGAACCAAATCCTGCCAACAACCCCATGAGTGAATCTTCCCCAGTTGAGCCTTGAGATGACAACAGCCCAGGCCGACAGGACACCTTCATTGCAGCCTCGTGGGATACCTTGAGTCAGAAGCAGAAAAGCCATGGCTGAATCCAGGGTCACAGAAATGGTACGGTAATAAATGATTGCTATTTTAAGTTTGTGGGTAATTTGTTATACAGCAATAGATAACTAATACAAGGTTTAAGCATCTTTTCTCTAGTCCCAGTAGCATAAAAATCTCTTTCAGGTCCACCATTCCACAAAGACCTGCCCTGTTCCCAGAGAGGGGCCTGTCAGATTGTACGTTTGTGTGTTTTCCAGAGAAAGACAGGATGAAACTACCATGTACTGGTGTCACCCTACCCCCTCAATCAGAGTAACTGCACACACACATCCTCCTTATAGAAAGTTTGTATGTTTGTGTGTGTATGTGAGTGAAGGGAGTATATCAGTGACAAGGAAAGTGGCCACGATAATTGACCATGGCTTCCATTTAGCAACTAAAATAGAGTTAACCTCTTCCTTAAAAAAAAAAAAAAAAAGCTCTTTCTATTATAAAATAATACGCATTATAGACAATTTGGAAATACTGGAAAAAAAAAGAAAAACGCTTTTTGTAGTACCACAATTTGAACACTTAAAAAATTTCTTTCCTTTTTTTTGATGCAACATTTTACTTTTACATAATTGCTGCCAAAAATGAATATGAATATGATTTCCTATCTTATGTATTTCACTTATTGTTTCACTGAAATTTTTGATTCTTTATTAATTTCATTTTAATGGTCTAATAATATTCTGTTGTGTGTATGCCTATTCTGGGACATAAAAGTTGTTTATCCGTGCTTGTAGGAGGAGAGTTTGGCTTCTGCTTACGGCTCTTGTAAATAACATTGCAGTATATACCTTTGAGCGTTAAGCCTTTGGTATGGTGAAATGTTTCTTAAGTAGATTCCCAAAGGTGAAAAGAATGAGTCACAATATACACGTGGGCTGGCACAGGATGCCAAATTGTTTTTCAAAAGGGTCATTCCTGTTTACACTTCTACCCACAGGGCAGGGAGGACCCACTTCATTACACACTGCCCATCCTTTGAGTATTCCTCCAGAGGAGAGAAATCATTCTTTAGGAGGCTTTTACTTACTGTTTCATTGATAGCTAATGAGGCTAAACCTTTTTTTTTTTTTTTTTTTTTACTCATTTGCATGTTTTGCAACTGAGTAATTGTCTGTTTCTGTCCTGGTGTATGGATCCACAGTCCCTGGACTCCCACCCAGTTTTATTTCGCTCAAGTCTGAGCATCTTCCACCTGACCCTCAGTCCTGGTCAGTTTTCTGAGTGCCCTGGGAGACCCCTAGGTTGAGATCTGTTTTTCCCCATTCAATGAGACTTCAGGGAGGACTGTGTTTGCTCTCCGTGTATCTGCAGTGTCTACACAGGGCCCTCGCCTGGTCTGTGCTCCGTGTGGGAGAATGTGTCTCTTTATCCCGGTGGCAGCTGATGAAACTTCGAGCTGTTATTTCCATCTTGGCATCTTGGCCTCAGGCTCTGGTTCTAGAACTGTGGCTGTCACTAGCTACAGAGGTCACCCCAACCCTCTTCCATTTCTTAACAAAGTCAGTCTTTCTGGGCCTCAGGAATCTCTAACCCCTTCTCCAGAGCCCCCCCTCCCAATCCCCCCCACATCACTGCTCAGTCAATCCACCCGGGAAGCCTGTCTGCCCAGAGAGTTTAGTAACTGAGATGATCACATTTATCAGTTAAAGGCTTCATTTATCCCTGCCCTGAGGTGTGCACAGAGAGATGTTTTCTTGGGCAAACTTAATTATTGCATCAGAAGAAAAAACATGTTCTCATGTTAGTCTTGGGGAGGGAGCGAGACTCGGCAAGGCTTCCTGTAATTTTAATGACCAGTAATGACATCTTCCACCATCCTGAATTCATCGGGTTATTTTTATTCTTTTTACATTCCTTGTCTAAATGGCGACAGAATGTATCAAGGGCAATCTTGGTAGTAGTTTTTATAATTCAAGGAATTGTCGTGAATTTTGAAAGGTCACCGTATCACGGCCTCAACCCTCCGGCTATAGAGCCACGGCTAAGTCCTCTGACCACTAGAAATCTCACGGACTGGTCAAGATTTCCAGAGAAAGGACTTCCCAGAGAACCGCCATTCTACGGTTTAGAAGCTCTCCGGATTAGGAGGCCTCCTCCACTCAATAATCCATCGCCCTGCGGAACAGCAGCTGCAGTGGAAGGCAGCTGTTTTCTGTCAACCTGGGCTGGACAGCAGGGAGAGATTTTCCGCACACAGAGGAGAAAGCGCTGTAAAGACTGAGCAGAATGTTGACCTTGAAGACTGCAGTGATGTGGCACAAACCGAGGAAGCCACAGCCACCTGAAGCTGAGGGGGGCAAGGAACGCATATTCCCCTTGAGCCTCCAGAGGAAGCAAGGCCCCACGGCCCGAGGGCTCCTTGATTTCAGGCTTCTAGCTTCAGGAACTGTGAGAGAATAAGCGTCCATAGTTTTAAGCCACAGAATTTGTGGTAATTTGTTACACAGCAGCCCTTGGAAACTGATACACCGAGATCATGAAACTTTAGGATGATGAAATGGACTTTGGAATATGTGTCTATGTGACTAGTTCTAACTCACACTTTCCCGAGGTACCAACTCAGGGAGGCAAACTTAAATCCATGCAAGGGCTTCAGAGCTTCCACGGCATCCCCCAGATTTGAGTTCATGCCATCCTGTTGCTTGCCTTGGCCTTTCAGAGAGCATCCCTCATAACCCAGAGCACCAGACATTGGCCTCCTCTGGGTCTACCTGTACGGAAGGTGTGGGGATCCAGACACTCTTGGCGTCTGCCGTGATGCTTAAGGAATGAGAGTTGCCGCCCTTTTTTCCTTACAGCTGCGACCAGGCTCAGTGATGCTCTGGCCAGGTGTGGCTAAGATGGGGAGGGCTTCATGGGATCCTCTGCTGCCCCCTGCAACCCCCCTCACTGTAGCCTCGAGCTTACCAGGACCTCCCCCTTACTGACCAAACACACATGTTGGATCCACCCCTTAAGGGCAATTGGAATTTCATCCTTCAGAGCTCACCTCAAACATCCTTTTCTCTGAAAGCTTCCCTGACCTCCCAGACTAGGTCACTGGGTCGGGCAGGATCCCAGCAGGAAACAGATGGTATATTTAAATTGGGTAATTTGATGAGGGTTCAATGAAGGGACTGCCTACAAGATGTGGGCCAGGGTTAGGGGAAGCCTTGAGGGGTGGGGCGGTCCTCTGAGCTAGCAGGGCTAAATTATGCTGGGGGAACTCTATCTCTCTTGGTCCGGGGTTCTCAGATGCAGCTGGCGGTGGGGCAGTGTGTGTGTGGGGGGACAGGAGCAGAGCCTTCTATAGAGGAGGAAGCAGCCCAGGTGTGCAGCAGCCAGGGAGCCAGGGGAACCAGAGCCCACTTCCCTCCTCCTTCCTCCACCTTCTGTCCCCCCCGGTGCCCCATTGGGTGAACGCAGCTGGAAGGGATGAAGATGTGCACGCCTCACATTTTGGCCTGTGCACCTGTGTGACTGTGATGACTTTCCTCCCCTCAGGAGTGTGAGTTTCACAAGGAAGGAAACTTGCATGTCCTGCTCACTATACAGAGCCTGGGGCATAACTGGTACTCATTACATGTTTCCTGATTGGCAAATAGGTATGGCAGACAGGGGGAGTTGGACCTTCCTGGGAGGCGTCATTAAGGAACCCAGTAAGTGACAGCCCCTACGGCCCCTCACTCCCCCAAATGAGAGGTTGCCCTTCTGTCCTCTCTCATCTCCTCACATAACTCGGGAGGTCCCAGATGAGAGGTGCAAGGGGCTGCCCCCGCCTTTCTCCAACTCCCATCATCGTGGCATGCTCACCCCAGCAACCCTGCCTGGTGAGGGACCATCTACATGGCTTGCCGTTTCCCAAACCTGTGGCTGCTCTCCTGAGACGTTTTCGTTCTCCCCTGTTAACTTCTCCTATGTTCCCTGCTATGGACTGAATGTGTCCCCCTAAAATCCATATGTTGAAGCCCTAACTCCCAATGTGATGGTATTTGGAGGTGAGGACTTTGGGAGGTAATTAGATTTCGATGAGGTCACAGGGTGGCACTCCCACGATGGGCTCAGTGTTCTTACAAGGGGAGACCAAAGCTTATTCTCTCTCCAGTGTGTGAGAACGCAGCAAGAGGGCAGCTGTCTGTTAACCAGGAAGAGAGTTTTCACCACTACCCAGCCATCCTGATCTTGAACTTCCATGCCTCCAGAACTTTGAGAAATACATGTCTCTTGTTTAAGCGTCCCAGTCCATGGTGTTTTGTTAAAGCAGTCGGAACTAAGACAGCCCCTGACAGAATCCTCTGGGACCCCCGGCTTCCCTGGGCCTGGCCCCTGGCAACAGTCATAAAGTCCCCCTCTTGTCCTGTGTGCACCATCCTAGGATGGGTTGGTGTCCCTGCTGCAAAAGACACTGAATGATCAGAAGAATGGCTCTGGCTTCCCACAGAGCAAAAGTGAGCCCAGAAATGACAAGTCTGCAACTCAGAAAACAGACCCCTCCATCCTCAGGGGAAGCTGCGTGCCCTGGTCCTTGAAGCTCTCTCTTCAGATGAAGGGGGGAGAGGCCCGCCAAGTGGTAAAAGAGAAGCAGCTTCAGCTCTATTCCACGGCCCAGCTTTGAGCTGAGTGCTGGGGACAGGAGGGGCTCAGCAAAGGCCATGCTAACTGCGTGCTGGGATGGGGAGGCTTAGGGGTGGGGTGGGAGGGAGGAGCTACCTGGGGAAAGTGGTGGCACTTGAGCTAGGCCTCAGGAGGACCAGGCCACTTTCCCAGCGCAAGGAAGATTCTGCTGGAGGCCCTGAAGAGAAGCTGAGACCAGCAGACAGGCTCCTTACATGGGTGGACTCAAGGGCATGGCGACCTTGAGGCCCCAGCTCTGGGTAGGTCCCCAGCATCCTTCTGTTGTCCAGCCTCCTCCGGTTTGACTCCCTGTGAGTGATAGCATCAAAGTCTGACACAGGTGTCTTCGACCCCAACTGCCCACTGCAGTCACACAGGAAACTCTAGAAAGAGCTGTTGATCCTGAGACCCCTGCCCCAGAGGTCAGTCAGTATTGACTAGGCTGGGGTGGGGCTGGGAGGTCTGGCAGCTTTTAAACCTCCTCGGTGATTTCAGTGTATAGCTGGGGTTGAGAACCACTAGTCTGAGGACTGTCTCAAAGGGGAGGTGAACTCTTCTTCACGTGTCCCAGCCTGTTAGGTGGAAGACACCTAAAGTCTATTCTTCCCACCTTGGAAAACAAGGCGCCATCTTAATTTTGTGTTTTTCAAGCCAACGATCTTCTGCAGAATCGAGTGCTTGTGGGCTCAGGGTGGAACAAAGGCTGAGCACTGGCTTTCCCCACTCCCAGTGGAACATCATCTTGTGGGAGCAGGTGGAACTTCTGCAGGGTTGCTCAGCTGGCCTTGGGAGGGAAGCTTTGACTACACCCATGAGAGCTTTAGAAAAAAGTCGCCATGAGATATTAAATGTTATCACTTTCAAATTGCCATGATTTTATAAATATATATATATATCTTGGAATAATTTAAAAAGCCACTTGAGAGATTATTTGAAGATGCGTGGACAGAGTGTTATGTACAGATATGCACATTGGAAACCACCCACTTCAGCAAGAAGGAATGGCGGTTATGTTGCATAACAAAACTCAATGGAGGAGACAGTTGGTGACAGGGAGATTATGTATAATGTTAGACCAAAGAAATATAAAGTCCATACATAAAATATCATCTCAACTGGGCAGACTACAAGGAAATAGGCCACAATTTTCAAATATTTTCAAGTATTGGAGACTTTCAAACATTAGCTCATAGTATTACAAAATGAATTATTATTTTCTTTTCCATGTACTTTAGTATTTCCTAGATTATACAAGAAGCACGTATTATTTTCATAATCAGAAAAGAAATTATAACAAAAAGTCAATGGAGTAGGAAGCTGCTTTTCTCCCTGGAGGCTGGGTTTCTACATTTAGCAAATAAAAAGATAAGATGTTTTGGTTACATTTGAATTTCAGATAACTGCCAAATTTTTACTGTAAATATATCCCAAATATTGCATGAGCTGTATTTCAACTAAAAATGTATTCATTACTTATCTGAAATCAAATTTAACTAGGCATCCTTTTAAATTATCTGGCAGCCCTACCTGGAGGAGAAGGTGAGCAGGCCCAGGCCAGGTGGGGGAAATTTCCTGCAGTGGCTTCTGAGAGCTCACAGGGTTCCCAAGCTGTGCCTGCCTCTCTGCCAGAGGTGTTGATGGCCACTGTCCATGCAACAGTGACACCCTCTCCCTTGTCTTCTGGTTAATAGTCTCCTTATTTCCTAGACTAAAATACAGCTGCTTCCTTTTATACATCTATCTCATGCAAATCGTGACAATAATGTTTATTTGCGTTGTATGTTTAAATTCTCAATAGGCATCGTAGCCTTAATCACAGGTATGGATGTATTTCTGATGGGTCACCCAGTAAGTGTCAGCTTCTTAGCACACCATTTCTAAGGTCGAGGCTATTCTTAGCCCCATTTCATGGGTGAGGAAGCTGATCCTCGGAGAGAAGGGCAAAAACTTGCTCCAGGTCACACAGCTGGAGGACTGCCAAGCTCACTGCCCTACCTCAAGTCTGCACATGGAAGCATTTCTCTGCAACAGGCTACATCACTTCACCATTTTATAGTTTATTCTCCGAAGCAACCTTGTAAGGCAACTATTGGGAAGGGAAAGCTAAGGCTCCCTGAGTTCCCTCCGCATCCCAGCACAGTTGGTTTCCATTGGTCTCTTATCTTTCTCCCGTCTTCCCTCTCTCTTCCCCTCCCTCCTTTTTCTCCCCCTCCCTTCCTTCTCTCCCTCTCCTTCCCTCTCTTTCCCTTTCTCTGCTCCCCCCTCCATCTTTCCCCCTTCCCACAACCAGCTGCAATGAAAGCATTTGGAATCCTCGAGGTCCACTAGATTCCTCTCACATGCTCTGAGATCTCAGGCAAATCACCAGAGCTCCCTGTACTTCAGTGTTCTCAGCTGTAGAAAAGGAAGAACAGTCCCAGACACGTAAGCTTGGCGCTCAGTGGAAAAACCACCCCATTGGGTTTCTGACATTTCTAGGTAGTTTTCAGGTGGGTTACAGTGAATAGTTCTTCAAAAGCAAATTTTTCCCCACTATCCATGGCTTTAACTGCTGATAAATGAACCAAATTAAATCAAACAAAGCTATGCATTGTGTCTTTGAATTTCTGGCTTGATTTCCTACCCATCTTACTTTGCCAGAAAGAACCAAGATCAAGATTTTTAAGGAAAACCCCTACCTATACCCAGTTGTCCTTATTTCTTGGTGAGATCTTTACACTGAGAAGTCTTGCTATGAAGAAATTGCTTCTCATTTTTCTTATCCTCTCAGTCCCTCCAAAGTCTTTCACCAAACCAGGTCCTGAAACTTTCTTGGAAATCCAGAAAGTTAAGTGAAACAAGAGCACCGTAGAAACCTAAGAATATATTAAATGGTCTGGCACAAATTAATGAAAACCTTTTTGCTTGAAAAAGAAAAATAAAGATTCAGTTCATTCAAACAAGGAGAGCTCTGTGGAGAAAGCATACATTTTCCATTTGCCTTCAACACCTCCAAATGTCCTGAGCAGAGGGTGAGAAGCCAGCACACACATGCCATCTACATGTGTGGGGTGAGGGAGAGGGATGCCCAGCGTGGGGCTGAATCCTCCCAGAAGTGGTGAGAGATAGAGAAGGAGGAAACAAGCATTGAAAGGTCCAATGACTGGCCCAGAGTCACTCAGCCAGTGAGTCGTGTTCCTGGACCCAACCCCTGGGCACTGAGCTTTCCATCACATGACTCCGCCTCTAAAGTCGAATGAAGGATGGCTGCTTCAAGGTCACAACTGACTGCGTGAACCTGCAGTTGGCTGTGGACCCGCCATTTGGGCTCCCCCTCATTGCTCTGGGGAAGCCCCTGAAGACTTCCCATCATCTTCATCCTTGGGCCCCCATTCTATTCCTATCTGCCTCTCTCAGGACCAATTACATATATTTTCCAGCTTCAGCATGAGGGAGAATGCAAAGATCATAGATCCCAACCAAAATGAACTGTGTTTGAATGACTCACAAAACCTTGGTGAACTGGAGCAAGTTATTTGACCTGTAGGACTTAGTTTCCTCATCTGCAAAGTGTGTACATTAATTGTCACTCCCAGGGCTGTTGGAAAGATAAACTGCACACTGAGGATGCTGAATAACCTCTTCCTGTTCCATTGCGGACTCCGTCCTCCATCTCCTCCCGCCCTCAAAGTGCTCCAGATCAAGAGCCCTGAATGGTTGAGAAAATGATTGTGAAGAAATCTAGTATGCAGAGGCCAACAGCATCCCTCTCTCAGCACAAGTAATACATCTCTAGTCCTAAGAATCAGCCTTGAGCGAAAATATGTGTAAGGTGGGGTGATGGGCAGGGATCTTTTGTCTCTTCCCAGGGTCAGGGAGAGGTCCAAGTCAGGCTCTTCTCACAATCAGGGGTCAGCTCCATTAACCAGACGAATGCTTCTTGGGGCTCAAGTACACACTAGGAAGATCTTGGAAAAGTGAAACCCTGGTGATATCCAGGGATGGTGGTGTGGCCAATTCAGGTGACACATATCCAAAGCTCTATGCAGAATGGCAGAGGGGCTTGGAACTGTTCCCTAGCCCCAGCAGAAGGAAATGCCCATGTCAGGCGTCCTGTGTCCATGCTCCTGCCGCTGGCCTGGCTCCCCATCCAGTCTGCAGCCTTCTGCCAAGGACTGAAGTCACAGTCACCTTCTCTTCCAAGACCCGCTCTGTGTCTGTGCCAGGATTTGGGCATTAGCTCCCTTTCACTTATTTGGAGGGGATGGATTATGCCAGGGTCATGCTAACTGTCATTTAGAGATTATTTTTGGACGCAGAAACCTCTTTAGCAGCAGGCATTGGCAGTTACTCAGCGAATAGGGGAATGAGACTCTTGGATACTCCAAGCAAACCTGCCCAGGGGAGGTTCTCATCAAATGGCGCTCTGGGGACTGCGTTTACAGACTCACCTCTGGAATTCCCTGCGGTGAGCGTGCCGAAGCTCCAGCCAGGATGGGGCCTGCTCTGCTTGGGCAGGACTCACCCTCCTTTATGTTGGGATGGTGTTCAGGGGTGCACTGATGGGAGGAAATGGAGCAGCAACCAGAAACACCTACTGCCTCAGAGGAGAACCTGGCCCTAAACGTTTCAAAAGTCCGGTTCTTTTTCAGTCCTTTGCTGCCAAGCGCTGACTGGCCCTGGTCCCCTGTGGCTAGTTCCCATACGCTTTGTGTGTTTCCATCTTCATGAAGAGAGCCTTAGTTACAGGCTTTCAAAGATGCTCCGAGGCCTACTGCACACCTCAGTTCGACCTTGCGGGCGTTGCATGGGGCACGCTCACGACAGATGTTGATGGGTAATGAAGACCCCTAGGGAAGATTCTCTTCAGACTGAAGAACAGGCCTTTATTCTTTCCAACCTCCAAGGAGTTTTAAACTTTGAGGGGCTCTTAGAGATAATGTAAGCCAGTGACTGTCTAACGTTTTCGACTGACTCCACCATAAGAATTACACTACATATCTGTGTTGGTTTGCTAGGGCTGCCATAACAAAATGCCACACTGGGGGTTTTATGGGCAGAAATTTGTTTTCTTCCTTCCACATTCTTTGCTGTTATTTTTCTAATTTCATATTTTGGATGTTTAAGTCATTAATTTTGAGCCTTCTTTTCTACCATAAGTATTTCAGGCTATAAATTTTCCTCTAAGTACCATGAAGGTCATACACAGTATTTTTAATTATATTCGCTTATAAATATTTTCTCATTTTTATCTTTATTTTTCTTCCCATGAATTCTTTACAAATATGTCTTTATAATTTAAAAATATATTTTAAGTTATCTTTTTGTCTTTATTTCTAACTTAATTACATTATGAGCTGAATATGGGGTCTATATGATACAAATTTTTTGAAGTTTGTTGAGGATAGCTCTATTATCAATATGTGGTCAGATTTTATAAATGTTTCCTATGTGAGAAAAGTGTACATTCCCTATTTGTTAGGTATGATAGCTGCTTGTCGTATCAATTATTTAAAAGATGTTGTGTTAAAGTATTCCTTTAATAAGGTAGATTAGTCTATTTCTCCTGGTTCTGCCAATTCTTGCTTTGTATATATTTGAGGTTGCTATTGGTAGTATGTAAGTTTAGAATTTTCTCTTCAGGTTATCCTTTCCCTAACACATTTTATTCCATTTTTAATTTAAATATTCTGTGTCTTTAGGTTTTACAGTTATCTATTATAAACATTATTTGGTTGGATTTGTGTTTTCTTTTTCTCAGACTGATGGTCCTCATATTTTAAGTAAGATTTTTGTCCATGTATATCTAGTACTATTAGGATTTACGCCTGCAATCTTACTATGCAATTTCTATTTATCTCCTTCTTTTTTCTCTTTTGTGTTCTCCTTTTGTGCCTTTGGATGGAATGCCTTAAAATCTGATTCCACTGTCTTCACTCTACTTGTTGTAAGGGTATACACTCTCTGTCTTCTCTATTAATGTTCACCTTAGCTATTTCAATATGCATATTTAAGAATGTCTAAAGTTTATTAATATCTTTATGTCATCTAAAATGATATCCTTAATTCACTTTTTCTGGGTTTAATACTTGCGAGAAGAAGATTTACTGTGAAGCTAATGAAACATGAGTTTTAGTACTCTTCATTTGTATGAGCTCTTTCCAAGATGCTGAGCCTCATTTTGTTTTTAAAATTTAGTATTCTCTTTTTTATTTAGTATTTATTCCAATAACTTTAGTATTTATTCTAATAAATCATAACAAATTTAGTATTATTCTGTGCTAGCTCAGCATTACATCTGAAAAGATGTTTCTTGAATTGTATCTATTATTTTGCCCCAGTGAGGAGATTCATTCAGGGGATCTAAATGATGGCACTGCTATGGCAGGGACTAAGATTGTGAAACTTGCACAAAGACCTCTGGGTCCCCGGAAGTCTCCAGGCAGGAATCAGGCTGAGAAAGCTACTCTGCTGCAAACATGGCCATTTCTTATAGAAAAGGAAGAATCTCAAAGACAGTGGGCCCAAGAGCTTGCGAGAGCAGTGAACCAGGAGCCACTTCCAGGAAAAAGAACCAGCCTCTAAAGTGGGATGTCCCTGACCCCACAGCACGGGGTCTGTAGGAGCCCAGCTGGATTGCAGTAGTTGTGATGTGGCTCCATTTCAGTTTCATCCCCTTTTGGTGGAAGTGTCTCCTGCAGTTTTTCTGCTTCTGCCTCATCATAGTATCTTAGGGTGGGGATGGGGGCGACTAGTCTTTTTAGTCTGCAAATCCCTGGGAATGACTTTGATGATAAAATCCTTAACTTGGAAGAGCCTGATCCTATAATGAGATGAGCCTTTTGGAGACAGAGGTGAGGCCATTTTGCCAGATGCCCTTGCTCTGGGCTCAGAAATGCCCCTGACTGCAGTTTGGTTCCACTCCCTGGAGTGTCACCAGAATTGTTCTCTGGGGCTCCTGGACCCACTCCTAGTCTGTTTCACATCAAAGGCTGATGGGGACATTGCTGGAAAAAGAAGTTCGCACTGGAGTTTCCTTTTCTTAATGGGTTTTCCTTTTCTTAACATTAAAAGAAATACACAAAATATTAAATATAAATACTTACCCATGGTGCTGTATCATTTTTAATAACTGAACAAAATATTTTTGAGCGGTGACCAAAGTCAATTAACTTGTCTATTTAATTTCAAATATTATGCCCCTTTTCACATGAACAATTAGAGGAGGCATTTATGAAAACTGATATGGGTTAAAATAAAAGTCATTTGTGGATTAGGAGGATGGAAATAATATGAATGTGCCCTTCAAGTTCCCATACTCTTGCCAGGGGGCTCTTAATGGTGTTTCCGAGGTTCCAAGCAGCCCATAGGAGGAGGAAAACACGATCATGCAACATGACTTACAGTGCCCTTAGTATAAACAAACCGTGACAGCTACCCAGGAGGCATACTCGGTTTATGTTGCCGGGACTTGAGACTCATGTCCCTTTGGCCTGTAACTGAGCACTCACTGTGCAGGACAGGGGACAGTGTCCTTTATTAGTATCCTCACAGGGACAGCGACTGGAACTTTCCCTGGGTGTACTTGCATTTGCTTTACGTGTGCCTGTGCTCTAACTGTGAAGTGTAGGTACATGAAAGGAGCTCCAGGGAAGGGGGCCCAAAGAAGTTGTTCCATGCTGCTCTGGCTAAATCCTTCACCCAGTCGTCGAGGAATAATATTTGTCTCAATGTAACATTTAATCATGAAGTGATGACGTTTTCAAGGTTTTACTCTCTGAAACCTGGAGTGAAGGTGGTCTTCACTGCCTTTTAGTTTAAGAGTAATACCAATACATGTGTGGCCAGACTGAAACCCAGATTCCATCCTGTAGAAGGCTGGACAGCTGTTTGACCATGACACCTGCCTGAAGAGCAAATCACCTGCCTGCCCCTCCACCCCTGCTAAGTTTCATCATGCGCAGATCAGGTTGCTATCTTCTCCCTCACCCCTACCGCCCCACCTCCTCCACCCTGTACAGGGAGGTTCCTGAGGGTGAGACCCACACCTGGTTTGTTTACAACCTGTATTGGTTTCTCAGGGCTTCCATAACAAAGCATCGCAAACCCAGTGGCTTAAACAACAAAGATGTATTGTCTCACAGTTCTGGAGGCTAGAAGACTGAAATCAAGGTATGGCCAAGGTTGATTCCAGGCCTCTCTCCTTGGCTTGTAGATGGCTGTCTTCATGTTCACATGGCATTTTCCCTATAGGTATGTCTGTCTCTAAATTTCGCCTTTTTATAAGGATAGCAGTCACATTAGGGCCCATTCTAATGACCTTATCTTAACTGATGACCTCTGTAAAGTCCCTATCCAAATAAGGTCATATTCTGAGGTGCCTGGAGTTAGGACTTCAACATATGAATTTTGGGGGGACATAATTCAACCATGGCATCTCCTAACAATGTCAGGCGCAAAAGCAAACTAGAAGAATATTTGGAGAATTAATGATTGAAGACATGAATTGGGATTTACTTTATCAATAGACAAAGTGCACTAAAGGTCCAGGATTTTCTGTTATAGTAATAATTCTAGGCTGGAAAATCTAAAATAGGTGTTACTAAATGCTCACGTTAGTCATAAAAGCCTTAGTAAAGCTTAGAAAAGGACGTCTCACTTTCAGTTACGTGATTTCCTGAGGAACACTCCAAGAGCAAGTAGTTATAAAAAGTACCTCTAAGTAAATGAACGAGTTGACCCTATGCAGGGTCATTATCCAAATGCATCCAGCTGAATAACAGGAAACCTTCCAAAAGTGATGACTTGGGTTTCAAATGACTAGTCCTGATCTGGCACTCATGAGATGCCTGGTTAGCTATCTGGCCTCGTGACTTTAAAATGAGCACACCTGCTCTGAGCCAACACTCAGCTCTCTGCCCTCTACACCACTGAGTCAGGGAGGCTCTCAGTGGGGAGGCCGTCTTTATTTCCCTTCTCCCCCTCCAAAAATGGCTGTGCTTATGTTTTTCTGATTAAAATGGTAATGAATTGTAAAGAAGATGTCTAACAATTCTGAGAGTTAAAAAGAAAAATTTCCTCAAAACTTCTAGAAGTCTGTGATAGCAACTATAGCAATTAGGTTTATATAATCCCAAACACTTTCAAAATACATATTTACATTTAATATATGATGGATATTCACCCAAATGGGATCCTACAAAACACACTGTTTCATCAGTTGAATTTTTTTTTTGAGCATTCAGATATTTATTGAGTTGATATAATCCTCACCAGAGGCATACTTTATTTTTAATCGATAAAAATACAAAGATTTTTCTAAACTGGTGATAAAGAAAATCTTCCAAAACAGCAAAAATTCAAATCCAAAGAAAAACAAAACCCATTTCCCTATTGACTCCAGTTTGCCATCTGCTTTTAGCATCAACCTTGTCCCAGAAGAGGGGATATATGTATACGTATAGCTGATTTACTTTGCTGTACAGCAGAAACTAACACAACATTGTAAAGCAACTATACTCCAATAAAAATTTAAAAATAAATAAATAAATTTAAAGCATAAACTTTAGAATAAGGATCTAAGCATAGTTATATATTTTGAGTACCACATATATTATAAACTATACAGATGGACAATAATAAAGAAAATAAAGTAAGTTACTTTATTTTATAGAGCTGCCTTACATAAAATAATGCTATCATAAACATGAAATCCTAAAAAACATCATCAAGTTTAAACTTTCTACCATCACGTGAATTTTGAACTTAGTAAAGCATGGCCATGAACCCACGCAGAGCTACAGCAGCCTGCGTGGCACCACTGCAGGACGTAGCTCTCCCTACTGCCCCAGCTCTTTGTTGAAGACATGCACCACTTCTGATTTTTTGCTACTATAAGTATCATTTAATAAAATTCCCCCTATGTACACATTTTTATGATCACTGGATCATTTCCAAAGGTTAAACACCCTGAAGCAGAATTACCTTGTCAAAATAAATGCGTGTTATCCTAAAGATTTTTTAAAATATCCTTCAAAAATATTGGGTCCATCTTCACTCTCATTAGTAGAGCATGAAATGGTGTTTACCCACATCTTACACAACACTGGACATTATTCTTTTAAAATTTTGCCAGTTTGATGGACAAAACTGATAACTTACAAATAACAAAACCCACTCAAGACTAGCATCTAAACCTACTACAGTTTGGTGGGGTTTTTTTCTTTCCTCATGTACCGGGTCTTGGTTCAGAGGCTTGGGACTGTCAGGACCAAGGTGTCTGAAATTCTTGTGGCCTTTCCTAACTGGAGACAGACAATCTTGCTTTCTGAGAGGGAGGAAGAAGATGAGACAAGAAAGAAGGTGCAGCACTTAGAGCAGGAAAGCAAAACTTGCCAGAAAGCCCCTGTAGGTGTCTGTTTTTGCCTCACTGGCCATTTAAAAGAATTCTTATTTCCCAGCATCCTAGAGCCAAAGGTGATCATGTGGGCCTGTAACTGTACAGATGTTGTTAGCTTCCTGTCTATTGACCATTCTTAACTTCCTAATAATATTCGTTGAATTTTTGCTTAGTCTAGTTTTTTTCTGATGGACTTTAGGGGAGGTCCCTGAGTTACCTTATATTAAAGCCCCGTAGACTTGAGCACACAGAGACTTCACAGTTCTTGGAATTTGGTTGGCTGCCAGCCAAGAACTTAGGAAAACATAAATACTACTTCTTGAATACTTATCATATGCCAAGCACTTTTCCAAATGCTTTACATATATTAACACATTTTACCTCATAACTGCCTTATGAGGTAGATACTATTATGATACCCATTTAACTGATGAGGAAATTGAAGTGCAGAGTGGTTAAGTAATTTGCCCAAAGCCACACAGTCAGAAAATTAGAAGCAGGGAGCTGGGATTTGAAGGCAGGCAGGCTGCTTTCTGGCCTTGTATTCTACTGAACCGTATCAGTGAGTCTTAAGTGACTTTCGCTATCATATCTTAATTATGTGATGAGAAGTGTTAAAAAGCAAACAAAATATACAAACATTTTAAGCCTATACCCTAAAGGGAAAGGTGACAGCTGTCTGAAGCGGGACGCTACAGGAAAGACGGTATATGCCTCATTTCTCATCAGTGTCGATCAGGTTAAAAGCATAACCATCTTCTTCCTCATTCATTCTGTGTTTGTGGAAACTTCATGGTGATCAAAGCAGTTTTGGGGCCAAGGGGGAGCCCTGCTGTAAACCGAACTTCTGTGAGGAGCCCTGCTTTCCTCTCCAGCCCAGGGCTGTCGACACGGAGTCTGGGGTTTTGTTTGATTCTCCTTTGAAGAAATACTTAGACTGTGCAATCACCATAGCCTGGCCTGGTGAAAAGACGGAAACCCAAAGGACCCAGTTTCAAGGTCACTGGAACCTGAGGGACCTCAGTTTCTACACCTATAAACTAAGGCTAGTTTGGATTCTTTGGCAGGAATTAGTTTATAAAATCAGCGGATTCTGTGTAGCCCCAGATGTGCTGTGATTACAGACACAATGAGGTTGGTTTTTTCTCACAAAAGAGAAGTCTTTGGTCTTTGCCCAGAGCCAAGGTGGCAACTCCAGAAGCCAAGTTTAACTTCATTTCACTATTCAGAGCCTTCTTTGTCCCAAAAATTTCATGTCAGATATTCCTCATTTAACAGTTAAAAAGTGCATTTTGGGCCTCAGAGGGAACTTCAGAAATGTGTATAATGCTCCAATGTTCCATGAAAAGTTACAGTCCCAGGAGAACTGAGTGTGGCTTTCCCTTTTATCTGTCTCACCAACCTCCTTCCTGCTTCTCTAGCTCCTTTCCTATTAGAAACTCACATGCCCTGTGTTCCCAAAGTGTATCAGTCAGGATAGGCTAAATTTTGCTGCAATAATAAATCATCTAAAAAATCTCAGTCAGTTTCTCACTTTTATGAAGTTTGCTGTAGATCTAGGTGGCTCTCTAGGGCAGCTCTCCTCTGTATTTAGCAGATCACATGGTTTCTTTCTTTTGGCCTCTCCATCTCAACACTCTTCATGGTTGCAGATGAAGAGTCAGAAGATCAAACATCTGTAGTTAACTGCTTTGCCTCAAAGTTTGGCCCATCATTTTCATTTCTTTGGTATGAACTAGTTACATGGCCATATCTAACTCCAAGGAATAGAACTTACAATTCTCTGTGTATGTGAAATTAGAGGAGAACAAGATACTGACAAACATTAATTTTGTTGACCATATAGACCCAAACTCTCTTGATTAGATAAAGAGTTGGATCTGGCTAACCTGGGAGCTTTTATCTTTTGGTTGGCCAGACTCAGGATTATGGAGTCTTGGTGAGAAATGAATTTGAAGGCCACTAGTTCAATTTATCCTAAGTTAGGATCCTTGGTATCAATCCTAACAAATGACTATCAAGCCTCTCTTTGGGGCTTCCCTGGTGGCGCAGTGGTTGAGAGTCCGCCTGCCGATGCGAGGGACACGGGTTCGTGCCCCGGTGTGGGAGAATCCCACATGCTGCGGAGCAGCTGGGCCTGTGAGCCATGGCTGCTGAGCCTGCATGTCCGGAGCCTGTGCTCCGCAACGGGAGAGGCCACCACAGTGAGAGGCCCATGTACCACAAAAAAAAAAGCCTCTCTTTGGCCACTTCCAATGTTGGAGTCTCACCACCTCATGAGCCTGAAAATTCCATGCTGAGACAGCCTGATTGGAAAATTCTTTCTTGCTCTATACCTGTGTTCTTGGCATAGCCAATTCCCAGGACTACTCTCTGCCCTTAAATGGAGCTAGTTCTGTCCACATACTCTCTTCCAAGACCATTCAAATGACTGAGGCCATCAGCATGTCTCCTTTCAGTCCAGGCTACATAGCCTCAGGTACCTCCCATGCCGCTGACATGGCCTTCATTTCTCACTGTCCTGATCACCACTCTCTGTATCACTTCCTTTTAGTGAGGAGCTCAGAAGCAATAGTCTTGCCATTGCCAAATAAGGTTATCACTGCTCTTTTCTGGACTCTGCACAATTCTAGCAATGCCACCTGAGACAACATTAGTTTTCCCAGCAGACACATCACACTCTGAGCTTATATTCCATCTGGACCTATTGGGAATTGAAGCCCAAGACTTACCCCTCTTCCCTTCCAGGGTTCTGTCCAGTAGGCAAAAATAGATGAAAATTGAAACAAAAAGCCTTTATTAGTGGTTGGGCATGCATCCCAAGATTGACAAAAGGCAGGCGTCTGTGATCTAAACTGGAACAGAGAATTCGTTTTGGTTCTCCAAGGCTGAAGGGTGACCTCAACTCTCTCCATCTGCACTGAAGACAACTAGGAAAGAGCGTGAGGCTGACTTAACTCACTCATTCATTTTAAGATAAAGAAGCTGAAACATGTATAGGTGTGTACACACACACACACACACACACACACACACACACTCACACACACACACACACTCACACACACACACACACTCACACACACACACACACACACACACACACACACACTGCAAGATGGCCAGGTGTCCTTACAGAAGACAAGTTCTGAGGCCTGACTGTCTATACTTCAACAGGAGAGAAGGAACATAGATTTCTGGCTCTTCTACAGGCCATGAAGCAGATTGTAAAAGAAGTGAGTAAAGAAGACAAAGTGGCCTTGTCCACTGGTTAAAGGCTCTCAGTGAATATACTTTATTTCATCTTGAGACCATTCTCCAATATAATAGGATCATTTCCAATCATGATCTGATGATCCATCAGGCTAAGTACATTGTGTTATTTGCTTCTGTGTTACCTAAGTTACTTAGCAGGAAAGGAACTATTACAGAGAAATGAGACATGCATCTTAATATTTCTAACCAGGTTGATACTCCCTGAGTGTCATTTTAGCTATGTATTAATATTAATCTTTATTGTGTCAAGTTATTAGGATTTTGAGACTATTTATAATCACAGCATAACCTAGGCTATCCTCACTAGTAGGCTTTTTAAGACATAAATGTGAACAAAATCATTAATATGTAAAAATGGTCATACAATTATAAATTCCCTGCATTGAAAAGAAAATTTTATCTTTATTTATAATATTCCTAAGGTTTCATTTTTATACCCACATAGGGCTTCAGTAATTCTATCGGATACTAATAATCTTAGGAGACCCTAAACTACATGTACACACAGCATTCTGATCTAGGACATGTTTGTATAGTATAAAGTGATCTAAACCAAATCACTGGCTGAGTTCCTTTTGATAATGAACTTCTATTTTTTATATCCAGACTTCTAAGTCCCTTCCTTTCAAAATCTAAATTCAAAGATTTAATTTTTTGAAACTTGGTGTCATTCCCAGAAATGATGTATTTCTGAAACTTTCTTATGGTTGGCAATACCTAAGCTATTGTCCTGTCATTATGATAAATTGGCCTAGTCTATAGATATTAATTGGAAACTTATGCATGCCTTATCAATATTGCATTATAATTAGTAGAGCCATCTCAAGGTTCCGTACGCTAAGATGAGAGATGGGGGTGTATACAACATTTGGCTAATTAATCATCTTGGAACACTCTGTGGGATTCTCGGTTTAATTGCTTGCTGTGTAGGACCACAAAAGCAATCAATTGCTTGATTTTTCCTCCATCTGCTTATTACATGATGCAGAACCCATGTTTGGGGAATTATTTTAGTTTATTTATAGTTCCCTGTGTTTATTCTTTCTTATCTACAGAGAGAGTGAGAAATATAATTCTGTGCTTTGTAAATATCACAGAAAAATACAAATACTTTTCTACTCATTAAAAGCAATAAAATTAAACAAATCCTAATATATGGATTCTTTTTTTGCATACATTTATGTTAACTTTCCTCTTTTGAGTATTGCTATGAATTCATGGTCTTCCACAAAATCAACCTGGTTAAGGTAATTTTCATTATTATTTTCTTTTTTATGCTCAGCTTGGTGGATGTGATCTCTTCAAAGTGGTTCCTTTGTCCTTTCAACTGTGATCTTACTGTCATTTTTTGAAAGCAAACTTATTTATCCTCATTACCAACATCTTCCATATTCATTAAAACTTTTCCTGCCCTAAGATTTGAGGACAAGGGTCCTGATGCCTCTTGGTGGAAATTAGTATTGAAAAGCCAAAGCTGGACTTAATGGTAAACAGGAGCTGTGGCAGCCCTTGCAGCTGCCTAACCTGTATCCTTTCTCACCTTCCTCTTTAGGACTCTGCATTCAGGGGACAGTGGGCTCAGCTAGACATATTTACCCTCACAGATTTGCAGCTGACGATGGCCCAGCCTGGACTGGTCTGGGCCACCATCATCTCCTGCCTGGATTATTGAAATAGAATTCTGTTTCCTCCTGGCTCCCCTAAACTCAATTTTTCTCATGCAGAGTAATTTTTTCACAATGCAAGACAGGTCATATGGGTCTTCTGTCAAGAATCTCGATGGCCTCCATCCTACAAAACCAGAGTAACATCTGCACAGTGACTTCCAAAGCCCTGTGTCATCAGAGCCTCACTACCTGTCTGACCTTCTCGCCATCATCTTCCCTCTTGCTCACTTTCCTCCGTAACAACTGGTTTCTTTGCTGCTGGTCCTTGACAGCCCAGCATGTTGCTGCCACAGGACTTTTGCACTTGCCATCCCTCTGAAGGGACCTGCTGAGATGCTCTCCTCCTGGCATCTCCCAGCTGAATGTCCTCTCTAAAGAGGTCCTCGCATTTTCCCTCCTCTCCTTCTCCCTCAGCCTGCTGTGTGTCCTTATAAAACACATCACCATTCATTTATTGCTGCTTCCCCCAGGTAGATTCTGAGCCTCAAGATGATAAAGGCATGTCTGATTTGTTCCCTGCCCTGTCCCCAACCTTGAGGACAATTAATATCTGATGCATAGTAGGTGTTCCATAAATATTCATTAAATTGATGAATAAAGCTTTGGCACTCAATGTTTTTGCATTGGAGGTACGCTTTGAAAATTCAACAGTACTCAGAGTAATCCTCTCACCGTGCTCTGGGTTTTGTCACTCTTTTGCCAAGACGCTGCCATGGCTTCCATTTCTACAAAGTAAGAGCAGCATCTGTACAGAGTCCTACAAAGTCCTGCAAGATCTGAACAGTGAAAGCATTCTCAAACATAAAAAAACTAAATGCCATTCCTAATTTCCCCCAAGTATCCAAAGCAACAGTGTGTGGGGAAGCCTTTCCATGTCCTGTGGGACTTGCATGGTTCTCCTAAACTATTAATACAATAAGCGAGGTACAAGCTGACTCACTCCAGACCTCACATCTTATACTCATAGCACCCAGTACCTTGTCCTGCATCTCGGTTAAGACAATCCCCATGTGCTGGTCCTGCAAGCTCTGGTGCCTTAGCAGAGAAACACCCACATGGAGAATGACCCACAGGCAATGCTCACCATCTGTTTTACTGTCTTGGTCTCCTTTTACAAAAGTCCAGGGAGAACAGCATGACCAGAGCGTGCAAGTGAGAAAGAGCTCAGCTTGATTTCTTTCTTTTATTTTGTCTAACAACTGAGGGGGACTTGTTGGAAGGGCTGATATTCCTGCTTAGTATTAGCTGACCAACAAAGAATCCTAATGGAATAGGGAGATTTTAAGTGGCAGTGGGTTCCCCATCTCAGCAGGTATTCAAGTACAAACTGAAGGACAGATTGCAAAGTCTGCTGGAAGAAGATTCACCAAGAGCAGGACATGCCATATGCTCAATCAGCTTCCCTTTATCAAGACCCCCTCCTTTTGTGCTCCATTGGCTGAGCTAAATGGTAGTGCCGTCCCTCATGAAATCCCAGAAAAACCAAAGACCGACCCCATCACCGTGGGTGCTCTCATAAATGAGAGATAACCTCATGTCTTCCACAAACTCATTTGTTGACAGCGATGGTACAACGTGGAGGGAAGCTAGAGAAACGTACCTCTTGATCACATTACATCAGCAACACAAGATGCATTCGAGGTTAGGCTGCTCTCCAAACCGATAAAATGAGTTTGATCTTTCCATCGTTTCTGAAGAATGCCTCTCTTCCCTTCGCTTATTCTAGAGGACTGATATTAAAATGTTCTTTTTGGCATTTGTTGGCATACATGCCTTCCAGATGTTACCCAAAGGTCCCAGGCTGGTTTAAATGACATGCAAGACTCAAATAAGTCATACAACTTTGAAAAGAGACTAACTTGCTGGTGAGTCTACCCTGTGTCTTAAACAGGGTTTTATTTACTAAAGGCAGCAAAGGCAGGTTTAGCCTGTCCTCAACTCTCTACTGGCCAAAAATACTATTTACATTTAAAGAAAAATAATCAAATGCTTTTTTTTTTTTTCAGTGCTTACACTATTTTTCCTTCTGTTTAGACTGAGGTCAGTTCATCCCTGTTTTCAGCTGACCTCGACATCCCCAACCTCGCGGGCTCATCTTTAATTAAAGAATAAGACCAGTGGCATTTTTAATTTCTTTAAAATTGTTCAACAAACAAACACACTTTTCAACATCCAGCATCCTATCATTATTTATTCTTAGATGTTCTCTGTTCCTTCCTTCTTATTACACGCCTTTAAAGAAATTACCACCATCCCCCTGCCCCCTTTTAAATCTGACATTCATTCCACTTGGATGGGATGGAGATCCTGAGTTAAAAAACAGTATCTCTTTTAGCTTGTCCAAATTCCTACAGAAATGAACAAAGTGGAACCTGGGAGTTCTTGGCTGGAAGGAATTTGTTGATGGAGATTAGGACCTAATGTTCTTGCAGTTTGCAAACTTAGATCAAAAACCAGTCTGATTCCAGAAACTACTTTGTAGGAAAGATGGAGACATAATTTTTTGGTCCCAGGATCTGGGATGTCATACTTTAAATATGCACGAGGATATGCGCTTGCAAAGGAATTTTGTTTTAGCGTATTTCTGGAGCCGTGCATGAGCTCAGCTGCGTAAGCCTATTGGTGCTTGCCTTCCTGCCTGTGCTGAAAATCTGATTTTGGAGATGGGGATAAAGGGGGTTGGGGGCGAGTGGATTCTGCAGAGGGAAAGGAAAGAAAAATTCAGTCGAGTATATATATGTCAATTTCTCTGCCAGTCATTTTGTGGCAGATCGCATTTACCAAAAAGGGTGCAGTAATACTATACATCCTACATGCTCTTCTACAAGGTGACTTTGCCACCTTCACGTGGTCATGTCTTCTCTTGAATCGGGTAGGCCTGTGGAAAACATAGAATGGAGAAAAGGCAATGTATCTTCTTCCTTCTCCACTAGAACACTGATGCTGGAGGCCAGAGCTGCTGTGTAAGGAGTATGACTATCCTGAGACCTCCATCTTGTTAGGAAGCCCAGTGACATGGAGGGACCACATGTAGGAGTTGAGTGAAGAGATCATCAGGTGATTCCAGCCTCCCACCTTCAAGTCACCCCCACCTGAACTCGGCTTCCCGGGAGAGATCGCAGACCTTGTGGAAAGAAGACAAGCCACCCTACTGTGCTCTGACTGAACTCCAGACCCACAGCATCCATGAGCATAATAAAATTATTGTTTTATGCCACCATATCTGTGATGGTTTGTCACCCAGCAAGGATGACTGGAACACCTTGCTTAAGTCAGGTAAGCGCTTACCCAGAACACCACCCTGTGCCAGGGCCCATGCTGGACATTGTGGCCATGCAGACTGTGACACCGTTCCTACCCATCTGCAGGGACCAGACATGTGGTCAGATGTGTTACATCACCATGTGGAACGGTGGCCCTAGAGGCAGAGCCCAGTGCTGTGAGAGCATAGGGCTTGGCGTGAGGAGGATTGGGGAGTTGGGTAGGAGGCCACCGGATGGGGAGAATCCCAGAAGACATCTGAAGGAGATGACATTGACTTGAGTTTAAGATTCGGTCAGCAGAAGAAAGTGAAACAGCTCTAGGTGAGAGGCAGAGCCCACTCATAGGTACTAGATCACAGAAGTCTTAGGATGGAGAGAACTTGGGTTTTTTAATTTTTTTGGTTTTTATTTTTGGCTGTGTTGGGTCTTCGTTGCTGCATGGGCTTTTGTCTAGTTGCGGCGAGCGGGGGCTATTCTTTGTTGCGGTGCGCGGGCTTCTCGTTGCGGTGGCTTCTCTTGTTGCGGAGCACGGGCTCTAGGCGCATGGACTTCAGTAGTTGTGGCTCGCGGGCTCTAGAGTGCAGGCTCAGTAGTTGTGGCGCACGGGCTGAGTTGCTCCGTGGCACATGGGATCGTCCTGGACCAGGGCTCGCACCCATGTCCCCTTCATTGGCAGGTGGATTCTTAACCACTGCGCCACCAGGGGAGTCCCAGGGACTTGGCATTTTCCTTGGCTCAAGCACAGCGCATGTGGGGAGAGGTAAGTACAGAAGGACTGGACAGCACTGCACGGGCTGGATCACAAGAGGCCAGGGGACCAAGCCCAGGAGGTGAGACTAGGCAGTGGGGCATTGCAGAGGATGAGGGGGAGGGAGAAGAATGGGAGCACATGACCCGGGCAACAGAGCCCATGTCCCAGCCTGTTTGCTGCCTCTTCATGGCCGTGACATGTTGGGATCCTCTGCCAGCCCCTTCAAAAGAATCCTGCAGCCTGGACTCACCAACTGACCTCCTGGCTCCAGCCACTCCAGCTCATGGAGTTCCATTTCCTCCTCACAGCCGTGACGTGGACACATCCTTCTCTCTCGTGTGCTGTCCCATGTCCAAGTTGTGTTACTTGCCCAGGGTAGCAGAGGTATGGTGTGCTCAATAAAAAGCCACCATGACATTCTTGTCCCCAGAAACCAGCTCGAGGCACTGCTGCCTCTCACATCCTCGCGGTGGAGGAGAGCGAGAGCACCCTCCATCAGCCTCAGGCAAAGGCCCCTGCACAGCGTCTTGGGGCCTCCCTGCCTTTCATCAGAAGCCGGAGCTTCCTGCAGGGACCATGGCTCTGCTGAAATGGATCTGTTTTGAGGCCACATTGCTTTGAACTCTAGGGCAAATCCAGGAGTTGAAAGTACCATTTACCTGAATGACTGATATGTGCATTCGTGTGAGAAATTCAGCATAACGGTTGATTTACATTTATGGAGGAATTGTAAGTAAATTCACATTTATGAGCAGTCCCTCTGTGCTGGGCCCTGGGCTGAGGTTCTCTCAGCTGCAAATACTGGGCTGTAAGCCCTGAACCTCAATAAACCTCACTTTCCTTGACTTAGAGTCACTCACTCTAAAGAAGCCCGAGGCTGGTCTGAGACAGATCATGTAAAGCCTTTGGTATAAACCTGGCACTGGACAGAGAACAGGCTGGGCATTTGCTGGCGGCCATCTTCTCAGCGGAAAAGCAGCCCTTGCCTTTGGATTGGACTTTCAACCCACTGTCTGTTCTGCAGCTACCACGATGGGGAAGACCAACCCCTCACCACGTCACACTTCGCAGGTTGAGACTGAACCCCCTTACCTCAAGCCGTCACATCCGTAGAGACTGAAGGGAGAACGGTGGCTGTGGAGGGCTGGGAGGAGGGGGTGGAAAGATGTTTAGTGGATGCAGGGTTCCAGTTTGGGATGCTGGAGAAGTTCTGCTGAGAGATGGCGAGACGGAGGGGAGAGCCGCACCATAATGTGAATGTCCTCAGCGCCACTGAACTGTGCACTAAAAATGGTTAAATGGCAAATTTTATGTTATGTCTGTTTTACCACGAACAACAGATGCATCCCCTAAAAGATGAGACCCAAACTCCTTACCTTGGCACATATGACCTTGACAGAAGGTGGTATGGTCAGGCCTCCTCAACCCCCTCCAGCCTCATCTGTCTGTCTGTCTGTTGGTTTTGCTGGTCTCCCCATTATGCCTTGGCAATCCACTCTCTCGGGCTTACACACACACCCACCACCACCATCACTACCACCACCACGTCACCTTCTTTTTCTTATCCAGACTGTTGCTCTGCCCTCGATTCTCTCTTAAGTCAAGAGCATGAATCATGAAGCCAGCCTGGCCAGGCTGGAGTTCCAGTTCCTGTGTGACCTCGAGCAAGTTGCTTAACCTCTCTGTGTTTCAGTTTCCTCCACAATAAAAGGAGGACAGTAATAACACCTACATCCCAGGTTGTACAGTGCCAGATCCATAGAAAATGCTATGGAGACCTTGGCTGTTTTAATTATGATCTGTTCTTGGCATCTCCCTGAAGAGCTGGCAGAGAGTTTTGTATTACTATTCGGTAGAAAACCAGGCCGAGAGATTTGCTACCTTGGGAACAAAGCCAGGTCATTGTTGCCTCAGAATAGCTCAGTTGACTTTTCAGAGAGGGACATGGCCAAACTGGCTATTTGGAGGGACCTGGAGCCTGGGGTTCTGGGGGGACAGCAGTCTTCACTTCCTGCTCCCTGTGCTGGCTGCCCTGAGCAGTGCTGGGGGAGGCAGGGCTGCTTAGAGCCAGAAAATAAACATATTAACTGAACTTTCCATCTGTCATTTCAGAGAGTCATTTACTGACTAGCTGTGGTTGGAAAAATTAAGTCCTTATAATTCAGCGTCAACATTTCTCGCAGAATCATGTTAGACCAGTTGGCGGAGTTCTGCAGCCTCTCAGCAGAGCTGCCTACAATCAAAATAAGTTTGCAGTGGTTCGCTGTCAGTTACCCTACCCGTGGTCCGGCTGACTGTCCTGCATCCGGCACCTGGTGCTGCAGGCCACAGACCAGCCTGGGCAGACTGGGCCATGGGCCACAGAGGGTGGACTGCAGGAATTGGCTGCAGGGAAAGCTGCATGTGGAGCTCCAGCCCTCTTGGGCCTTCCCCTTCTCTGCCTAAGATAAAGGAATCTTCCCCTGTATATTGGTGAGCTCAGGCTACCATAGCAAAATACCACAGACTGCAGGGTTAAAAAAAACAGACAGTCATTTTCTCCCGGTTCTGGAGGCTAGAAGTCCAAGATCAAGGTGTTGGCAGGGTTGGTTTCTTCTGAGGCCTCTCTCCTTGGCTTGTAGTCGGCCGTCTTCTCCCTGTGTCTTCACGCAGTCTTCCCTCTGTGTCCTCATCTCCTCTTCTTATAAGGACATCAGTCATATTGGATTAAAACCCAGCCTAATAATGACCTCATTTTAATTTAATTACCTTCTTAAAGGTCCTATCTCCAAATGCCGTCACATTGTGAAGTACTGGGGGTTAGGGCTTCAACATATGGAAATTTCAGGGACACAATTTCAAACATAATACCCTGTAAACTGTCCATTCCGGACTGATTCATTCTCACTCTACCCAGGAGAAACTGGGTTTGTTGGTTCTATTTTACAGAGAAGGAAGCTGAAGCCCTGGAAAGGCAGGTGGTCCCCCTCAGCTGCCACAGCCAGCAAAGGCAGGTGGTCGACCCAGGCATGGAGTTTCAGGTCCTCCCGTTTTACACCACAGCACAGCTGTGTCCAACCTACAGCCCCAGGTGAGCACAAGTCAGGCACTGTACAGGCTCCTCAAGCCCTCTGTCAACTGAAAAAAAAAAAGCACAACCTACAAGTTGAGAATTATTTTTTATTCAGTGGATTTTCTGCAGACTTAAGCCCAAAAGACAGCCTCTCAGCTAGCTCTTAGGGCCTGCTCAGAAGAGGTAAGGGAGGAGCCAGCATACACAGGAGTTTTTGCAAAAAAACCCCAAGTAGTTGGAAAATCAAAAGATGACTGTTAATTAAAGAAAAACAGACATCTCAAGTTAATGAATTTAGTGCTTTTCTATGTATGGGAAGATGCAAGAGTCTGGGCTCATTGAAATCATTCCTTTGATATGCATCTTAGCTATCTAGGGCCAGAATCCTGCTTTTTTCCATCGTGAGTCCCCTCAGGGTGCACAGTTGGGGGTAGCCGCAGTGGCTGACAGCTTGGTGGCCACAACATCCTTTGTTTACTGATATGGCAGGCCATATTCTTCATTCACATTTGGGAATGCTGCCATGCAGAATGACAGGGAGGTTGGCTTCAACTTAAGGCAGAACTGTACAGAACAGAGTGAAATGAGGCCTCTGGACAGCAAGTTCTCCAGCCCTGGGGAGGGTGGAGTGAAGGCCCCTGCTTGGGTTGGGGTGTTGTCTTCAGTGATGGAATTTTCAAATGCACAGTCGACTTTTTTTTTTTTTTTTGCGGTATGCGGGCCTCTCACTGTTGTGGCCTCTCCCGTTGGGGAGCACAGGCTCCGGACACTCAGGCTCAGCGACCATGGCTCGCGGGCCCAGCCGCTCCGCGGCATGTGGGATCCTCCCGGACCGGGGCACGAACCCGCGTCCCCTGCATCGGCAGGCGGACTCTCAACCACTGCGCCACCAGGGAAGCCCAACACAGTCGACTTTTGCTAGACTTAAGAGATTCCTCCAACTTGGGGGTGTGGGAGTCCTCGCTGCAGATTCTCCTGTTCAACCTGGTCTCAGTAAGTAAACCTTTGGGGCTACTAAGTAATGGATGCTAGACCATTTAGTTTTAAAAAAAGGTGTTAAAATTACAGCAGGCTGCGCCCAATTCAGGGAGGCTCAGCCCTGGACCTCAGGCGACAGTGGACATTTTAGGACCAACCCAACTACCACATTCTGAGATGGGGAAACTGAGGCACTGAATACAGCCCCGACTTAATTGGACCTGACCTATGGCTCCGGCTCAGGGTTTGGCCCAGGCATGTGGCCTCTTGGCCATGGGGCTGTCTTTGACTTCCCTGACTCAGTCTGGCAAAGGCTGTCACTGTGCGGGTGAGGTGGTGGGTAGAGGGGGGAGAGCATCCTTTTGGGTCCACCTGGACTCTGCCTTACTTTCTCCTGAGCAAAACCTGGTGGCCACTGGCCCAGATCTGCAGCGAGACACCCAGGAGCAAAAGATCTGTGGAGTGCACAGTAGGCTAGAAATCCACCTCATTTAAGGGACCTCGCTCCATCCTGCATCCCCCCTTATCTGCAGAGGTAGAAATTGGGGCTCAGAGAGGTTCAGTGATTGCCCCAGACCAACACCCAGAAGAAAAGCAGGAGTAGAGCCCAAGGCCCCTGGCTCCAACCCCAGGATAGTCCCTGGGAATCCTGGCTGCCTTTCAGCTCTCCACATGGGTTCCAAGATGCCAGAGAAGTAAGTGGGGAAACAGCTCTGAGAGATGCCCTTAGAGCCTCTGGACAGAGCCAGGGAGTCTGTTCCCAAAGGGGGCTAGGTCTCTGACACCCCCACTTCATCCGCTCTCAGCCCAAGCCCTGCACACGTCTGCTGTCACTTCCCCGGCCCTCTGCTTCCCCTGACTAGTGAGAAGAAAATATTAGCATGGCTGCCCCGGGGGCCTGAGGCCTGCAAGCGCTCTGTGTGTGGCGTTGTCCTGCTCTCAAGGCCCTGCCCTCCCCCAGGGCTGTCCTGGCCCTCCCTGAGCTTCCTTAAGGAAGCAGCAGGGAGAAAGAAGGAAATTGGAAATATGCCTGCTGCCAGCTCCCATTTTCCGTTCTGGGCTGCAGAAGGATCCCCTTTGACCAAGGGCCAGGCACGCAAGAACAAAGAACTCTGTGAGCAAAACGTGGCTCTTTGCAGTGTCCAGGGCAGCTTAGTGCAACCAGCTTGGAGGTTTCCTCTAACTGTGCACTGAATCCAATGGCCACAGAAAAGCCCCTGGCGTGGTCAGAATTCACAGATGACCCCAGGACTGCCCTGTGTGTGCATGTCTTTAATAATTTCCTCCCCTTGAGTGTAGGCAGAACCTGTGAATACAATGCCATATGGCTCCTCTCCATATGTGACTAGGGTACAATATATGGCAAGAGAGATTGTGCAGGTATGATTAGGGTCCCTAATAGGTTGACTTCGATTTAATAAAAAGGGACCCCTTGCATTCAAGTGTAACACTTTCTGCACAACCCAGCACTTCCTCTTCCCCCTATACCTTCATTTAAACCCAGCCCAGGTATATGATGGCTAATATTATGTGTCAGCTTGGTTGGGTCATGATGCCCAGATGTGTGGTAAGACGTTATTCTAGATGTTTATGTGAGGGTGTTTGGGAATGAGATTAGCATTTAAATTGGCGGACCTTGAGTAAAGCAGATTGCCCTCCATAATGTGCAGGGTCTTATCCAATCAGAGCAAGTAAGAAGAAATTCTTCCAGCAGACAGCCTTCGGACTGGAACTGTAACACTGGATTTTCTTAGATCTCTAGCCTGCTAACCTTTAGACTTAAACCGCAGCATCAGCTCTTCCTGGGTCTCTAGTCTGCTAGTCTGTCCTGCATAGTTTGGACTTGCCGGCCTCAGTGATGTCAACAATGTGGAAGAACAGAAGATCCTCAGCCCTAGTCTCACCCGACAGAAACACTGATTAAGCAACCATCCAGGAACGAGAATTCCTTTGTGAGAATTAAAAAATCCAGAAGAAAAGTTATAGCATACCAGTGGAGCAAAACTAAGTTAGAAAAACCACATTAAAATGGGTAAGAGGGACACTTTATCCATATCACCCATCCCTCAAGCCAACACAGCACAGGGCTGAGAAGGATCTCCTGGGTGCTCAATTTCTCCTGTGGGGGCAATAGAGACCAAGGAAGACGTCCAACTTCCTCAGTATCTGACACTACCTTAGTGGCCCACTTCTGTCTCAACTCATGAGAAATCTGCAAGCAAGGAAAGAGTAGGATGATACATTCAAAGTACTAAAAGAAGGAAAAAAACTGCCAACCAAGGATACCATACCTGACAAAACAGCCCTTCATAAGTGAAGGAGAGATACTGATCTTCCCAGATAAACAAAAACTGAGTGAGTTCTTCATCACTAAACTAGCCTTATAAGAAGTGGATTTGGGACTTCACTGGTGGCGCAGTGGTTAAGAAACCGCCTGCCAATGCAGGGGACACAGGTTCGAGCCCTGGTCCAGGAAGATCCCACATGCCACAGAGCAACTAAGCCTGTGCGCCACAACTACTGAAGCCTGCGTGCCTAGAGCCCATGCTCCGCAACAAGAGAAGCCACTGCAACGAGAAGCCTGCGCACTGCAACAAAGAGTAGCCCCCGCTCACCACAACTAGAGAAAGCCCGGGCACAGCAATGAAGACCTAACACAGCCAAAAATAAATAAAATTAAATCTTAAAAAAAAAAAAGTGTGGACTTGCCAGCATCCATATTCATGTGAGCCAATTCCTCAAAATAAATTTCTATATGGATAAAATAAGGAGGAGGGGATTCCCTGGGTGGGCCTGACCTGATCAGGTGAGCCTTAGAGAAGACAAAGAGCAGAAGCAGCAGCTCTCCTGCTGCCCATGGAGAGAGTCATGATGAGGAACTACAGACTCTCTAGGAGCTGAGAGTGGCCTCTGGTTCACAGCCCTCAGTGAATGGGGGCTCAGTGCTACAACCACAGGGTCCTGAATTCTGCCAACAATGCAAATGAGCTTCAGACAGGAATGAAGCCAACCAACAATGTGATTTCAGCCTAGTGAGAACCTGGGCGTTGGTCCCTACCAACCTGTGCCCAGACTCTTGACCCCAGGAAACTGTAAGATGAAATTACCACTAAGCTTGTGGTAATTCATTACACAGCAATCAAAAACCAACGTATCCTCTCCCAGTCTTCTACTATTGATAAATCTCTCAGGGCATTTGAAGTAAAGTTTGACCTAAGTCTGGCACCTCATTGGGTAGAGACGTATCTCAGTTCAAGCATGTTTGATAGAAAAAAATTAACCATTAATCTACCACATGAAGTTGCAACATGGTTATGGAACAGAGGTGGGCAGTAATGAGAGAGGGAGAGCAAGAAAGAGAAAGAGAGAGGGAGAGAGAGAGAGACTCCTGTAGCTTTTCAAGACATTGTACTTTTGTTACATTAAACACTGTCATCTTGCTTCTGCTTTACTTATTCATTTCTTTTCAAACCTTTTCATTCTAATAGCCACAGGAATGAAACAAATTAGTCTTTACAAGCTCTGATTAGAACTTTTCCCCCAGAGAATGGAGCATCTCTGCAGACTAAGAGTTAGGTCTGGAGGGAGAGGTAGCCATGGACAAATAGCCTATCTGGGCAGGGACCCTGTGTACCTCCGTGTTGGTCGTAAACCTCAGGTTGTGTGGGTATGAAAATGCTGCACATTCTGTAAAGTGCCCAAGAATGAATAATTTTGTAGAAGGTAAATATCTCCTTTTTGCAGCTGGAAAACAGAAGGAGGAGGGGAGGGAGGGAGTTTGCTATGGTTTCTTAGTAAGTCTGGAACCAAATGTCTGGTGTTGCCTCTCTTAAATGGTGGTCAAAAGAGCAAGGGTGATGCTGAGCCCTTGGCACCAAGAAAACTTCCCTAGAGATCTTGTAGCTGCATCAGGTGATGGAGGCTGTCAGCCTGCCCTGAGCAAGGGCAACGAGGAGCACATCTCCAGTTGACCAGCTGTGGACCTGTAACCTGAGTGAGGAATCGACCTGTGTCGTTCTATTGTTGGTTATTACTGCTGCACAGCCTACCGCATACTGACTAAAGGAGCCTGTCGGGGCCACTTCACGCAGGCATTCGTCCCGGGAGTCTGCCTGGCTAACATGCATGATGATCTAGATCTTGCAGCAATGATACCTTATCGAGAATTACCTGGGGGAAGGATGTCTGGGACAGCTCGGAGTTCTGGTTAAATGAGGAGTATTAAAAATTCTTAGAATTCTGGGGGCTTCCCTGGTGGCCCCAGGGGTTAAGACTCTGTGCTTCCAACGCAGGGGGCGTGGGTTCGATCGCTAGTCAGGGAACTAAGATCCCATAAGATCCCACAGGTCGAGGAGCGCAGCCAAAAAAAGAAAATTCTTAGAATTCTGAAAGCATGGAATTTTATTTTTTCTTACTTGTACACATACAAACATATTATATGTGAATTCTGTTTCCCACTTTTTCACTCATTTTAAACATTCCTTCATGTTGTTGTAGATTTTGTAAGCATCACTGTTAATGACTGAATAAATATTTAAAGTGTATTATGAAAGAACTTAATCATCCGTCATCCCCTGTGGTGGGGCATTTAGATTGCTTGCAATTTTATACTAGCATAAGTACCACTGCAATAAACATCTTTGTGCATAAAGCTTGTTTTCAGTTTAATATTATTTACTTTGGCTAGGGTCCCAGTAGTGGAATACCTCGGCAGAAATGCCATGAAACGTTACCTTTTTCATACATTCATTTGGAAAGTAAAGCATTCATTCACCCTGATGCCACAGTCTGGTGAAAGTAACTCACTCTTTCATTAATGGTGAAAATGGAGTCAGGCCTTGGCCATCATGCTGCCTGTTGGTTATTACTCCAGGTTCATAGTGACATGGACCAAGCCCCAGACGGGCAGGCCAGCCTGGGGGTGGGGGGTCTGACCAAAGAACTGGCCCCCAAAACCTCAGCTCAGTACTCGCTGGATCTTGTCCAAGTCATAAAATTCCCCAAGACCCACCACCATCCCCATCAGAATACCTCCATTCCATCCACCGGTCCCTAAGGTGTCCCCTGACGGTCCACCACAGCCCTCATCTTCCACCTTGTGGATCCCATGCCCTCTGCAATCTCTCGGAACTCACGACCCCTTTCAAGAGCCCTGGCCTCAAGCCATTGCTTCTCTCTCTCTTCTCTCGCCCTGCAGCTCACTAGGGTCTTACAGGCTGAAATGTGGGGTGTGTGGGGGGAATGCTCCCTACTCACTCTTGTAAAGCATCTTGATTGGGCCATATATCAAGGACCGTGGGGCTCATTTTTTCCCTGACATATCCTCCAGACCATTTCTCTAACTCATCGCCTTAGTGTATATCCCTGGGGCCCGAGAGACGTCAGCATGACTTATAGCAGTGCTACCCTCAAATCTATTCTCTCCCTTTCATCCCTCAGCCTGGTCCATGCCCCAGGCAAGCCTTTTTCGTCTTAGTAGTAACAAGGTCTCCCTCCTTGACCAAACTGTAGTCAGGCTTCTCTGAGCCTTCCTCTGGACTAAGCTTTATCCAAGTATAGCAAAGAATCCTTCTTAGCCAGTTTATCATAAAACCCCCTCACCTCAACCTTGATGTCCAATCAAGCTCCACTTCCCTCCATCGTGGGTACCCAACCAAGTTCCTCTTCATAATTTTCTACCCTCTCCCTCACCTTGCCCACTGGCTATAATCCCCATTGTCTCTGTCTGCATTTGGAGTTAGGTTCAATGTCTCTCCCCTATTGCAATAATCTTGAATAAAGTCTTTCTTGCCTTTTTTTAAAATCAAGTGTCTGTATAATTTCTCTTTGACAGGGGACATTCTTTTCCATCCAGAAAACCTTCATATGAGGAGTTAACTGGTGGTGGTGGGGCTCTAACCCTGGGGAACGGCTGCCAGCCTTGACCACGCGTGTGTGCCTCCCCACAGAGTCACCATAATTGGTGTAAGGCCAACGCCAGCCAGCTCACCACACCTGCTGCTTTGGAGAACCCCAGCTCTGCCCTCTGGCCGTCCTACACACACAGATGTGTGAGTCAGGAGGTGACCCAGACCCTTTCTGACCCATGGAACCTGTGGTATCACACAGAATATCTCTGCTGTGAAATTTCTGTGCTATGTAACTACAATAGTTGGAGAGGCAGGAAACCCTGGTAAAAGAATGCTCTGAGTGTCTTCCCTGGAGAACTGAGAAACCCACACCCCACATCCCAGCCTCACCTTCACCTCACAGCACTTCTTTATGGCCTGTTCATTCATTCATTCATTCACTCAACACACATTTATGGAGTTGCTCCTGTCTCATCTTGTCTTCAATTATTAGTGGAGATTTGATATCTTCAGGGATTTTTTTTCCCGCATTCACTTTCAATTTTGTTTCATTTATTCAGCAAAGACTTTTGAGCAGCTGAGCATTCCTGTGGTTCTGGGGACACCACCAAGAGGCATAAGATAGACTGAGGGCCTGCCGGCTCCCAATCTCAGAGAGCAGCCTGCACGGATCAGAGGTCTCATGCCAGGAGGGACAGTGCTTGGTCTTATTGCCAAAGACCTGGCTCCAGAGCAGAAAATGAAGCAATTAGACAATCGTTCCTTTGTGTCTGTGTGATATCAAACATTTAGAGTAGATTAATTGAGATAATTTGCAAGGTTGACAGATAATAAATGTTTAATATATTTCCTGCTTTCTTCCCCCTCCCTACTTTCTTTTCCCTTCCCCTTCCTTTCCTCCTTCCTAAAATCTTCCCAGAAGGCTCTTGAGGTCATTCAACTCTGTCCATGTGCAAACTCCCCTCCTCGGTACCCTGACAGGAAGGTAGGGTCCCAGATGCCAAGCAGAAGTTGAAAGAAGATATTCAAAATCCCCCAGTTGGGAAATCCTGCCTGGGGGGCTGGTCCTTCCACCCTCCCCCATCAAGCCCCTCCCTGGTCCTGTGATGAGGAGACACTGGCCTCATTTCCCTTCCTTGTGGCCCTGGAGCCCAGTGACACTGTGTCTGGTGGTGTTGGCAGATGTCTCTCCCTTACCAGCCAGCCCCAATGTCTAGTATATTATTTACTTAATATCTACTTTAAGTTGATTCACTCATATTGACTAAATAAGTTAAATTTAAGAGGAAACTTGTATCATAAGTATAGAATTATGAATACCCACCGTAAATAGAATGGAGCTATATTAAAAAGACAATGAAAATAAGACAAGTTTATTAAATTCTAGTGAGATACTGCTTTGCCTTGTTTTTCAGACTGAAACTATTCTGTCTTTGTTAAAACGGGAAATTACCACGTGTTAGAGCAGTGTTATAAACAGGCTTTTATGGATCAAAAGAGAACTGGAAAGATAATAACATTCACATTACAAAATTCAGTGTTCTTTTATTCATTCATTCATTAACTATTTACTGGGTGCCTGAATGGATGGTCCTTGGGACTAAGAGTAAGCATTAAATATAAGATAGATAAAGTGTCTTCTTTGTGGAGCTAATGATCTAGCAAGGAAGACAGACAAGTTACAAGTAAATAAATGGAAAAAAAAATCTAATTGTAAGAAGAAAACAAAGCAAAGAAAGAGAGTAGAGTGGAGTGTATATTTGCCGTAGGGGAGGGGTGATGGATCAAAGTTATGTTTTGGACATATTGATTCCAAATAGACATTTGAATGATGGCTTGAGCTAGGTCAGTGTGGAGAGGTTGGGACTGAAATGATCAATGTAAGGGTGTTAATTCCATCAATGGCGTTTGAAGCCACAGACCCGGATGTGATTATCTCAGGAGTGAGTGTGGATGGATGCCTGGGCCCTTGATGCCCCCACACTAACGAGTCAGGAAGAAGAGGAGGCCCAGCCAGGGTGATGAAGGAAGGCAGCCCACTCTGGTCCTCTGGGGTTCCGTGGAAGCACAGTGAGGGAAATGTGTTTACGAAGGATGGAGTGACAACTGCCAGATGTGGCTGAAAGCCTGAGCCAGATGAAGACAAAGAGTCCACCACTGGGTTTGACAAGATGGCGTCATGGGTGTGATTCTGGTGGCACAGCGGGGGCAAACACCCGATTAGAGCACCTTAAAGAGAGGACAGGGGCGAGGAAGGGGAGGTGGGGAACAGAGACCACTCCTTACTCTTTCAAGGAATCGTGCTGCTACCTAAGAACCCACATATGTAGCTGCTCCTGGAACATCTCATGAACCACGTGAAATCGAGCTGTGGACCACACAGCCTGAAAATGTATCCTAGAAACCCCAGACTAAAGGAGCCCCTTCCTTGCCCTCACCCCCGAGACGGGCAACACTCCTGGGAGATTGCCCTCAAAGTGGATTCCTCACCCCTAACACCCAGCCCCAGAAGGGTCTTTCCTCTCTGGGGGCTGGCAGCCCGATGGGCGTGCAAGCAACACAGACACATACAGCGGAAGAGCCGGCGCGCACCAGGGCTGCACAGCCGTGTACAACCAGGGCCCTTATTCCGGAACGCAGAGGGGCACTGGGGCAAGTCATGCTCCAGCACAGAGATTTATTGATCTTGATTCACACGATCCAAGGAAAGCTTGGCCACAGAACTTCCTGGTCCAATCACAAGGATATGGGGGTTGGGCATGGGTGAGAGAGAAGGAAATGGAATTTTAAAAAATCTGTCCTTAAAAATATAACTCTTTGTAAACCTGATTTCTGTGAGCCTACTGCATGCAGTAGTGAAATGCTCTGTTACTCTTCCGAGGCGGCAGTGAATAGGGACTCTGTTAGTGGCTGGCAGGGCTTCCCAAATCAAAACACGCCAGGAAGATGGGAGAGCTGCCTGCCTGGAGTCAACTGTGAGAAGAGCCCACGAGGAAGCAGGCTTTCCTCCTGCAACCCGTCCATCTAAGTGAGACAGAGAAGTCCTCGCAGGCATGTGCATTTCTATTTTATGCTAAGAGAAGTTAAATAGCGCCTACATCCAATTTGTATTTTCTCCCTGGGCTACTGCAGGAGGCTGCCTTCAGACTGGCCTCATCAGCAACCAAATTTTCTTTTGTATAATTGGCCACCAATATTAAGAAAAGCCTGTGCTATCCAATAGAAAAACTTGGGGCAGCTTGACTTTTTTTGTTTGGGAAGAAAAAGGCCAGGACAGTTACTAAGAGCCTACCCTGTGCCGGGCGCCTGGTATTTGCATTCTCCTTTAATCTTCACTGACACTCGGTTTTGCAGACACGAAACTAAGGTTTAACAAGGGAAATGACTTGTCCAAGATCTTGGTGTGACTGTGGGATGGGCACCCTCTGATACATGGTTTCTTCTGATGTTTTCCGACCCCCTCTGACTTATTGGCAGCCAGTGGAGAATTCTATCCTTGACTGTAGGACTTTTCATATAATGTAGAAAGTAAAGGTATAGGCATCAATTGTCCAGAGGTTGGTTATATCTTAGCTCCCTGAAGCTGGTCTGCTTTGTTTGGGTCACACAGTGAGTGTGGTTTCTGCTAGTGGTGGTGGGGCCATTTGTAAAGGTGAAGGTGAATGCCCTTGGTCCAGGCACGCACCAGCCCCCCATTCCCACCACTATTTCCTCCTCCAGGTTGCCCCTCACTCCTGCACCTACTGGTCCCCATGGACACTGGCTTTGTGGCTTCTGCCTAGAGTTCTACCCACTTCCGTGTCGCTCTTCTCATGCAAACCTTGGGGGCAGTTCTGGGGTTCCAGTGACATGAACCCCTTTCTCTAGATAAAGAAGCTAAGGTCCCAAGGGATTCAGCCACTTACCTCCGGAGACAGAGCCGAGACTCAAGACCTTGGACTCCCATAGCCAAGCCCTTTCCTTGTTCTTGCCTTGCATGACCTCACTTGTGAGCTCTGAAGACCTCTGCCTTTGCTCCTTGCAAACACACTAAGGCCCCAGGACCAAGTTGGAGAGGAGAGCTCCTGAGACCTCAGCCAACCAGCTCACAGGGCCACGGAACCCTAGTCACCTGCCAACGGCAGCCCTGTCACCATCCTCATGTATTATTACACTGTTTATTAAGCACTTTGTGTATTTTCTAGTGTACTTCCTCCCAGTTACCCTGAGAGGTTAATATCGTTATACCCATTTTACAGAGGAAGAAACTGAGGTGAAGCGATTTGCTCAATGTCGCGTGGCTATTAGGTGGTAGAATCAGGATGTAAACCCAGATTCATTTGTCTCCAAGACCACCAGCTTTGTACTATACCCTGAGGCTACCTTTCCATGGCTTGCATGGAAATAAGACAAGTTCCTAGCACCATGCATTTTGCCTTGTCCATGCGCGTGTTTCCTTCTTTATATGAACACTGTGTGTCAGTTACACAGCCAAGTGGAAGATCTGGAGAGACCCGGAGCAGCACAATTCATGCTGTCTCAGTGTTCTACTGGAAGGGATGTGCAGCTTGCTTTACCTGGGTAGGGGTCTAACTGCCCCCTCCCTCTTTCCTTCCCTAGTGCATGGCTTTCCAGAAAGACCATGCTTCCTGCCACAGTTCTTCCTGGCTACTGATAATAATTTGAAAGGAGCTGAATTCAGGTCTACAGTCATGTTCCTCTGCCACTTGAACTGTTCCACTTCAACAGTTGTGGATCTTATGTGTTGACAGTTTGGTGATGGATTCAACTTGCTAGCTTTGGGGACCATTGTACCGCTCTTCTCAATACCTCAAAACCAGAAGGCAAAGTCATCAGTTCTCTGCCAAAGCTTCATTTCCACCATCCCCAAAGAGCATCCCTGATTGATGAGAACCTCTCAGAGGTGTTAGATTCTATCTTAACCCTGCTAAGCTCCATGGGGAGATGCAACGAGTGAGCATGAAACATGCAGAGGCTGAAGATGTAAGGGCTTCAACCCCTCCTACAAAGCTCTGAGTCTGGACAGGGATGAGAGTACTTTCTCTGAGGCTGAGCTTCCACTCCACTCAAGTCTTATGGCTTCCATTTTACAGACACAACGTGAACTTTCTGAGACGCCAACTCATTTACTCTTGGCAAAACCTGGCTTCCTCTTGCAATAGAGATGGGAGCGTGTAAGGCTTGTAAAGTTGACTCCCAAAGCATCATGCATACCTGCAAACTCTTAAAATCCAACATTTGGATGAGCTGTGTGGAGATGGATCAGAAACACATGGATTAGGTTTTCTTTAAACTGCACTGTGGGCCTCTGAAATTAAGGAAAAAGAGCTTGGCATGGTCCATTGGGGAGTTAGGGATCTCTGAGCACTTGAAGCATCAGCAAATATTCCCCAGGCAGAAGATCCTTTGGCTGACTTCCCCCGACCCTTTTTTCTCTCCCAGTGGGACCTGTTAGGGGAAAGGAAGTAAAGACATGAAGAGGACGTGAGTGGGTAGGGAGAAGGTCCTCAGGAAGGTGGGCTGTGAACATGGGGATTATAAAGACGTGGACAATTTGTGAGGTTTGGGATGAAGTGCAAGTCGGTTCTTAAAATCCGTGCCTGCAGACAGGTCCTGTTGGCTTCTCACTCAGCGATTCAGGCAATGTTCCTTCTGAGCTGGCCGTGGACCTTGCAAATGAGTGTACACATCATTTAATATTCACTTCCTGGAGCGGCCAGAGCACGTAGAGTAATTGGAACCGTGCGGAACATTTCCACGAAGCCTGGTAACACATAGGTCATATTGTCATGTGCTATTACTGGGCTGATGTTTGAAAGCATGATCTGTTATTTTCCACCTGTTTACTTTTAACACAAAGCCCTGTTGACTAAGTGAATTCTATTTTGAAGTCCTCAAATGAGACATTGCTATGGAGTCAACTTTGGACATCCAGCCAAGACCAGATCCCTTATGTTCAAGGTTAATGACCATCTGCTCTAGAAAAGGCCAGAAGGATAACAAGATGTGTGGAAAATACGCTGAAGACAAGCTCTAACTCTGAAGCACTTGCGGACCCACCCAAACGCTGATGGCCCCTCACCGAAGCCACCATTGCATGAGTCATCCTGATTTGCAATGGTCTGTCTACATGTCAGCATCTGACACTGGGTGCTGAGTCTCATCAAAATAATTCGATTCCTGTTTATTGCTGGGTGGGGGGTAGTGTGGAGCAGTGGGCAGAGCGCAGGTTTAGGCACCACACTGGCCTAGGACTCAGTCTCAGTTCAATCTTCCAGCTTTGGGAGAATCCATGGCTCGTAGTATTCCTACCTTGCTCTTCGTGGCATGAGGCTCAAAAAGATTTCAACTCTGCTGCCCTGGATCCCAGGTTGGAGGTCTGAATTTCCACACCTTCCCTGAGCCTGTGGGCTTTAAAATCAGAGCTCTCACTCTGTCTCTCCTAGCTAAATATTTGCAGCAAGAAGGCTGCTCAGGCTCTAAATGTGTCGCGAAATTGATCTTACATTGTCATTTTCCAGGGACTTACGAGGAGAGTGGGACTGTAGGAAAAAGACACACAGCATCTGGGACAGAGGAACTGAGGTGTATAGGCTTTGAACCTGACTGTGAGAGTGAGTGGGGTCCTCACATCTGCTCTGTCTAGCTCTGCACCACCCTCTTCTACTGAGCAGGGCTCCAGAGGGGAGTGAGGTGACACATCCCCTCTAGGAGCACCCCTGGCATGGGGGAGACAGAGAGGTAAACACAGGATAACTGAGATATGCACTGAGACCCTGAAGTAGCTGGATTACAGGGAAAAAACTTTTTTTTTACTTTTTTATTGAAGTATAGTTGATTTACAATGTTGTGTTGGTTTCTAGTGTACAGCAAATGATTCAGATATATATATGTGTGTATATATTCTTTTTCATATTCCTTTTCATGTTCTTTTCTATTATGGTTTATTACAGGATAACGAATATAGATCCCTGTGTTATAATACAGTAAGACCTTGATAAACAATTTTATATACAGTAGTTTGTATCTGCTAATCCCACTCCTAATTTATCCCTCCCCCCACTCCCTTTCCCCTTTGGTAACCATAAATTTGTTTTCTATGTCTGTGAGTCTGTTTCTGTTTTGTAAATAAATTCATTTTTTGTAAATAAATTCATTTGTACCATATTTCAGATTCCACATATAAGTGATATCATATGGCATTTGTCTGTCTCTGTCTCACTTACTTCACTTAGTATAATAATCTCTAAGTGCATCCATGTTGCTGCAAATGGCATTATTTCATTCTTTTTCAGGGCTGAGTAGTATTCCATTGTGTATATGTACCACATTTTTATCCATTCATCTTTCGATGGACATTTAGGTTCCTTCCATGTCTTGTTTATTGTAAATAATGCTTCTATCAACATTGGGGTGCATGTATCTTTTCGAATTAGAGTTTTCTCCAGATATGCCCAGGAGTGGGATTGCTGGATCATATGGTAGCTCTATTTTTAGTTTTTTAAGAAACCTCCATACTATTTTCCACAGTGGCTGCACCAATTTGCATTCCCACCAACAGTGTAGGAGGGTTCCCTTTTCTCCACACCCTCTCCGGCATTTGTTTTTCATAGACTTTTTAATGATGGCCATCCTGACCAGTGTGAGGTGATACCTCATTGCAATTTGTTTTTAATTAATTTTTTTATTGGGGTATAGTTGTTTTACAATGTGTTAGTTTCTACTGTACAGTGGGGTTCCCTGTGCTATACAGCAGGTTCTCATTAGTTATCTATTTTTTATACATATTAGTATATATATGTCAATCTCAATCTCCCAATTCATCCCACCCCCTTTCCCCCCTCAGTGTCCATACATTTATTCTCTACATCTGTGTCTCTATTTCTGCCTTGCAAACCCGTTCATCTGTACCACTTTTCTAGATTCCACATATATGCGTTGATACACGATATTTGTTTTCCTCTTTCTGACTTACTTCACTCTGTATGACAGTCTCTAGGTCCATATGCAACTCTACAAATGACCCAATTTCGTTCCTTCTTACGGCTGAGTAATATTCCATTGTATATATGTGCCACATCTTCTTTATCCATTTGTCTGTCGATGGACGTTTAGGTTGCTTCCATGCCTCGTTGTAATCTCGATTTGCATTTCTCTAATAATTAGCGATGTTGAGCATCTTTTCATGTGCCTATTGGCCATTTGTATGTCTTCTTTGTAGAAATGTCTATTTAGGTCTTCTGCCCATTTTTTGACTGGGTGGAACAACCATTTTTAAACTCACGTGTTCCTGTGATTTCTATGCTATAGTAAACATGTAGCCTTTTGGTAATTAGAAAACAAAGGACTAAAGGTTTGGAAAAAGGACAGTGGAATACACAAAATGATGATACAGAGGAGGGAACAGATGTGTAGTATTACAATGGAGTGACAGGTTTAAGTGTTGGGGTCAGGAGAGGCTTAGGAAAAGAGGATGAGTGGAGGCACGTCCAGTCATCTGCAGACACACAGACACTAGGAGCACATGTCCCCACCCAGGACAGGACGACAGGGCCTAGAACTAGGACCAGCTCAGAGGTGCTGAAATGCCCAGGAAGAAGAGATTGGGGCCGATCGGAGAAGCTCTGTGTGTCCATTGCCATTTTTATCCTGAAGGGAGTAATAAAAGGTAACCAAGCACGGGCCTGACCCAGAGGCCACGTTTGCATTTTAGAGTCTCTTTGGAGTGCGTGGAAACAGGGCTGGGGGCAGGAGATGACCTCATCAAAGTTTATTTTTAACCTGCTCCTAAAGACCAGCAGCAAGACATCCCATTTTGCTAGTGGGCTGTGTCCACGAGGAGCAGTGGACACCTGCCTCTCCCAGGGTCCTCGCAGTCCCTCTTCCCACAGTGGGGAAAGGCCCAGCAGGCTTCAATGGGCCTTCAATCTTCATTACATCAGGCATTGTCTTCAGGAGGCACAGGGCTTGGAGAGGCTGTCTGATGGAAGCACTGTGACCCCAGGGTATTTAGAAATAAAGGCTAATGGACCATAGGAAAATCAAACAGATCACTGGTGTTTGGGCTGTCTCCCAGTCACACTTCTAGCTCGGCCTCAACAATGGAGATGCCTGCCGGGGGCTTGCCCATCCTTCCAACCATGGAACTACCCACAGACGTGACAGATGCCAATTCTTTTGGAGCTCTCAAATGGAAATGAAGTGGGTTGGAGGGCACTGCCCATGTTGGGCAGAGCCTGTCCTCAAGGGCATGAGGCCCTTCACTGCCAGTCTGGCCCAGTGGAACACTCCATCCCATCATTTTGGAGATTTTCATCAGAGTAAAAATTCCACTGCTAGAAGGAATTCAAAGGGAGGGTCATGCTTTGATAGCATTGCCTGGGTATTTGATGGCATTCAATTCGTGTAGAAATGTGCCATTGGCAAAGTGCTTTCTCATACACAATTTAGTAAATTTTCCCTGGGCTGGGACTGGAAATGAAGAGGTGAAGACTCTGTTTCCAAGCCGTTCAGGGTCACTGTTGGTATGTGTGCGTGTATGTGTGTACATGCAGGGGGCATTAGGAGCCACCAGGCAAAGCCTAAGTTTCTAGGGGAAGTCCAAGGAGAGGTTGAGAGCACAGGTAGGATCAGCTAACTAGACCGGGACCCCAAATTACAGTCAGGGAAACTGAGGCACAGTCAACAGAGATTCCAATCCAGGCAATTGACGCAGGCCCCCGCGAGCTCCGTTACTAGGATGTGAAACAGCTTGAGGGGCGCAAGTCCCCCAGCAGAGTTGTTAGCAGCCATCGCCTACAGAGAGGCCAGCGTAGAATCCAGGGTGAGTCCACAGCTGGGTGTAACTGCTGTTCTGCTCTAACCCCGGGCGCAACGCGGAGATTGTCCGTCAGCACCAAGGCTGGTGCGGTAACCAGAGCGTATTTCAGGGATGGGAAACACATGACTTCCTGTGACCCTGACTTCACATGCTCAGCCCCATCTCACAACCCACAGTGCGGCTCTAACTCTTCCATCTGCTTTTCCTTTGTGAATTGTGTTGCACGATCTTCACAGCATGTACCTTGACACCATCACATCCCGCTCCGCCCTCCTGAGTCTCACGGGTCCACCTGACGAAGGTGAGTCACTTCTCGGGCTCTGGCCTGATTCCTTCACTCCACCCGTCTCTGTTGAGCTCTTGCTCCTCGTTGGTCACCGTTCTCAGCACCAGGGATGGAGCAGTGAACCAAAAAAAAAAAAGCCTGCTTGGAGAAGTATTGCTTAGAGTGTTGGGGTAAGAGCTGGAAAAGACACTGTGGAAACTTCGGGAGTGGGGCTGGCATACTGAGGCTTCCTGTCCTCTCCAGGGCCCTAGAGTCCCTACCTGCTCACCTGTAACTCACTGAAGCAGCAGTTCTCAAATGTGTATTGCCATCTTCTAAAGGGAGATGCTGGGAGCCACACAGGCTTTCTGATTCAGTGGTGTGTGGTGGGGCCTGAGAATGTACACTTTTAGCAGGTTCCCAAGGCTGCCGATGCTGGTGGGGGCACACTTGGAGAAGCCCTGCTCTGGAGTACCATCTCATGAGAGTAATATCAGAGGGGACTGGTGGGCAGAAGCAGGGCTGCCTTGGAAGAGGGTGAAAGAGAAACCCAGAAATTACTGCCACACAGGGGAACCTGGATCAGGTGTGGCTTTCATCCTTGGAGATGCAACCTCCGTGCAGATCCAGCTGTGTCTAAGTATTCCCAGGCAAAGGGTCAATGAGTGATATTGAATGGCATTTACATTTTGCAAGATCCCAAATGAGAAGGGACCCACAGGGTGTCCTTCATCCTGTGAAGGGCAGGGAAAGAGCAGGGAGTACTTGTGGGCTGCACCCCGCATCATGTACAGCATTGCATGCCTGACATACATTATCTATCTAATCCTCCCAACAGCCCTGAGATTGACGCTATGATCCCCATTTTACAGAAAAGGAAAAATTGGGCTCAGAGAAGTTAAATAACTTGCTCAAGCTCACCAAAGTAGGGAATGGGAGAGCCTGGATCAGAACTGACCCCTGTGGCCTATAGCCACAGAACACTACTCTGACACGAAAGAACTTGGTAGAAACCAGGAGCAGCCACTCTTTGCTTTAGAATGGATGGAACTTGAGTCCCCTAAGTCTTTTTGTAGTGGAAGAGCTGAGACAAGCTGTTATAGTCTGAAACAGGCTGGTGGTACACCTAGTGAGGTGAGAGAGTCCCAGGTCACTGGAGACACCTATGAAATTTATTCTACTCTCTTCTATGAATAATGGCCACTGGTCCCCATGTATCTGGAGCCTAAGGAACTTCTATGGACTGAATTGTGTCCCATCAAATTTATATGTTGCAGGCCTAATGTCACTGTATTTGGAAATAGAGCCCTTAAGGAGGTGACTGAGGTTAAATGAGGTCATAAGGGTGGAGTCTGGATCCAATAGAATTGGTGTCTTTATAAAAGAGGAAGAGGCACCAGACCCCTCTCTCTCTTTCTCTCTCTCTCTCTCTCTCTCTCTCTCTCTCTCTCTCTGCCATGTGAGGACACAGCAAGAAGGTAACTGTCTGCAAGCCAGGAAGAGAGTTCTTACCAGAGAGCAAACCTGACTGGAACATTTACCTTAGACTTACCAGTCTGTAGAACTTCAAGAAAATTAATTTCTATTGCTTAAGCCACTCAGGTTATGGCATTTGTTATGGCAGCCCCAGCAGATTAACACAGGAACATTCCAACTGGGCAGTGGTCCCTTAGTTTGAGGGGCTGATTAAAAATCCAGGCCACAAAGGGCTGCATAGTTGGGTGGGCTTTGCTTCTGAAACCCTTGCCCACCTTTGTTAACTCTACAGATACGGTGCCATGTGGTATGAGAAAGGGGACTCTGTCTTTAAAAAACCTCCCTCTTCTCCCTGACAATTGAATTATACAATTTAGTTTATACAAATGTTTTTCTGTTTCTTGGTTGATACATTATAGGTCAGGATTTTTCAAGCCAGTGTTTTCCAGATATAGCCAGAGACCTTACACATAGCCTAATGTTCAACTGTGTGCCACTTTGGGGAACGTCACAATTTTGCTGCTTTAGTGGTGGATTTCATTAACCTTCAGTGACCTTTAAATTATTGATGTAACTTGGTTATGGACAAAGCTATATGAGGTCAACAAAGAGTTTTGCTTCTGAGTCATGGACCAAGCTTACAGGACCTGTACCATGAGTCAAGAGGAAACTTCTCTTGGCAAAACCTTAAAATTTTCCAGCAGTGATAGTAATTCAAAATGGTTGACTATCTAACTTTCTATCTATCACCTATTTATCTATCATCCCTACCTATCTATCTATCATCTATCTATTTATCTATCTATCTTTGATGTTCCTTAAATTTCTAGTGCAATGACAGTGAAGGAACACAGAAGGGGGAAATTTCACGACGGCAGTGAGAATAGGAGGAGTATGCAGTAGCCTATTTAAAAGTACTGAGCTTGACTCTAGTCATGATCATGATTCAGTCCTAAAGAGGAACCAAAGATCATCGGATCCTGAGGGAACCATTAACAAGCTTAAATACACCGCTGGCACACTCCCTGTGTACCCTCATCCCAGAGGCAGCTGGGTTACCAGTTTCTGAGCCTGTGGAGGACAGTGGTGGACTAGCCATTATGCTAAATGCTGAGCCATTTACCATTTGAGGCTCGGGGATTCTGCTCAGCCACATACCATTTGTCCTCTCCTCTGTAACTTACAACATTGTGTTGATATTAACTACTCTCTTATCTCTTTCAAAAAACTGTTTGTGCTTTAAAAAAAATCACTATCATTTTAGTGGGGTTTGGTGAGGAAGCAGAGATAAATAAACAAGTTTAGTCAGAAAATGTCTCAGAGTATTTGCAGATCTGGAAATACACACTTTCTTTTCACTCCTTTGGGGAAAAAATCACCTGAGGTTACGCTGCAAAATAATGAAGAAGTTATCTAATGAAGAGGAGAAAATGTATGCTTTTGAGAAATTGAAGATATAAACCAGTACTCAATGCTGAGAAAATCTAAGGACAACAGATATGTGGTAGGTCTAGAAACCAACTGGTCCAACCAGAGGGTCCCAAGAACATTTTCAAGGAAAAAGTGGATTTTACAACATATAATGTGATTTCAAGACCAGACAATCTTAGTGATAAGGTGAAGGCAAAGCATTGTTTTTTTAAATGATAAGAAAAATACATACAATAAACATTCCAAGAAAGGTGTATAAGAAAACCATATGAAAAACACAAAAATGTTCCATGATTTGGGGAAAATTATGGACAATAAGAAAAGAGAATCTCCCTGACATAGAGCAATTCCACTGGAGAAGCACTGGTTTAGTGACCAAAGCTTATATTTCTTCTCTATGGTCCTAATCACTCTACTGGAATATTACACAATAATGGAACATCAAACCGTGATGTGCCATAGAATCGATGACACGCTATATTCAATAAAATACGATATATTGACAGAGGAGAAAGAAAATATTATAAACCTTAACAGTTTGAATTAAAAGTAGAAATGACAGAAAATGAGATGGGGAAGGAAGGGGAAGAGCAGGGAAAGCAGAAGTCTTAATTTCTTCAATTAACCTGATGGAGACTCAAAAACGTGTCCTGTAAAATAGAGATCAAGAAATAGCTTCGAGCATATTTTTAAATCGTGAAGGTAAGCTAAAAGAGCTAAAGGAGAACTAATATAATTATATATATAAATAAAGTTTTGGCTGAGTAAAATCTGGTGTAAGTAATTAAAATTTTCTTTTCTTTTTTTTTTTTTAATAGGGGGAGCCAAGAGGCACTGTTGAGAGTTGACAGGTCAAGAAATAGAGCTCTGAACATATTATTGAGAGAGTGGAGGTCACAGGCAGGAAAAGCAAAATCAAAATCTTTGAAAAGTGATTGTCCTTGGAGAGTTGCGTAGGGAGAGAAAGTGGAGGGAGAGTTTTCTTCCACATTTTCAGCATTGTTCGGATTTTTTACTACTAAGCGTATCACTGTTATAAAGTTGAAGTTTAGAAAAATACATTCTAGCACTGAAAAATATACCTCCAAAATTATTCATTATCTTATAAGGTCCTCAGTTAAGATGGACATGTAATTGCCTGGTATAGAGAATGTAAGTAATATAAATACATGCATGGTATTCTATGCGGATGATGAGATGTAGTTTCTCAGTCTGTGGCCCAAACGACTATGCATTATAGCTACGTGTTGCTTGAGAGTAGAACCAGCTATTAAAAAACTCAAGTTATAGTTTTCGTCGACAATTCTCAACCTAAGTGGTTTACAAACAATAATCTCTTTAAATAATTCATTTCACTAAAAATTCCTGGGAAACAGCATTGCTCAACCTCAAGTTTGGAGTACTTTATGAGATTATTTGATTGATTATTTGATTAACTGAGTTCACCAGCTCTGAATATTTTCAAGACTAAAACTATAGTGTTTTAATAAGGTATATATATGTTACGGCCTCGATCCCCCATTAAAGTCTGCATTTTCTAGTGGATTCAAACTAATTTTCTACAGATGATTACGGAACACACCGACAGACACACACACACACCCTCCCCTAAGCAAAAGCTGAGGCCTGAGTCATTGTTGGGCATCTCAATTTTCCCAGGAGGAGCCCAACACTTCCTCTGCTCAACTTCTTGCCAAAGCTTATGGGGGTCTGCATTTAATCAGCAACTGAGAGCAGCTGCCCATCTTGTAGTTGTTGGAGAGGACAATCTTCAATTTGTTGACATGTGATAGGGATGATTTCTTGAAAGATCATTAGCTATGTCATTCTTCCCGGTATTGTGAAATCTACATCTACACCAAGACAGCTAAGCCGAGAGTCTCGGGCACCTGGAGCGCACAATCGCTTTTACTAAATTGTTTTGTTGCATGATGCTATTTATCCAGCCTGAAAGTTTTCCCTATCTAAGAACTGATACTATTTCCCTAGGACATCATTCATTATTCCACACGGCATTCTCTTTAAAAAGACTTCCAGGCTTAACTGCTGCCTCATCTAGGTACCAAGAACTGTTGAGATTCTTGTGGGGACTTGTCCCTCATCATCATATGACCTCCATGAACTGCACAAAACACTGGGTCCTATTTTCACATGTAGCAAGAATTCTTAGAGAGAAAACTGTTCTTCACCCTTAGAAAGTGAAATATCATTATGGAAAGTGGTTGTTGGCCTTAGTTTTGAATTCAATTTCTACCCTCTCTTTTGACTCTCTCTCCTCTTTTTTTTTTTTTTTTTTTTTTTTTTTGCGGTATGCGGGGCTCACACTGTTGCGACCTCTCCCGCTGCGGAGCACAGGCCCCAGACGCGCAGGCCCAGTGGCCACGGCCCACGGGCCCAGCCGCTCTGCAGCATGTGGGATCCTCCCGGACCGGGCACGAACCCACGTCCCCTGCATCGGCAGGCGGACTCCCAACCACTGCGCCACCAGGGAAGCCCTCCCCTCTTTTTTTTTTAATTTTAATTTTATTTTTTGGCCGCGCGGTATGTGGGATATTAATTCCCAAACCAGGGATCAAACTTGTGCCCCCTGCAGTGGAAGCACAGAGCCCTAACCACTGGACCGCCAGGGAATTCCCCATCTTTCATTTTTATACCATTTTAGTCTATCTTATGTATCCTAAGAAACCCTAATCTTTTTGTAACAAAAAGGAATACATGAATAACGAAAATAACCCTCACGCCAAATCCATAAGATAAGTGTCTTGTTCCCATTTCACAGATAAGAAAACTGATAACTGAAGACTGAGTCAGTCAAGAAAGTACAATTGGAAACATTGCTGTCAGATTCCCAAGTCCAGTGGTCTTAGAACCCTTTCCTGTCATATATGTATATGAAAGAGCCTCTGTAATGTTCTTAGGAGCAATGCTGTTTCCCAGAGATTGCAAGGAAATTATTAATGAAGTGAAGATTATATTGTAAAGGATATTTGTTTACAAGCCACCAAAGCTTAGTGACAAACCCAGTGGCTACTATGTGTGACCTACATCCTGGCCATGATAGTTGGCAAGACCAGTTGTCTGCAGGTACCCCAGTCTGACCAAGCTGTGCTGCTCTTACTGGTGAGGTCCAGACGTGGAACCCCACCCCAGCTGCCTAGGGAGGGGGGCGTGGGCTTCCTACAGACAATGTTGCACTGCTGGACCCTTCAGGCCCTCAGCTGCTTCCCTCTTCCGGCTCCTCACTGCCCCTCCCTGTCCTACCCTGAACCTCTCTGTTCTTGTGTGGAGCTCCCTGAGACGCTGGGCCAGGAACAGATCTGTCTGCAACAAGGGAGGAGAGAGGGGGAAGACTCAGAACAGTGCACCCTTGGCTCAGGCAAACGCACCTCCGCTTTATCCACAGAGGTGAGGATGAGGACAGAGCAGCAGTCACAGCTCAGCGTCATGGCGTGCCGGGTGGACGTCTGCTCACAGTAAGATACCCTGCCTTTCCTCTCTGTGCCCTGTAACTACGGTCTGTGAACCCTTTTCTGCACCAGTCGGGATGGGCACTTGTCTTACTTCTCCTGGCCCTGGATTAGCCCAGCACCTGGCACATAGTAGGTACTCAGTAAACACTGAGGTTTTTGGTCCTGAACTTGGCCTGGCAGCTCCAGCTCCCCAGTCCTCCCGAGTGGGGCCCTTGGTCTCTTCCTCCTTTGCCTGGCTTTTGCTTGCACACAGTGGACCTGATAAAAGCTCCGACATGACTTATCAAACACCTCTCTCTGCCAGGCCTGAGACCCTCGGGGATTTTGAAAGGAAACAGGCTCCATGTGCTTCCAATCAGGCTCCGTTTAGCTCATCACGTTGCTGTTCCGTCAGAGCTGGGGGATGTGTGGACACCCTGGGCCTGGTTCATGGCTCTGCTGAAAGATGTTTTTCTTAGAAGCAGGAAGTTACGTCCTGCCAAGAAGAAATGAAAATAAAGCCGCCAAGGGTTCACTTGGGGTTTGCTGGGAGCTGCACTGAACTGTTGCAGTGTGCTCAGCCCTGCTGGGGAGGAAGCTGGGATGAGACCTCTGTCTGGAGCTCCAAGGATGCAGTATGGGTCCTAGCTGTGCGCTGTCTAGGGCAGAGGGAAGACACACGTCCTCCCCTTCGCCCGGGGGCTCGGCGGCAGCCCCTCCTGCTCTTGGATCACCTGCGCGCTCAGCATTGTAGGCTGCTCTATCCTGGTCCTCTGAATCTCCATAGAGGCCGAGGGGCATGTGGGAAGGGCCCAGGTAAACCTGGAGTCCAAATCCTGGCTCTCATCTGATGAACGTGCATCCTTGGACAAATTGCTTCCCCTCTTTGCGTGGCAGGTCTGAGCTGTGAACTCAGGGGCTTCTCTTTGCTTTGCCCCATGCTTCCTTACCTCCCTCACCCTTAGCCCCCTTGCCTCCCCAGCCAGGTTCAGACAAGGCTATTTATTCAAAGACACTCACCTAGTGAGTGGAACTGAGCAAACAGACATCCCAGGAGTGTGCAGTACCATTATGTCTAAAAATGTATATACTCAATTAAAAAATACTTTATCGCTAAAAAACGCTAACCATCATCTGAGCCTTCAGTGAATCGTAGTCTCTTTGCTGGTGGAGCGTCTTGCCTCGATGCTGATGGCTGCTGACTGACCAGGGCGGGGTTTGCTAAAGGCTGGCGTGGCTGAGACAATTTCTTAAAATAAGACAAGAATGAAGTTTTCCTCACTGCTTGGCTCTACTTTCACAAACCCTTTTCTCCATAGCATGCAATGCTATCCGATAGCATTTTACCCACAGTAGAACGTCTTTCAAAATTGGAGTCCATCCTTTCAAACCCTTCCAGTGCTTTATCAACTAAATTTATGTAGTAGTCTAAACACTTCATCGTCATTTCAACAATCTTCACAGCATCTTCACCAGGAGTAGATTCCATCCCGAAAAACCATTTTCTTTGCTCATCCATAAGAAGCAGCGCCTCAACCCCTAAAGTTTTACCGTGAGATGGCAGCAACTCAGTCACATCTTCAGGCTCCACTTGTAATTCTCGTTCTCTTGCTATTTCTACTACATATGCAGTTGCAATGATAACAGCAAAGACCACTGATCATAGATCACCGTAACTAATGCAATAATAATGAAAAAGTTTGAGATGGTGATAGAATAACCATAACGTGACACAGAGACACAGTGTGAGCAAACGCGATGGGAAAAAAGGGCGCCGAAAGACTTGCTTGACACAGAGTTGCTGCAAACCTTCAATATGTAAAAAACAGTATCTGCGAAGAGCCATAAAGTAAGGCACAATTAAATGACGTATGACTGTATTTTTGTGATTATTCTCTAGTTATGACAGGTGATACCTGTTTTTCATTTATGGAATAGCAAACATAAACTTCTATTTTTAAATAAATATACCAAATACAGTACCATTTATAATTGCTCAGAAAAATGAAATGCTTAGGTATGAATCTAACAAAATATGTACAGGACTTGTATGCTAAGAACTATATAGTAAAAATGTCAATTCTCCCCAAGTTGACATACAGGTTTAGTGCCATTTTATCGAATTCCCGGCAAGATTTTTTTGCAGATATAAACCAAATTATTCCATAATTTATATGAAAAGGTAAAGGATCTTGAATAGCTAAAACAAATTTTTAAAGGAATAATAAAATGGGAAGAATTAGTCTACCTGATTTTAACACTTACTATATACTTATGATAACCAAGATTGTGTGGTATCAGCAGAGGGAGAGACACACAGATCAGTGGAATGGGATAAAAAACTAAGAAACAGATCCACAAAAATATGCCTACCTGAGTTTTGACAAAAGTGCAAAAAACATTCAATGGAAGAAAGATAACCTTTTCAACAAAAGTGCTGGAGCAATTGGACATTCATATGGCCCACTCACCCCCAACCCAACTGCAAAAAAAGAAAGAAAAAGAAAAGGAAAGGAATGAAAAAAGAATTTCAACCTAAGTGTTACAACTTTATAAAAATTAACTCAAACTCAAAATACATGATGGACTTAAATGTAAGAAACAGAACAAAAAATCACCCAAGAAAACCTCAAGGACCTATGGTTAGACAAAGAGTTCTTAGACTTAGCACCAAAAACACAATTTATAAATCGAAAAATTGATAAATTAGACTTTATAAATACAAAAATTTTTATTCCACAAAAGACCCTTTTAAGAGGATGAAAAGATAAGCTACAGCCTGGGACAAAATATTTGCAAACCACATATCCAACAAAGGACTAGTATCTAGAATATATAAAGTACTCTCAAAACTTAACAGTAAAAAGTCAAGGAAGAAGAAGAGTGGCGGAGGAGGGGGAATGGGAGAATTGGACTCCATGTCTCTCATTATCCAAAAGGTTCCCAGATGTCATCACATGACAGTGGAGTTCCAAGAGCAGTGAGAGGGGGAACCCTAGTGGGCAAGCAAGTTTCTGCTTGTGTCACATGGGCTACTTATCCCATTGGCCAAAGCAAGTCACAAGTCCAGCTCAAAGGGGTGAAGAAAGACTCAGCACTGGATGGGAGGAGCTGGAATCTCTGGGGCCATTTGGTAATCTACCATAGGAATTGAGCTTAATAAAAATTGCTGCAACCCAACAGCTCACTTGACTGCATCTCTCCTGGGTTTCTGGACTCCTCTGCCCCTCACTTGCTACTGGCATCTCTTCTTGCCTCTCAGTATTTATTAATTTTAACTGGACCCAAGGTCTCAGCTCCCTCCAGCTTCTCATGCTCCTTTATGTATTAGCGGGCTTCTCCCTTTGCTAGGTTTCCAGCCCTCCCTAGGCACTGGCCAGGCTGCAAACCCTCACCTGCACAGGGGACCTTTCTCCAGGCTGCTTCTCCTGCTGTCCTCACTTTGCGTCAGAGCTCAGAAGGAAGGTTGACAGCCAGGGCATCCCACTCCCTGCATTCCACCTGGCTGGACCCGTTTTCTGCTGGATCTCTGTGCCAGGGAAGCATATGAAATCATTGAAAACCCACTCCCGTCCATGGTGAGAATCTGGGTGCTGGGAATCAGCACCATACATTCCCAAAACATACAAACAGCATGGAAGGCCCAGAACACTGCCATCATATTTCCATATGCTCTCCCAGGTGCCTGAGCATCCCTGCCATTGTCACCACCAAGGGAGAGGACAGTCACCTGTTTTCCTGTGCATTTCTGTACATGTGCCCCTTAGGGTGTACTAACTCCACAGTGGAGAGGTGATGGTGGGATTCCTCCCTTTCCAAGACGTCCTAATGCTTCTGAGATCCTGGCTTCAAAAAACACCAACTCACCAGCAATACCCTCAGTCGGGTTGTGGGACCCCCCAGGGGCTGTCACTTGATTGCTGACATGCGTGATGGCCCAGAAAGCTGCTCTTTCCGTAACTTATTTGGAGAGATGAGGAAGAGGTTTAGCCAAAGTCCTATTGACAGCAACTTAAGAAACTGTGGGATGAATGATCCCGGATGCACCCTGATTCTGTTAGCAGGTACCAAAATGTGGTCTGCAGACAAACAGAGCCTTGTTAGAGCTCAGACCTCTGCCAGAGAGCGCTCTGCAGCCAGCTGGGGCCTGGGGACTGCTCAGCTGATACGAACCAGATTGCCCTGGGAATCTGAAGCATGGTGCAAGGCTTGCCAGCGCTGGGACCACACCCCTAGACCTAAATAAACTGCGATTTACAGAAGTGCCTGGTAAGGAGCTTCACCCTTTGGGCTTCCCACGTGAGGGTGAGCTTCCTGACCCAGCATCAAGCAGTTGGCGAATACGAAAATGTTTTGTTAACACGAGAAGGGAGGATGATGAAAAGCAGATGAAGGCAGGAGTTGCTGATGGGGCTCCTCCTGGGGAGCATTCCACTTGGGCAGAGGGGCCCGCCAGGCGGGGGAGGTCTCTGTGTCTCCAGCACCAGCTCCAGTTTGGCCAGATGCAAGGGGAATGTTCCCATGTCAGGGGAACATGCCAAGTGCAGGACGGAGAGTTCCGATGCTGGAGCATGCTGCACACACCCCCAGACGTCCCCAACTGCAGATTTCACATCAGTCAGTGTGGGTGACCTCCAGCTCCTCCCTGGAACCATCTGTGGTCACAGATGGGCTCAGCCCCACCCATTGGATGGAAGACTCTTACATTCACAGATGTGGAATAAAGACAGCTGGCCGCCGCCTGACACCTCATTCTTCTCCTAACGAGCTCTCATTCACTCCTCAGTGAACTGCCCATAGGACACCTCCCCCTGGAAGCCTTCCTTCCAATCAATCCAGGCATTATCACTCTACACACATTACATAGCATCAGCAAGCGTGATTGAGGTGTTTCCTCTCTGACCAGGGGCTCCTTGCAGGTGAGTCAGTGTTGATTCTCTGTGTCCCCAAAGCCTAATTCTGGTTTTGGCACAAAGTAGGTGCTAAATAAGCATGCATTCGATCCATAAATAAATACTTTTGCCATGGTTTCCTTTTTTTTTTTTAACATCTTTATTGGAGTATAATTGCTTTACAATGGTGTGTTAGTTTCTGCTTTATAACAAAGTGAATCAGTTATACATACACATATGTTCCCATATCTCTTCCCTCTTGTGTCTCCCTCCCTCCCATCACTCTGTATGACAGAATCTAGGTCCATCCACCTCACTACAAATAACTCAATTTCATTTCTTTTTATGGCTGCCACTATGGAGAACAGTATGGAGGTTCCTTAAAAAGCTAAAAGTGCCCAAGTGGACCTGACAGGAGGGATGTCCAGCCTCAGCCATGTCCTCTCATGGCCACCTAGGGCCTCCCATCTAGCTGTGGTGCACTAACCCCTTCAGGCTGTGTTCACACCGCCAACCCCAGTCCTCTCCCTGGGATCTGACCTCAGAAGCCCAAGCCTCAGCTCCCAGCCCCGCCCGTCCTGGCGGGTGAGCAGACAAGCCTCTCGGGCTGGTGAGTGCACGGCGGCCCTGATCCTCTGTGCGGGAATCTCTCTGCTTTGCCCTCCGCACCCCTGTGGCTGTGCTCTCCTCTGTGGCCCCAAAGCTTCCCCCCATCCTCCACCCGCAGTCTCCGCCCACGAAGGGGCTCTTAGTGTGTGGAAACCTTTCCTCCTTCACTGCTCCCTCCCACTGGTGCAGGTCCCGTCCCTATTCTTTTGTCTCTGTTTATTCTTTTTTCTTTTGCCCTACCCAGGTACGTGGGGGAGTTTCTTGCCTTTTGGGAGGTCTGAGGTCTTCTGCCAGCGTTCAGTAGGTGTTCTGTAGGAGTTGTTCCACGTGTAGATGTATTTCTGATGTATCTGTGGGGAAGAAGGTGATCTCCACGTCTTACTCTTCCGCCATCTTCTCCTGTCAGTAATTTGCCGTGGTTTCCTTGACTTCAAAATAATGGAGGCAATTCATAAGCTTGGTGTACAAAATGAAGTCTTACTGCTTCCAATATTTACATTTTAAAATTGCTTGTGTTTGTCCTCCTCTCCCCCTTCCCAAGAAACTTCCTTCCTCCTGGGATCAGATCATTCGTCCTAAGAACCCAGGGAGGCTGGCCCAGCCTCCAGTCTTCTGAAGTATACCTTCCCCTAGTCTGCTTTAATACTCTCTTCTGAGCATTGCTCTTGCTGTTTTACTCCATTTCGGAAATCCTTGTCAGATGCAGAAACCTGTGTCTGGTGATCTGGGTGCACGGAGCTCTAGGTTAGGGCAGGAGGCAGGCAGAGCTTCTCTCATATTCTCAGCATTAGTGGATCCATGTTCAGTGGGCCTGGACTCCTCATGTTCAGTTACTCAAGTAGGTCGCTGCTTTGACTTACCTACACACAGGCGCACACGACACCCACAATCACATGCACACCCACACATGTTCCCAAGACATGCCCAAGTGGACCTGACAGGAGGGATGTCCAGCCTCAGCCATGTCCTCTCATGGCCACCTAGGGCATATGTTGGGCCAGGGTGACCGGTCCCACCCTCTCTGCCCTCACAGTTCATCCCCTGTTAGGGACTCTTTGTCTTTTCCTATCGGCTCAACCAGTAGGGTCCCCCTCAATCCACTCCCTAACATTAAACCTCAGAAAGGGAGACTTAGGATCTTTTCTTCTTCCAGAAACCATGAATAATATTGAGAAGAATGACCTTCTCAATGCAAAACAATAAACATAAGCAGAAGGCACTTACTCACTACCAACCAGTAACCAAGAACAAAGAAAGCTGGCCCTGAGATAATGCAGTGTCTCTACTAATAACCAGCAGTGGACCTCACTAAAATAATCTAAAGTTCAGCCTCACTGGACAACCATCCCCCATACACTCATAACACATAATAGAGATTCATGAGGATGATGGAATATGCACACAGGGGACAGAGGTTGTGAGCTCTGCATCGCAAAAGTCATCACTATAATCTTGTTGTTGACCATTGACCAAAAGAGGAGCTGTACCAAGTGCACAAGTCTCCATTTGCTGCACTGCTTGTTTCTGTTTGGTTCTGACACAGGTCTTAGCAGGAGTGCTATGGACTGAATTGTGTCCCCCCAGATCCATATGTTGTAGCCCAAACCTCCAATCTGACTGTGTTTAGAGACAGGATCTTTAAGGAGGTCATAAGAATGGGGCCCTAGTCCATTGCAGCTGATGTTTGTACAAGAAAAGGAAGATACATCAGAGCTCTGTGTCTGAGCTCCATAAAAAGAAAAAAATGTAGTAGCAAACATGGATATTTGAAAGAGAAGTTAAGCTATACGGAAGGGCATTGAAAATCTCCATCATTCTTCTAATGCAAGCTCCAGAAGTAAGGAGTAGAGGGAAAGGAGAAGGGGCAATGTTTGGAGTGATAACAGTTGAGAATTTTCAAGAGTTAACAAAGGATGAGAACTTCAGATTGAAAGCACATACTAAAATAAATGGAAATAAATCTATATCTTAATATACATTGTAACAAAAAACCAAAACATCAGAGATAAAGTTGAAATCTTAAAGTCTGCAAAGAGATTGTCTACAAAGGCAGCATGCCCAGATTGACGGCTGACTTCCAGTCATCCACAAGAGAGGCAAGAAGATGATACAGCATTACCTTCAAAGAAACTGTCAGCCTAGAATTCTGTGCCCTGTTAACTCTCACTACAGAGTATTTGAAATAATGGCATTTCTGACATATGAGATTAAGATAGTTTATCCCTTACGTACCCTCACTGAAAGAACTACTAAAGGATGAGTTCAACAAGGAGGAAAATAAATCCAGAGAAGAGTGGGCTACAAGAAGAAGTGATAAAATAATGGGCAAACTGTTGGTAGATACCATTCACTCTTGATAGAAGAAGTAAATATGGAACTAAAACTATGGAAGTTGATGGGGCAGGGGTGTTTGGAGGGCACTGGAGGCATGCTAAAGCAGTACCTTACTTGGGATGAAAATAAAGATACTGAATAATTTTAGACATTTCTAGAAAAACATAAATGTGATTTTGTAAGGTAAAATTTCTAGAGGACACTCCTGCCACAGTAATAGGATCTCTAATTTCCAAAGCAGCCAAGTGGGTAATAGGAAGAAAGAAAGCACTACTAATCCAACAAAAAGCAGGAAAGGAAAAAAAAAATGTAGCAAAAATAAGCATAATAAATGGAACATAACATTAAATGACAAAAAGAAGTAAAAAACAGTAATACTAATGAATGTAAATGAATTAAACTCTTCAACTAGAAAACACAGGTAATTAAATTGGATTTTTAAAAATTATAGCATAAGCTGCCCACAAAAGATTTACCTAAAACTAAACAACACAGAAAGGTTGAAAATAAAAGTGTGTGAAGGGGTGTGGAAGGAAGGGAAGTAAGAGGTAAGACAAGATAATCCAGGCAAATTCAGACTTTATCAAGGGGTTAAGGTAATAAGAAACTTGTAGATACCTAACAGCATTGATTCAATATCTATTAACTGAATATATATTTATAGATATTCAAATGCACGTGTGTAGGTACACACACACACACACACACACACACACACACACACACGATGAATGAATTACAATGAGAAATTGAAAAACTAATGGCCATAGTGGGGGGTTTTAAAAAACTTTTCTCGGAAACTGGTCAAGGTCAAGAAGAAGAAAACCTTTGACGGTCAAGAAGACAAACCCTCTAGCTGGTGGGATGGTGTGCACATAACACTCTAAATGCTTTGTGCTTGAACTCTAGATCTGACTTTCTACTGACCAGGCTGACACATTATTCATCTACCCCCTCATTCATGGCAGGAATGTTAACTGAGGGGTCATTCAGGGCCAGGCACAGTGTCAGGCCCTGGGGGTACAGAGGTGAGCAGGGCCCAGCCTCTGTCTTCAAGTTGCTTACAGACCCTCAAACAGACAAACCTGTTAAGGTCAAGGATGGCATTCTGGCAGGCAGAGAATAGAAAGTTTATGGAATCTAGGAAAGCTTTCTGGAGGCAGAGTCAGTTTAGCTGAGCCTTGGAGACAGGTAGGGATTAGCTAGGTGAAGAGGGAAGATGGAGGTAGGGCAGAGGGATAGACCTGAAGGTATGAGAGAGCATAGTATGTCAGGAAATTTGACTGTATTCCCTGGAACGTAGCAGATGGCAGGAGAGGGGAGGAGAGCGGTGAAAGAGATAACAATTCAGTCCTAATGATGTGGGTTACCTTGATGGGGAGTCTGGGCTGTACCCTGAAGGTGATGAACCAAAAGCATGAGATGTGACAAGCAATGGATTTCAGCAAGACCACTTTCTTATCATCGTGGAGGGGGAGAGCCTGGGGGTCAGCTGACAGATTTTCTTATGTGATGTTGCCTTTAGGGCGTTGTGTCATTCAAGTAATTACTCATCCAATTGTTTATTCTTCCCTTCAACCTTTTCTTAGCACCTACATTGTGCTAATCCTTTGCTTGCCACCAGGGAAATGGAGAAAAATAAGCCCTGGTCTGTTCTCTGTGGATTAATCGTTTAGATTGGAAAACTGGCACATGAGGAAGTGGTTGCCATAGAATGCGATGAATGCAATAATGCAACTAGTTGCAAGGTTTCTGGGATGCTAAAAAATGAGCTGGTCACTCTACCTGAGGGAACCATGGAGGGCTTCCTTGGGGAAGCAACATCAAAAACGCTGAGCCTTGAAGGATGGCAAGTCTCTAGTAGAACGCAGCTGGTGGAGGGAACTTCATGTCAATGCACAAATGCACGAACACATAAGGGCGTTGCTGGGTTACAAGAGTTAAATGGTGGAGGTGGCTTCAACAGTCACATTTTTCACAGGTGTGGAAATTGAGAGCTAGAGAGGCTATGGTGATGTGAAGGCAGAACCAAGGTCTGCCGTCCCCAAGTCCCTTGCTCTTTTGACTATTCCAGCTACATTCATTGCTGTCTTACCTCTATTCAAAGAAATGATCGCGAAAAGTATAGGTTTCTGGAGGAATGCATTTGGGGTATGTGCATGTGCATGTAGGTGTGGGTGTAAATGTGTGGCACCCCGTGGTTCAAGCCAGATATCCATCCATTAGCTGACCTCTAAAACCATGCCTTTGTGGGTGACAGATGTTTGGATTCAATTATGATGATGGGAAAGTTGCTTTCCCTTCCAAGGAAAGAAAACATTATTTGAGGGTAAAAGGTAGCCGTATATAACACTGGTGATGAATATTGTTCATTGTGGAAACACTCTTTAAAAGTGCCCTGTTTAAAGGAGGGTAATGCCTTCAGAAGCTTTTAACCCACTGGATTTAATCGCAACTGAGTGCCAAGATAAACCCCCTGTTAACAAACCTCCAACTTTCTGCTGACTTCTCGCACTTGCCCCAGCTGTGAGTGGAGAATGGAAGTCAGATGCTTGGATTGCTTGCAGGGCATACAGAGAATTCCCATGTGAGCCTCCATCTGCTGTACAAACAGGAAAGTGTCCTTTTATGAAAAGTGTGTCCAGGCAGGGGGAGGAGGGGAAACTCAGCACTGCAGCGTTATCCATTGACAATTACATTACATGTAATCAAGACTTAGCTAAATAACCACCAGGTACTGGACTGAATATGAATAATTTGCAGCTCACTTAAGGTTCGTTAAGGGTAAATATTTTTCATTAAGCATCTAAAACGATATTTTCATTAGTGTTCCAAGTTTTCCCAAAGGCCTCGACTTTAGTTCAACTTGTGTTAAAGTACACTTTGTTCATCTTAACAAATATTCATCAACATCTAATATATGCCAGACAAGCCGAGTTGCCCAGTTTTCCTCCTCAGACAGAATTACAGGGGATCAGGACAGAAAAGTCTAGCACAAACTCTGTTACTGTCAATGTTGATTAATTTATCAACTGACATTTTAAGAGTAGATTGAAAAAGTAGAGGGGGAAGGGAATTGGTTCAATGTCACTGTTCAGCCTGTGGCCATCCACACTCTTGGCAGCTACAGATATGTGCTGATATCTTTAGAGTGGCATTTAGGGTGATATGAGAGGTGGTCCACCTCTGGCTCTTCATCTTACTTCATCTTCACTCTCACCCGTCTCATCTTCCAGTCCTCCAATTGTACACAGTGTCTTTGTTCCTTTCATTCTCCTTGTCTTCTTAGATGAGGCATCCTTCAAGACACACAACAATATGACCGTCGTCTATGTAATTCACTATTTCCTTGCACACTTAAGATTTCTACCTTCTTGGAGGATTGACCCCTTTTATCATTATATAGTGTCCCTTCATACCTCTAGAAGTTTTCTTAGCTATGAAGTCTACTTTATCTGATCTTAACGTAGCCACTTCTACTTTATTTTGGTTAATGTTCGCATGCTATATCTTTTTTCCATCCTTTTACTTTAAAGTTGCCTGGAGGAGCATCTGCTTTACTCAGTCTACTGATTCACATGTTAATCTCATCCAGAAATGCCCTCCCAGACACACCTAGAATAATATTTAGCCAAATATCTGGGTACCCCATGGCCAAGTTAAATTGACACACAAAATGAACCATCACAGTTGGATGCCACTGAAGGGGCATGTAAGGCGAGAACCGAACAGAACTTTTTGGATTGGCCATGAGCCAGTCACTGAGGACTTCTTCCAGGACAATTTCTGCAACGCCGTAGGATGAAGTTAATTGCTATGGCTTGAAGACTGAAGAGAGAAAAGAATTATTATTTCCACTTTGCAGACTAGAAAACTGAGGTTTTAGAAGGTCATCTAAGCTTATCTAGTATCAGTGGTATCCAATGCCATTCAGCTGGTAAAATGACAACAGGAAAATAAATTCAGATCTTCTAAAGCCAAGCCCAGGCTTTCCCCCCCACAGAACAGGAAGAGAAGGAAAGGAGCATCAGTGGTGAGGTAGACCCATTACTAGGGTGGCCAGGATTCCAGTAGAATTCCAGTTTATGCTCATTATCGTGACATGTATATTAATGGGGCCCCCTTAAACTTTCAGAAGTATTCCAGGTTAAACAATAAACTATATGGTCACACCACCCATCTCCCGTTTCCCAGTTTGACCTCCAGCGATGCATCATCTGGTTGCTGCTGTCATTTTCATTTGCTGTTTAATAAACTATCCCTTTATCCCTTGGTATAAAACAAGGGCTATTTCAGGTCACAGATTTGTGGGTGAGGAATTTGGACAAGGCAGAGAGGGGCTGAGTAGTTTATGCTCTCTGCTATCGGGGACTCAGCTCAGGCTAGAACAATCAGAAGACTTCTTCACTCTTGCGCCCGGTGCCTGAGCTGAGATGACTGGAAGGCTGGGCTGCCAAGTAAGCAAATCTCAGTTGCTGTAGCTGTCAACTGCCTCTTGTTTGGGCTTGGACTCCTCGCAGCATGGCATCTAGATTCCAAGAAGAAATGTTCCAAGAGGGAGTGTTTGAGACCGAGACAGGAGCTGCAAGGTCTCTGCTGACCCAACACAGAGCCACGGAGCATTACTTCCATTGCATTCTGCTGGTTACAAGCAAGCCACTCTGTCCAGCCTGGATTCAAAGTAGAGGGGGACTGGCCTCCACCTCCTTATGGGAGGCCGGCAAAGTCTCACTGCAGAATTCTAAGTGGGATGGGAAAAGCTGAGGCACTGTAGAAACTGCACCCTGTCACCACTCCTTTCTGCTTTCAGAGCCGCTGGGAAAGAAGATGAAGTGGGAGTGATGAACCTGCCTCACGTGAGCTGCGGACCAACCTCAAAAAGACCTTGCATTAGAGCATCCTGATGGCACAACTGTCATTGGGCGCCTCGTAAGCATTTACGTGAAGGCAACTCAGAGCAGGCCTCCCCACCTGACCGCTCCAAAGCCGCTCTTGAACACTGTGTCTGAAGGAGGACCCTTGTCTGGAAGGTGAATTCATTCCCATGGAAAATCTTTTAAGAGACTGTATGGTTAGAAAGTGACCTCACAATTGGGTGTACACGTAATAAGCCACCTTTCTAAACCCAGTGTGGACGGGATGGGATCACATACCAGGCACCGTGTGAAGGACTCATTCCTGGATGTCACTGCTGCCCATTTGATGAGGAAACGGAGACGTGGTCATTTGCCCAGGTCACACATGAGGGATGGCAGCCTAGACTGTGAACTCGGAGCCCTCAGCTCATAAGTGACAATCTTCTGGGTAATTTGTGCTACTTCCCAGGAAAGAATCAAGAAATCCATGGGCTCAGGAGGTCCCTGAGAGGCAGTGACAGGTTTACGGGTGTCTCCAGCCCATGTATGTGTGTGTGTGTGTGTGTGTGTCCCTGTGAGCACATTTTGATGTGAATATGTTGCCAGATCCCTGATTCTTTTCCTCATTTCAAAAGCCCCATCACACAATCGGCACATTCAAAGGGAAAGAAAGTTTTAGGCTCCAGCAGGGACTTCAAAGTGTTTTACAAAAGTTCTGTTATTGGGTTTATAGGCCTCTAAGCCTTCATGCGTTTTTGGTTTTTTGCACTAAAGGGTGGAGAATGCCATTAAATGTGAACATTAAAATGTCAGGTAGTAATTAGCAAAGAAAAAGAGCTTGTGCTGCCCTCCGGGGGTCCTCCTCCTTCAGGCAGAGGCTAAAGTGAGTACAGCTTGGCCAACAGGGACCTAGGCAAGGCCCGGACCTTCCATAGAATACCACCCCAGCCCCCAAGTAGGAGCCGTCAGGACCCGCAGTGCTCGGGCCAAAAGATCATCCATTCTGGTGTGAGGCTGATTATTACCAAGCATCTGTGTTGTGCGGGACCTGCGCTAGACCCGGAGACAGGAAGGCCGCAGACCTGGCTCCCGCTCTTAAGGACCCAACTCAATAAGGCCTCCCCAGACCTCCTCAAAGCCTCACCAGATCTAGAGAGGGTCTCACTAGGGCTGTCCAGGCCTCACTGCCTCTTCGGCCTCCAGTCCTGCCGCCCCTTAGGGGCTGTGCTGCAGCCACTCTGCACTGTCTGCTCCTTCAGGCCCGTGTGTTTACCTCCTCAGGGGCTTGGTCTGTGCTGTTCTTTTTGCCTTGAAGACATTTCCAGACACTTTACCTGACCAACTCCTACTGGTTTCTCAAGATTCAGCTTAAAAGCTACCTGCTTGGAGATCCATCCTCTGATTCTCAATCTTATGAACCCCCTGTTTCCACACACCTCCATCTTTTTCTCTCTTTTCTTCCTTCCCTACACTTATCAGTTTAAGTTCATTTCTCTGTGTGGCTTTATCTTCAACACCTGCCCCCCACCCCGGCCCCTCTCCCCGCCTGCTGCCATCTTTAGAGGGTGCGGCCAGTGGACGGAACCAGAGCAGGAGGGTTCATGTTGTCTGGACAGTTACAGTCCCTGCTGCTGGGTTTGTTCAGTCCTCAGGCCATGGGCTCAGTCAGTCTGTGGCAGGTGGCAGCAGGGTGCTGGGTTCCGTCTCGCCTCTCTGTCCCCGCTGCCCTCCTGTGGGCTGGCCTTGACCCAGGCCTCCCTTCTTCCTGCTGGAGTGGAGCCACAGCCTCCTCTCCTTTCCCCGCTCCAGGCCTCTCCTTCACCCTCAGGGAGAGCTCCCTATGGCTGCCAAGGTCATCTTTCCTGCAGCAGATTCTGTTTTAAATCCCTTAGAGGCTCGTCCTCTGTTGCTACCATAGTCAGAGCCTTTCCTTGAAGACCACCAAATGATAAGGTCCTGAATATGCCACATCTGTCCTCCATCCTCCAGGCCTTTACATGCACCTCCTCCCAAATGCACCCTTGGAACATTCCCAGAGACTGTCCTTTCTGCTTTAAGACAAAGCTCACACGTTGCTCTTAGTCGGGACTTGCCTGAGCTGTCCCTGCTCTCCAGACGGAGCTAGTGGTGGTGAATACTTGTTGGCTCCCCACTCACTAGGCCAAAGGAGATCAGAGGCCCCGAAGGCAGGCCTGGCCCGTGGTGGCACCTTGGTTTTGGAGCCTGAGCACCAGGCTGGGATTCGGGCCTTGCCTCAGGGAGGAGATGAGGTGTAAATCAGGGGCTGTCACTCACACTGTCACAGAGGTGTGGACACATGGTTCTGACAGGTGTGTGTGACGCGGGGGAAGGCTTCGTTCAGCAGCCTCTTTCTCTGTTTCTGTTCCAACACAAACCAGGAATCTGCACATCTTCTCTGGACACCGAGGGATGCATCCAGAACAAAGAAGTGCCGACTCCCTGCACTCTTGAAAGTCACTCTTCTAAGATGACAGAAAACTCCAGAGTCTGAGCACTTAAGTAAACCTCCCATGGGCCCGGCGTTCCAGCACTCAGCACCCACTCTTGTGTCCGGCAGGAGGTCCTGGGGAACAGGGGCTCCTGCCCTCATGAACATTACCCTCTAGTAGGGGTGAGAGGCAGATATTAAAATTAAAAGACTCCCCCTCTGAAAATAAAAAAGGACGGTGGTGGCAAATGCCATGTGTGCACTAACACACTTTAAGGTGGTTTTCTAGTCATGAACACCAAGCATCTGAAGGATGAGAGCGAAAATCATGCGAAAGGAGAAGGAAGATGAACCGAGGGATGAGAATGGCATGTGTAAAGGCCCTGGGGCAGGTGGGAGTGTGGGGATGATTCAGGAGGGAGAAGACTTGGGTGGCTAAGGGGCCAGGGGCAGGGCCAGGGCCAGGGAAGGGGCTAGGAAGGAAGGCAGGGCAGTCCACAAATGGACTCTGGCCAGAAGGAAGGAGTCCATCCTCCATCCCACAAGCAACAATAAACCCAGAAGGGGTTGGGCGGGGAACAGCCCGCTTTAGAGCCTGATACGTCTGCTGCATGGGAAGGAGGTGTGGGCCCAAGACAGTTTGTGGGCACGGAGGGAGGTGAGTGGGTTTTGAGGGTTTGGGTGACACACTGGCCCTGAAATGGATTGGGCATGGGATGCAGGAGAGCTAGGTGCCAAGGATCACTGGTCTCCGGCGCACGTGCTCGTGAATGGTGGCGCCCTCTACTGATCTTGGAAAACCCACTTCCCCAAGCAGCCGGTTTCCCCTTCGCAGTGACGACTCCTTAACCCTTGCGGAGGATCTTTCTCCTATCTCTTTGCTTCCCTCCTTGTTCTCTGCCTCCTTCCTCTCCAGGACACCGACCATCTGGGCTCCCAATTCCCCTTCTGCCCCCAGAGCAGCGTTTCAGGAATCCTCCAGGGAGGCATCATGATCCTTGCTTGACAAATGAGGAAACTGAGGCCCAGTGAGGTTGTGACCTCAGCCAAGTCCGGGCAGCAGGGACTCCAGGGCCTCTGCTCCCACAGCACGCTCCTCCAAGGAGGCGTTCAGGACCCCAGGGAGAACAGGTTTTTCTTGCTCCCGACCCTGAAGACTCAGTGCAGACCCTTGTGCCTGCTGAGCAGCAGCCTGGGCACTTACCGACCCGACTCTGGCGGCTGGGGTGACACATTGGCCCCTGACATGCTCCAGCCTCAGTGAAGTGGGCTGAATGGCTGGGATCCCGGACCCAGAGGACCAGGCCAGCTTGGGATACTTTTTGATTGAGAATTGAAATTGGAATTATTATTTGTTGGACATTGCTTAGAAAATACACTCTCTTAGAAGGCATTATCAGAGGTCTGTGGCACGTGGCTCTCTTGTTCTGTGTGTGTCAGTGTGGGGGGGGGGGCGTCCCCTTGTCCTGCCCTGAGTTTTACATCTCAGAACTGTGAGTGTGACATTGTCTGACCTGTGCATATGGCCAGCAGCAACCTCAGGAGGACCTCCCGAGATTTCGGGTAAGGGCCATCTCATGCAGCATGGCCCTTGCACTGCAGGTAAATGTTCCCCCACGCTTAACCCGCTTTCCCTTCTGTTTCAGTGTCAGATTATTCGCCTGGGATGGCTTTTGAAGAATGTGCGCTTTCGCCACTTCCTGCATCTGGAGAGCATCAGGGGAGGATTTTAAAAGTGAAATATGTAAGGTTTAAAATTCGCTACATCCTCTCACCTCCAGACCCTCCCACATTTCGTGGCATTCTGCCCTGAAAGATCTTTCCACACATCTGCCAGTCTAGGCCTCCCTCCACTCTGCTTCCAGGCTCCAAGAGAGGAAAATAAAGCTGCAGAAACCACCGATCAGAACTCGAACCCTGGGTTCAAGTACCAGTGTCACAGAGCCATGGACCAACCCACTGCCCTGAGTCTCAGTTACCTCATCTCTGAAATGGAGCTGACAATGGTACCTACCTCACAGAAATGTAGTGAGGATAAATAAGTCGGCATATGGAGCGCAAAGAACAGAGCCTGGCACACGATAAAACCAAATGCATGCATTGGTTCCTACCTGATCTCTCAAGTGCCTTCTAGGTGTTGGGGTTTTGTTTTGTTTTGTTTTGATAAAGCAAAACAGATTCATTTGGATACACAACAAACAGGATTAGGATCCGAGATGAAAAAGAAAGCAGTCTTCTGTCAAACGGAGAAGATCAAGATTCTTAAGTGTAATTTACATTCTGCACTTGTCCTAACAAATCCTCTCTACAGTCAGGTGAGCGCTGTTGCTGTGATTCTTCTGATTGGGTCCCCCAGTTGCTCAGTAGCTGGATGAAGTCAGCATTGCCCCCTTGTAAGCCTGGGTTGGCCTATCAGCTTTGCAGAGAAGCACAGTCACATGTTGGGTGAGCTTAAACTGTCATTGGACTTCCCTGGGGCTCAGTTTGCCCATCAATATAATGGGTAAGTGGTGGAATAAGGAGCTGGTGCCACGCCTGGTCCTTTGGAGATCTCCATGTAGGTTCCTGCCCAAGGCTTAGAGAAGGCAGGGCCCCAGTGATTGCAGCGTCCTGGACAACAGGGCCCTCAGGACTCTCTAGTGCTTCTTATCCATAGCCTCTGACCCCAGGGAGGGTGAAACAAAGCAGAGTGGAGACAGAGAAAGTTGTCGGCCGCAAGGAGCACACCCACACACCATCCACAGAATCCCTTTTGGGGTGGGCTTTCTGCTGTCTCCAGAGTAGGCAGCTTAGGAGATGGTTAGGGCTCTCTGGGTCCACTGGCTGGATGCCTGGGGCATGTGATCAAACCTCTCTGGATCTTATTTTCCACACCAGCCTCCCAGGGCTATCGTGAGGATGAAGTGTGTGCCTGGCACATGGCATGAGCTTGATAAACAATGGCCCTTTGTGCTATTCTTCTTGAGGGAGGCCTCTCCCTACTAGCTCACTGCCCTCGCAGATCCTGCAAGGTTTATGGGCTGACTCCTGCTGGTACTCTGCTCTTGTTGCCAGGGGAAGGCTGGCAGGTCCCCAGGATACCCACAGGTCTCACAAGTGCAGGAGGCGAGAAAAAGACTCCTCCGCGCGGCAGAGACAATATCTGGTCCCCATCCTCCCCAGTGGGACAAAGGAGGGAGAAACCAGACACCTGCCTCTCAGATTTCACTGAGATTGTAGTGAAGCTTTTCAGGGTAGAGAAAACAGAGTCAGGGAGGGGCTGCCTGTTGCCCCAGGCCACACATGTATCAGCTGCAGGACTCAACAGACCCTAGGCCTCATTTCCTAGTGTTGGGCCCTTCCAGCTGGAGACACTCCCAGCATCCTGTGTCTGCATTCATCCGTGCCTGTTCTTGGTCCTCGCTGCACTGTTTTCACGAAAGTCAAGGACACTGGAAAGTGCTCAGCCAGCCCTGCGGAGGCCCTGCCTTCCCTGGGACCACAACATCACAGCCCAGCAATCCTGCTGACCGGGGGAGAAACAGTCGCAAGCTTTCTCCTGAGCTCTGGTAAAAAAGTTGCATTTGTATTTTCTCTCCTTTCTCTTCTTGGCCAGGAATAGAAATATGTCAACACGATTGTTTTTTTTTTTTAAATCACAGCAGCAGCTTGGGGTAGAAGAGGCTGTTGTGTTACTTACAGTTTGATCGCAGGATAAACTTTTCTGTGAAATGGGGTAAGTTGTTTCTGGAGCTGCAGCACCTCCTGGAAGAATTGCTATAGGAGTCATGGACTCTGTTTTGCTGGCCTCCTGGGGAAGGAACTTTGGTTGGTCCAAAAGTCCTACACACACTCAGGAATCCATGGGTGTGCAGCTTGAGGCCCCTGAGCCCCAGGCTCCCCTTGCCTGGAAGAGAGCAGTGTCCTTGGTCAGGGGTGTGAGGAGGGAATTACTGAGCAACTGTGGTTGGACTAGAAGGGTAAGAAAAGGAAGAGAGGGGTCCTACATGTACCAGATGCCTATAGGGTATATAGGTACCTATAATGGTACCTATAATGCCTATAAGGTGCCTCCACCAGGTACCTTCACAAATAATCCTCCTGGCCATGATTGTCTCCGTGTAACTGGGACACAAAGGTGTCATTCACTTGCCAAAGGCACCCAGTTAGCAGATGACAGAACCTGGATTCAAACCTACATTTGCCTCCAAAGCTGTGCCCTCATGAAAAGAGGTCTACTGGTTGGTGTGGGACAAAGAAAAATTAGTTGAGAAAACCATCTTTTTCAGGACATATGAGGCAGCAAACTGAGTGTAGTGAGGTCAGGTAGGAGCACTGCAAGCTGAGGTTAAACTTCTCTCGCCTTCCAGAAGGGCTCAGGCTTGGGAGGCAGGAGAAAGTGAGAGGAGAATGACGGGGAGGGAAGAGGCATCAGAGCTACTGTCCTGCTGGCCCCAGCAGGCCCCATGGATGGCCAGGCATGGCCCAGTTGACAAGTGATGTCCTGTCCATTCTTCCTGATTCTCCCACCAGAGGGCAGAGTCTAGGAGAAGCTGGGATGAATGGGGGGCTGGGGAGGTGGGGGGTTGATAACTTGGCGGTTTATCGTACTCAGTTCCCCAGCCCTCAGTGAGGACTGCTAACCCAGGATAATGTGTAATTTCAGCTGAAAAAGTAGGAGGAACTGATGTCTTGGCCTTTCACCTCACATCTTGAAGAGTCTCTGGGCCAATCTGAAACCACAGGGAATGGAGAGGGGCAGTTCCTACAATGTCCTAAACTGGCACTTTCCATAACTCAGTGAGCTCCTGTGCTTGCCCCCAGACTGATTCAGGGAAATCAGAGTGCTAGGTCCATTTTGAAGTCCAGTCGCTCAAACTCACCCAGGTCTTAGAAGCTCACAGAAATTTATAAGTAAGTCCTATAGATCTGCCTGTAACTATCCCCCCACAGTAGTTGTCTAGGGACAGACATATACTGTCATAGATGCCATGGTCATTCCTAATGATGATCCTGGTAGTGCCTGACCCAGAGTCAGTGCCTATAGCAATACTAAACATACATGAGCCAACCTCTAAGGCCTCAACCCTGCCCTGAGTCTTTCTCCTCTGGGATCTCAGAAATGCCTTGAGTTTTCTTGGTATTGCCTCTGTTGAACGACATTTTTGTTTCAAGGCTGAGAGTCATTAAAATCATAAGAGTAAGTGGTGGAGAGCTTAACAAGTGTAGACAGTGTGCATATGTGGCCAGAAATAAACTGGTCTGGGTGGACCAAGGTTAAGGTGGGGTCTGGCCTCTGCCTAGATTTGGGGAGTTAGCTGGCTCTTTTGGGGAACTCAGAGGTAAGGTTGTCAAGTACTTAAGCTCACTGCCTCATTGTTATAAGGAAAAAGCCTGCACTGAGGCCTGAACAGTTTCCTTGGGTAGATAAGTGAGGCCACAGGACAGAACCAGGCCCTGGATGACAGTAGTGAAGAAACATATCAAAAGATGGGGTCCATTTCTAGTTCTCTTTTTACATCTGTCAGAGCCCTGAGCCATGGGGCAAGGGTGCGGTGAAGGGTGTGAGGGGTCTGGAATGTTCAATGACTTAGGAAGCCAATAACTACAGAGAATCAAGTGCGAAACCTCAGCCAGGTAATGTGGCTTCACTCTGTGTCCACCCTGGGGGCGAGGGGGTGGGTAAGCAGGCACTTCTTAAGTGAGGCAGTGTTGCTTCCAGGCCCTTGCAGCCCCCTTGCAGCTGAGACCCTCGGAAGGCCAGTGCTGAGCCTAACAGAGGCCCACCAAGCCTGATACATCTGATGAGAGATGAGGAGAGAGAGGAGGCCCAGCTTGGCCTGGAATTTAGTCTCCAGGTGGAAAACCACAGAAATCCAGAGTGGGTTATTTTTCCCCCATGGCCAATCTCTCTCTCCTGCAGTCAGGAGAAAGAAAATGTTCTTGTGAACTCAGGCAGGGACTAGGGGTCATTAATACTTGTTTTGTGTGATCTCTGTGTGAAGTGTCTGTGATAAGGACTTAAGGAAGCAAAGGTCTCACCTGAACAGTCAGGCTCAGTCCCTAGGTGTCCTACTATGACAACAGGACTGGACATGAGAGCACCAGCTATGGAAAGGGCTCAAATGCTTCTGAGTAAGTCATCTGAAGGTACCAAAGTTGTCTAGGCTGAAGAAGAGCAAATGCAGGCAGAGGACTGATGCAGAGGGAGGATAACTTGTTCCTTATGATATCCGGAAGTCAAGTTAGGGCCCACAGGTGCAAGTTAAAGGGATCCCAATTCCAGTGTGACCTAAGCGTAATATTGGGATTCACCCAGAGAAGCAGAACCCATAGGAGATATATGCTCTGTTGTAGGGAACTGACCTAACCCAGTTGTGGGAGGTGGTTTGGCTAAGCAGTTTCTGCAAGACTGCTGTCCTCAAGGCTGATGCTGGAGCTTGCAGTCCACGGGGCAGGCTGTCAGGAGGGAAGGTCACAAGGAGGCCAGAACCTACAAGTGGGAGGCTGGGCTGAAACCGTGTCTGCTCTTTTTGCTCCTGACATAATGACATGGGCCTGCAGAAGCTGGGCCCTCCGTCATAAGGTTAAACATATGTATTTGGCCCGGAAGTCGGAGGAGCAGGTCAGGCTGTGGCTTCATAGCATCCTGGTAAATCAATAGTCAGCAGCAAAAAGTGTCTGCTACTACTTCCCCACCAACCCTCCTAGTCTCCCAAGAATCTGCCTCTGACCCGCTCTAACCAGAAACATAATTGAAAGTGAATTCTGGGAAGAGGAGTTCGGCTCCTCCAAGCTGACCCCTTCCAAAGTCATCACAGTAAGGAAGAGCTGTCCTGAGGTGGACTGTGCTGCTTCTGGAGTAAGTGTCTCCCCTCCCAGTCCCATCCAGGCTGAGCGTCTGCTTGATGGGGACCATTGGGTTGATTATGGGGTTGTGAGGGTCCTTGACAGCCTGTGGCTGTGTAAGCAGGAAGCAGGGAGAATGACAGCCAGGTGCACAACATAGGCTCAGCTACTGGAAACCCCAGCCCCTGCCCTCCACACCCATCCTGGGGCAAACTCCAGGTCTACAAGTAAGATATTCAGGTGCCAGGGGCCTTGGTGGGAGGAGAACCTTCCTTTCACCTGCCAGGAACTCACTGTAAATTTCACTTCTTAGGATTGGCCTACATGACGTAAAACTGCTGTCATAAATAATCCCCTGAAGTAGTCTCTAGTGGCAGAAGTGAGAAGGGGGCTCCTGGAGTGAGAGTCAGGTGGAGAGCAGGGGTCCCCTCTAGCCCTCACCACTAGCACCAACCTGGTGGTATGGATAATGCAGCCCCGTGTCCTAGCCTCTAGATGTGAGTACAGCAGCTCTGGGTGCCCAGAATGCCTAGATGGGGATCCCTATCATCCGGGCTTTCCCACCTGAATCTGGAGGCTGTTATACCAGTCAGTACATAAGCTGGCTCTGTCCCCTCCTCTCCTTAATACCAGCTGACTCTAACTGGCCAGTCTCAGGATGGGAGGTAGGGAGAAGTCTGCTGCTGCTGGAAATAGGCCTCAAAAAGACCCAAAGCAGGAACCCAGGAAGGGAGTCCCCTGGTGGGGGGAACACTTGTTTATTGGTTCAAGGAAAACTGTTGAAATTAATTATGTCTCTCCTGCAAACTCAGATACAGCACTTGGCTAACTCCATGCACAACAAAAAAAAAGCACCAGCTAGACTGGCCCCATCCATCTTCCACTTCCCAATTGCAGGTGATGGCCACCTCATGAAACCTCAGTTTTCACATCTGCCAATGAAGAAAACAGACGAGTAGTCAGTGCCCCATCCACAGGACTGGCTACATAATCTGTGAAAAGAAAAGAAAATTTGTGGCCCCTTATAAAGGGGGACCCAGTGTGAAAAGAAAATTTGAGGCCTCTTGTAAAAAAGTTATTAAGAATCTCAAGACAGCAACAGCAGAACTTTAAACCAAACATGGGGCCCTTCTGAACACAGGGTCCGGTGGGGCTGCACAGGTTCTATACCCATAAGGCTGATGCAGCTAACACAGTCCCATTGTCCACAACAGTGCTTGTAAAGTTTGTAAAAATGTGCTGTGCACTCAAAAAAGAAGAAGAAAATGTATGTATTGTATTGATGTGTGTATGTGTGTGTATACATATATATAATATAGTGTAGTATATATATACATGTATATGTATGATCCCTACATCTTACATAATAATAAGCTTGACCTTTCTGTGATCCCTCTATTACATATGCAGTGTAAGATTGTTGATCTAATATACAAATAAATTAAGGTTTATATGACATTGTAATCATTAGTTAACTTAAGAAACTTTCAAAATAATTAGAAACCAAAGAAAGCACACAGTTCTGATTTTGTGACAAAAGTTTTAACTTTTTAAGCTTGATGTCTTTTTTCATTGGCTAAAATGCAACTTCTTGGTTTCGAAAATCTTTGTTAGAAAAGATGGAGTTGGACATAGGCTCTGGCTGAAATGGCATTCTTTTTAGCTATGAGAGTCTTAAGGAGAAAATGTGGACTGTATGTCTAAGAGACAAATAATAATTTTAAAAGCATGATGGTTCTTTGGCAAAAACACTTGTGAATATCAGGGGCTGCCAAATGAAAGTGTGGCTGAAATGCCTCAGGCTGGTTTGGTGAAACTCATAAAAATATAGTATAGTCAATAAGGTCCACCTCCCTGGGTATATACTAAAATTTTTCTACACTCATAAAGTTATTATGTATGGAAAAATGACTTGCTTAGCCAATGAAATGTGCAGCAGCCCTTAAGAGACAGCAAAGTGGGTTCTATTCCTTTTCCCCTGTCTCATTGCTTGTGAAAGCACGTGTGAAAAGTAATCTTGATAACCTCACATCCCTGAGAAACTACAATGAGCAGAATTCCCTGCCCTGAACTTGACATGTAACATGAGCGAGAAACAAACTGTTGAGATTCAGAAATTGTTTGTTACTGAAATGTAACTTAGACTATACTTACTGATACAACCTTTGAGGTTTATTCAACAGTCTTGGTCAAGAAAGCTGCTACTCTCTACTTTGCTAAGTAGTAAGAAAACAAAATTCAATGATACAGGAAAGTATTAATTAACTGGCCTTCATTCCATGATTTATTTATGTCTCAAAAATTTAATCATTCAAACATTTAATGGCACTACAAATACTACTGAGATGTTGTAATGGGTCTAGTCCCATGACCAGTATATTCTGGTAGAAAGCTAGCCAGCAATGCCCATAGCTCATTAGTGTGCCCACATTTGGGAGTCATTCAGTCACTCATGCTTCCACGAGGCTTATCATCTCCCTGGTTGATGATGAGGACAAAATGGTACCATAATGATGAGGACTGAGCATCAGGTGATACCATGCAGGCAAAAATTGGTCATTAGGACTGTTGGACCCACTTGAGTCCCTGAATCTTTCATTTTTCTCTTCCCAATCCCCAGGGCCACTTGACCATTACACATATCATTATGTCTATCCTCACAGAGAAACTTCAAGTTTCAAACACTTAGAAAAGTTCCTGGTACAGAGTGATCATTCTATAAATGTTAGCTTTCAGCAGTACCAGTATTCATATTATTATTTCTGCCCCCATTTTTACATGAGAAAACTGAAACTCACAGTGATTAATTAATTGCCCTAAGTCATAAGTTACTAAAATTACTAAACTAGGATTTGAAGTCAGGTTTTCCCAAAGCCCATGTTCTTTCCACAGCACCAACTACCTTTCTAGTAGCTCATGTCTGAGCTAGAGAGTGACTGCTCTCCAAAAACAAATGTCAAGGAGCCCAAACTGAAAGGTAGGTGGAAATGGCTAGAAAAACATTATTGAGGCCTTGAACCAAAATGTAAAAATGATCAGTCAGGATTTCTGCTTCTAGTCATCACGAAGTAACTGGTTCTAAAATTGTCTCCTCCTGAAAATAACTATAAAACTGGACGAAATATATGTGGAAACCCTTTTTGAGTATTATATTTGATATTTATATATACCAAATATGTATGTATGTATATATCAAATACATGTATTTTATATATACTTTGTATACATAAAGTATATATTTTTTATTTTTATTAAACAATGAATGACTAGTTAAAGCAAAAATAACATTGTATTCTCTATCTATATGTTATTTTTACTATATGTTAAATTATACTATATTCACTACATATAAGAATGAAAGACTTATGAGGATAATAGCCCAAGGAATGGAATTTGAGTGTTTAAAATTCTTGCACTTTACATGAAGTTACTATGTTAATTCTATGTAGACTGTAAGTTGAGACTACATATCATTATCCTTAGAGAAACCAGTAAAGACTAATACAAAGTTGTATAACTAAAGAGCAAACAAAGAAATTTAAATGTAATATCTAAGATAATTTAATTAACTTAATGAAGACAAAAAGCAGGAACATAAGAGGAAAACAAATAGATGGGACAACTAGAAACAAGATGGTAGACTTAAACCCAATATATCCATAATTATATTAGCTAAAATTGGAATAAACACTCCAATCAAAAGGCAGACCTTAGCAGAACAGAAAATAAAACAAATCTGACTGTATGCTGACTACAAGAGATGCATTTGACATACAAATACACCAGAGAAGTTGAAAGTAAAAAGATGAAAAATATGCATTATGCAAACAGGAAACATAAGAAAGCAGCTATGTCCATGTTAAAATCAGGGAAAGTAGACTTCAAGACAAGAAGCATTTCAGAGTTCAAATACATAAAGCAAATTTGACAAATAGAGAAAAAGAAAAATGTACAATTATAGTTGGAAATTTTAACACCCCGTTTTTAGTAATTAATAGACCTAGATCCTAAAACTCCAGTAAGGTATAGAAGGTTAGAACAAAATTAACAACCAACTTGACTTAATTGATACTGATAGAACACTACACCAAACAACTATAGAATATACATTACCTTCAAGTAGACTTGGGATAGCCATAAGACAGATCATATGCTGGGCCATAAAATGCTTCAATAAATTTAAAAAGATTGAAACATAACAAAGTATGTTCTCTGACTGTAGTGAAATTAGAAATCAGTAACAGTAAATAGAAAAATCCCAAATATTTGAGAATTAAGTAGTATACTTAGAAAATAACCTATCACCAGAGAAGAAAGAAAATTTAGAATTTAGGAAATATTTTAAACTGAATGATACTTGAAAATGCAACATACAAATATTTGTAGGATGCAATTAAGCAGTACTCTGGGAGAAATTTATACCATTAAATATTTATATTAGAAAGAAGGAAGATTTAAAAATCAGCAATCTAAGCTTCCACCTAAAGAAGCTTGAGAAAGAAGAAAAAATAAGTAGGAGGAAGCCTTGAATAGACACTTTTGCACAAAGAAGTTGTGCAAAATGGTACAGCCACTTTGGAACCTATTTTGAAGTTTCTTCTTAGATTAATCAACAGTGGCTCAGCAATTGGACTCCTAGGTATTTACCCAGGAAAAATGAAAACATATGTTCAAAGAAAGACTTGTACGAGAATGTTCATAGCAGCTTTATTCACCTTTATTCAAAAAAGCATAAAACTGGAAACATCCCAAATGTTTACCAACAGGACATGGATAAATAAATTGTCACATATTCATGCAATGAAATTTACTCATCACTGAAAAAGAATGAACTCTTGATCCATACAACAGCATGAATGAAACTTGCAAACATTCTGTTAAACAAATGAAGCCAAGCATAAAAAGAATATATACTGTATGATTTCATTTTCCTGAAGTTCAAGAGCAAAACAATCCACAGTGTTGTATTAGTTATTTGTTGTTGCATAGCAAATTATGCCAAAACTCATTAGCTTAAACCATCAAGCATGTATGATCACACAGTTCCTGAGGGTCAGGATGTCTCTGGTTTAGACTCTCACAGGCTGCTTCAAGGTGTCGGCCAGGGATGCAGTCATCTCAAAGCTTGACTGGAGGACTGTTTGTTCCCAAGTTCACTGGTGTGGCTGTTGGCAGATCTCAGGTGCTTGACGGTTGTGGGCTGGAGACATCAGTTCCTTGCCATATGGGCCTCTCCTAATGGGCCTGTCGCACGGCAGTTGGCTTCCCCCAGAGATGGGTGTACAGGAGAGAGTGCAAGAGATGGCAAGAAACACAGGTCTAGCAATCTCTGTAATTTACTCTACCCTCAGAAGTGTTAGCACGTCACTTGGTGCAGCCCATACACCAGCAGAGGGGATACACAAGGGCATAAATACCGTAGTGGGCATCCTTGGGGGCCATCTTAGAAGCTTCCCACCACAGTTACAGAAAGCAGAACAGCAGCTGCTTACAGATGATGGAATTTACTGGAAGGAGGCACAAGTAAAATTTCTGGGGTGATGGAAATACTGTATAATTTGATTGGGTTGTTGGTTACATGGGTGTATACATTTGTCAAATCTCCTCAATATATGCGCTTAAGACCTGTACATTTCACTACATGTAAATTCTTCAACTTAAAAATATTTTTTAAAAGGATGATTTGTCATTTTAGATATCATCCGAATGAACGCAGACTCATACAGCAGACCAAATAGAGGTAACCACAGAAAAACACATTCATTTATCATGCTACACTTCAAGCATATAAACTTCGTAAAGTCAAAGGAACACAAATGCTGTATTTTTACAAGGCTCTATTTACTCTCCTCTGGGAAGGGTGTTGAAGGTTTTTAGCCAAACCTCTAAGACTTGGTTGGGGATCTGGGGACGACCAGCCACAGGCTCTTCTTTTAAAGTCCCTGTCTACTTCTCAAAGAGGGGGAAGGACAGGCAGTCCTGTTTAGGACCTTGGAGCCCTCCGGGGGATGAGACATGGATGTGTAATGAGGGTTGGGGCTGAGGACAATTGCCCAGAACCAGTTCCCTCCCTTAGGATGCAGTCCTTCCAGCAGGGGTCAAGGATTTTTGGACAACAAATACCTCTTACAAAAGAGGGTTTTGACAAATCAAGTATAAATGAATTAGAAACAGGGAGCTTGCATTTCTCTTCGAATAGACCAGGATTTAAAAATTAAGACAGATTTCCTTGGCCAAGTACCTTTGAAGTTTTCCAGACCTAAAACATTTAGAAAAGCAGTTCTATATACTTTGAAAACCCAGAGTGCATGCAGATTGCTATCTTTCGGATTAGATCCACCGAAAATGAACTATTTTGCTCCTTATCCCTTTGCCATCCTTGAGTGATAACAATGGATAGGTCTATTATCATGGGTTCCCCTGTAGTCACTGAGAGTCATCCGTGTGTCAGTCACCATGCTAAGCATGGGAAAACCCCACCAGGCAGCTCTCTCACTCCATATGACAGACTTACCCAAAGGAGGGGGCTTGAACCTGCCTCCCAAAATTTGATTGGCTGAACATGCAGTCAGTTCCCATGTTAAGTTTGAGATCTTTTCTTTGGTGATTAGGTTTTAGCAGGACTTCAAGCACTGGTCTCCAGTAAACCAGTGACCCTAGGGACTCATGGCACCAAGATCAAATATTTCCAGGGTTACTGAACCCATTAGGTCAAATATCAGAAGGGAAATGTGCAAAGACTTACGCATATATTTGCTAAGTCTTCAGATGGGCTCAATCCTCTCCCTCTGAAGCAGTGGGGAGGGCTGCCTGACAGTGATGGAAACTCAAAGTGAAGCGTGGTTTTGGAAAATCACATCCAATAACTGTATAACACAACCCTAGGGCTGTTTGAAATCCAGAGAGAGTTCTGACTGGAAAAGAGTAGCCCTTCTCAATCTCAGTAGTGGTGGAAGCAGGGGCAGGAATCACAGACAAGTCTCCCTGGACACACGTAGCCGCAGCTCTGATGTCCTCTCAAGACTCAGTCCCTCCAGCAATTGTAGCAGACATGGGGCAGTCTGGAGGCAGTAAAGTCCCACTTAGTGTGTTCTCATCATCCTCCTTCTCCACAAACATGCACACACACGGGAAAATGTGAGGAATATATTTTCATTGGATCCTAGAAATACCTTCAATGCTAAATTTCAAGGACCCAGTTATTTTCTATAATGCTCTTTAACAGCTCTGGCTTGCAGCACACTGTAGTAGACAAATGCACGACCTTTGACCACTTCCTGGTGAATTTCCTTAAGTAAATGATTTATCTTCTCTGAGCCTCAGAAGAGTGGTACTTGCAAGAAGTGAAAGATAAAAGGAGAAATATCTCAAGATTGGAAATGGGCTGCCATGAGGTCCATCTTATTGCACAATTCAAGGGGGCCCTTTTGACATTTTATTCCATGTAAATGGTGCCCCTGGAATTGTGCAACTTGATGCATTCACAGGCCCAGGGCTGGGGCTTAAACTTCCCAAAGGGTAAGAATCCTGAGCCCTTTCATAAGACTTTGTTCTGAGATGCAGACCACAGGAAGCCTGGCTGAATTTGGAAAACCACTCTGCAGTAAGAAGAGAATTTGGAAAGAAAACTTTAAAAATAATAACCAGAAAAATAGAACCCACAGAAAGATAAGCCTCAAAGCCCAAAGTATGAAACAAACAAGAAAGTATAACACTGTGAATGACAGTTTACAAATCCAATAAATGGGAGAGCTAATCTCCAGAGAAAATGACAATAAATAGTCATTTGAAAAGGACTTTGAAATTGGTAAGCTTAAAATTCTGCTAGAGACAAAGGAAGGAATATGTTCATAAAATAAGAATAGGAGGTTATGAATCGAATATCAGAGGCTATAAAATAGAACAGGAGCATACAAGAAAATTAGAAATCTGGAAGTGGAAATTATAGTCATTGAAACAAAAACAAATGAGGATAGACGCGATAAACAGAGAATTGAACAGAATCAAAGAGTAGTGATGATTGAGAAAACCAAACTATGTAAAATTTCTAATAACCTAGTTAGTAAAGAGAACAACAAAAAAAGAGAGAGCTGGAAAATACGACAAAGAAGTTAATAGACATGGGGGATAGGTTAAGAATCTTCAACGCACAGCTAACAGGAGTTCCATAATAAGAAAAAAAAAGAGAGACAATATTTAAAGAGCTAGTAGCTGATAATATTCCAGAATTGAAGAAAGACAGATATCCTCAGATCAAAAAAGCTTACATATAGGGCATATACCCAGAGAAAACCATAATTCAAAAAGACTCATGCACCCCAGTGTTCAGTGCAGCACTAATTACAATAGCCAGGTCATGGAAGCAACCTAAGTGCCCATCAACAGATGAATGGCGAAGATGCGGTACATACATATAATGGAATATTACTCAGCCATAACAAGGAACGAAATTGAGTCATTTGCAGAGACGTGTATGGATCTAGAGACTGTCATACAGAGTGAAGTAAGTCAGAAAGAGAAAACCAAATATTGTATATTAACACATATATGTGGGATCTAGAAAAACGGTACAGAAGAACCGGTTTGCAAGGCAGAAATAGAGACACAGATGTAGAGAACAAACGTATGGACACCAACTGGGGAGAGCGGGTCGGGGGGATTAATTGAGAGATTGGGATTGACATATATACACTAATATGTAGAAAATAGACACCTAATAAGAACCTGCTGTATAAAAAAATAAATAAATAAAATTAAATTAAAAAAGAAAAGATAAAGCTTGTAGAAGACCAAGTTAGATCATTTAAAAAAATTAATCTGGTACAATTCCAAATACCCACTAAGGGGGCTACTCTTTCACAGAGGAAAGACCACTGAACCCACCAACACACCCCAGGACAGTATTCCTTATGCTCTACACACAGTCACTCCCAACTGCACACCCCACTCATCCTCTCCTGCAGACACCCACATCATGTACCCCCTCACACGTCTGCCCTCAATCATCCTCATAGTCTACACCCTATGCCATCATTCTCCTACAGCGCACCTGCTTTCACACACCTACTAGCCCCTCTCAACTGTGCAAGCCCCATTTAGTCACACATGCTATAGGATTGTCCCCATGCCGGCCACCCCCTCTCAATGACCCACACAGAACCTCTGTTTGCCATCATCACCTTCCCTTCTATTCCCAAATTCCGTATCTCCCTTCATCAACCTCATATATTTTATGGCTATTTCCCTCAGAAATGAATCAATGGCCATGAGTTTTAGGTGGTTGGGGGAAATACTTTGGAGTCAGAAAATTCCAAGCTTCTTCCTGAGTCCCTCTTGCCAGCTGTCATCTTTCTACCTGTTTGAGTTCATACAACCAGAGAGTCTCTAGGTTGGCCAGTCTCTAGACAGGCCACCTTCTAGGCATCCTCAGCAAAGGCTTATCCAGTCCCTTCTGGAACATTTCAGTGACAGAGGACCATCTACATTTAATACCTCTAACGAGTGGGCAAAAAACTGCTTCTTAACATGGAAGGCAGACTCTCAGTCTATATACCCAATTCTACTTAATTTCTATTTGAAAGCCTTGTGCTATTAAGGTTATGGAAAAATTAAATTCTATCAGTTGAGGTCCTCTCTTTTCCCCCCAGGGTTGTGATTATGTTTAGGAAGGGGCTTAAAGCGAAGCAGCGCCCAAACCTTGAGTTCAGTCTACTTGGATGTCTGCCAAGATGGACACAGTCTCATCTGTTGCTAATCTTGGGTCCACACAAGTATCCACTGAGGCCCCTTCCTGCCTGTTGCTGTGGGTCCTACAGATTCCCAAGCTGACATCAGCTCACCTGTGCCATCACTGGGCATTCCAGGAATCTGTCTGTGTCTCTGAGGGGCATGCTGGGCACAAGAAGCTTGTGAGGCTGTCAATGGTGCCTCTAAGCACTCAGTTACTCTGTGGGGCTTCACTGCCTCCTTGAAGCTCCAGCAGACTCTGCCCAAGAAGTGGGCATCTCCATTCTCACCATGTACCCTGGTCTCTCCACATGCCCATCCCCTCCCTGCCTACCTCAACCAACAAAGATCTTTTCTAGCCTCTAGAAGTAGACTTCATTTTATTTTTAAATTTATTTAAATTTATTTTTTAGTTAACAATGATGTGTACAGCAAAGTGATTCAGTGATTTTATATATATATATATATGTATCCATTCTTTTTCAAATTCATTTCCCATTTAGCTTATTAAAGAATATTGAGCAGAGTTCCCTGTGCTATACAGTAGGTCCTTGTTGGTTATCTATTTTAAATATAGCAGGGTGTACATGTCAATCCCAAACTCCCAATCTATCTCTTCCCCCGACCATTCCCCACCTGGTAACCACAAGTTCGTTCTCTAAGTCTGTGAGTCTGTTTCTGTTTTGTAAATAAGTTCACTTGTATCATCGTTTTTTAGATTCCTCATGTAAGTGATATCATATGATATCTGTATGACTTACTTCACTTAGTATGATAAGCTCCAGGTCTATCCATGACTGAGTAATATTCCATTGTGTATGTGTAACACATCTTCTTTATCCATTCATCAAGAAGTCCTTCTGGGCTTCCCTGGTGACGCAGTGGTTGAGAGTCTGCCTGCCGATGCAGGGGACACGGGTTCATGCCGCGGTCTGGGAAGATCCCACATGCCGCGGAGCGGCTGGGCCCGTGAGCCATGGCCGCTGAGCCTGCGCATCCGGAGCCTGTGCTCTGCAACGGGAGAGGCCACAACAGTGAGAGGCTCCCGGACGGCAAAAAAAAAAAAAAAAAAAGAAGTCCTTCTTTTCCTCAGTGATAACAATTTTTCTTTCAGAAGTACAGATGTTGTCTCCATAACAGACTATGGTTTTGAGAAACACAAAAGTCAGGAAAGACCATTACTTCATCACCCCCAAACTCGGAAGCTGAGGGAGAAAGGGGAAAATACTCAAGGAACCAGACATTGGTGGTTAAATGTGCAAACATTTAAATCACCATGCTCATATTGTATTGAATGTGTGTATTAGTCACGGTTCTCCAGAGAAACAGAACCAATAGGATATACATAGACGCATAGAAAGAAATTATTATGAGGAATTGGCCCACGTGATTATGGAGGCTGAGAAGTCCCACTATCTGCCATCCACAAGCTGAAGGCCCAAGGAAAATGGTGTCCAAACTATCTAAACCTAAGGGCTCGAGAATCGGGAGCACCTATGTCCAAGGGCAGGAGAAGATGGATGTCTCACCTCAAGCAGAGAAAGCAAATTCATCCTTCCTCCAACTTTTGGTTCTATTTGGGCCCTTAGCAGATTGGATGATGCCCCTGCATTGGTGAGGGTGGATCTTCTTTATTTGGGTCACCAATTCAAATGCTAATCTCTTCCTTGCAGACACACCCAGAAGTAATGCTTCACCAGCTATCTGGGCATGCCTAAGCCCAGTCAAGTTGACAGGTAAAATTAACCATCACAATGTACCTCCCTTTAGCTTATACTCATGGGTATCAGCTATTCCCCAGGGCACGTGGGACATGCCACCCTGAATCTTCTCTTCTTCAGGGAAAACATCCTCAGCTCCTTCAACCCTGTGACAGTTCTACTGTCCTCCCCCAGTTTGGAAAAATCTTTCCAAAATCGTTGGATGACCCTAGGCAGTTTTCTTAACCATTCTTGGTCCTGGTTTCTTTCTCTGTACGATGGGGATAAGAATAGTCCAGGACTCATGGGCTGCCATGGGCTCTTGTGACTAGTATCATCACAGGCTTCTCTCCCTGGCTCTGCCACTGTAATGTTCCCATAAATGACCTGGAGTAACTCACTCAAACGTTAAAAACCCATAAGAGGCAGGTTATCGTTATCCTTCCCCATTTTACAGGAGGAAACAGGCAGAACGAGAAGTTAAGCAACTTGGAGCGGCAAGATTCGGACCCGGCAGCCTGGCTCCAAAGCCCCCCATTAGCTTTCTCAAAGTGTGGGCCATGGCCTCAGACCCTTATATTGCTCCGAATTTTCATCAGCCTTTTTTCGTTTCTAAGTTTGTCAGCTTCTATTTTCTGTCTCTCTCTCTCTCTCTCTTTTTCTATTAAAAATAGTTCCTTATGAATTTGGTAAACATATTTTTCAAGGAATTAACCCATATTAATTTGCTGTCTCTCTTTCTAATTCACTTTTTTCTGTGTCATTTGTCTTTCTTTTTCCCCTTTTGTTCTGTGAACCATAATCTTTGTTAACTTTTTAGGTCATTAAAGCTCCTTTAGCATTTTTATTAAAATTGCCATCTAAAGAAATGACTTTCCCTCTGAGAAAGTGTTGGCCTGAGTCCTCACACTTTGTTAGAGTATCTACATTGTAATTATATTCTTAAATGCTCTTACTTTCTTTGAATTTCCTCCCTGCCTGGTTGATATTTAGAAAACTCTTTTTAGATTCCTTGTAGTTAAGTACTTTTAGGTCCTGGCTTTTCTGTTTATTTCCAATCTTATTGTTTGAGGTTTAGAATGTGGGATGTATACCTTAGGGTTTCTGCATGTCCTGAGAACTTCTTGGCTGCCTGGAAAGTTCCCCTAAGCACACTTAATCCCTTGCAGAGTCCACCTCTGGCCTTCACAACTTCGTGTTGGACGTCAAGGGGTCGTTTCCCTGTGGCTTTGTCCCAGTTGCATTAAGCCTCCTGAGGAAGAGGTAGGCCAACCCCCAGGCAATGCTGGGGCCATAGGAATCGGTGAGCCAGGGCTGGACACAGGGCAGCAGCAATCAGGTTACGCAAAAATGGGAATAACCAGGCCAACCTGTGGCGGCTGCGGCCACAGGAGCCTGGATCCCTCTGGAGACTGTGGGCAGATGCACCTGGGACAGCTGTGACTGTGATGCAGGAACTGAGTGATTGGACACTGGGGGAGTTCAAGTGGCAAGGACGACGTGGGCTGCACATGGAGCAGGTGGATGTGCTGTGAATCCATGGAGCCGAACACCGAGCACACTGAGCCTCTGACCAGTTGGCTCATCTCATTTACTTACTTATGTATATCTGTATTCCCACCTACAAACAATGAATGGGGGTCCCACCTCGCAGGGCCCTCAGGAGCACTAAACTGGAGAAGATCAAAGACAGCAGAGTGAAGTATCCACAACCACAGACTGGTTGTTTTCATCACAGTAGCAGCCCATGATCAGACCCAACCATGCCATGACAGGTAACCCAGAGTCTGCACATGGAGCAAAAGGCAATCCATGTGCTGCTTGAAAGTCCTCTCTCTCCAAGAAGGATTTAGAGTGTGAGGAAGAGGTAAGGTCCTTCTCTTGTGCTCTGATTTCATTTCCAAATAGTCAAGCATGTTAAGTAATAACCACCCAAGTGAGAAGAGAAGCTGGGTGCGGGAAGGATGTGCCTGTCCTGTTGCAGGCTGCCTCTGCATCTCTCCTCTTCACATTCCAGTCCTGATTTCCAATAGGGGCTTTTAGCCAGTCCTAACTCTTCACTTAGGGCTGAGTTGAGGGTCACACCTCCTGCTCATCCAACTCTGGACTTGTGTTCTACTTCCGGTAACTGGATTTCTTATTCCTTCTGGTAACTTGCCTTGTTCCTAAGAGATGAGTCTCAACAGAACCCCAGCACCTCTTGAGTTAGAGCTAATTTTTGCCTGAGAGAGTAGCCCCCTGAGGCTAGAGACCTCACTCTGAATCTTGCTAGGGGTCTAGGGCCAGTCTACCACTTGCCAGCCAGCCTTACTGAAAGTCTAAATGTCATCCACACCTGCCACCCTGTGGGCAACCATCATACACTAATTTCTAAGACTCCTATCTCTGCACGCCAGGACTGCCCCCTTATTGTCTTTCTCACTGCTGCCTATGCCCACTGTGCCATGACACCTGGGCCTGTTGTTTTTCTTGTTAAGCCAGATTCACTCCCCTCCCCTGGTCTCATCATTGTCTCCCCATCTCAGTTTGGCAGGTGAAATTATAGATCTAGGACATGGAGATCCCTCCATGTCCAACTGATAAAGAAATTGTCTCCATCTAAGTATCAGGGGGAACCTGGAAGTAGCCAATAGACAGGTCCTTGAGAATTTCAAACTCAAAAGCTCTTATGCACGTTCCATAGCTGATTTACAAAAGGAGACATGCTTTACAGCAGTCTGAAGTCTGGACAGGGAAATTCTGGGACCAACACCAGAAAGGGGGAGCTGAAGAGTGAGGAGGCTTAGTTACCTGAGAACTTTTCTACAGGAAATGAAAGTGAAAGGGCATTGGGCATTAATTCATTCCTCCTTTTGACAAATATACAATTGAGCAACAACCGTATTCCACGTTCTAAGTTGGATACAACAAGAAACAATATAGACAGGACCCCTCCAGGACCTTCTGCAGCTCTCAGGCCAGTGATTTCATCCTCACTGGAAGACCAGAAGGAAGAGGCAACTCACATGTGGGAATAAAACCAGAACCAAGCCTGAAGCCCATTACTCAGAAAACCCAAGGGTCAAATCAATAACTCTGAACCACTGTCACTAAGACCTCCATTGTGTTTATAACATTTGCCTCCACCCCTGTGACCCCAGTCCGTTTCCTGGGTAAGCCCCTGTCTTAATCTGATTGTTTCAGACTAATCTGAAAATCATCTCAGCAACACCAAGACATCTGCAGATCGTTGGAGGCTACAGACAAAGTCGGAGCCTGCCTTGACTTTTAATCCAATTCTAAACCCACAAAGAAGCAGGAACCCCGGGGAATTTGCCCAATTGAGTAATTCACTGCAAAGACGTCTATGTACCTCTGTTGAATTGTGTTGGCAATTTGGCTTTGAAGATGGTTTTTTGGAAAAACAAATCAATGGCTCTTGCTGAGTTGTTTCTCCAAAGGGACACAGAATCTAAAAGAACCAAACTGTGAGTACTGGCCAAAGAAGGCACTCCTTCTGTCTGTTGCAATCCTGCTGGATTGGGAGCTCTGACCCTTTCTCAGATCTTTGGAAATCGGAGCTTTGCTCACAGGAAGTCAACGCAACTTCCTGTCCTGAGAAAAGAACTGTTCGAACCTTCAATCACTCTTTCAGAACAACTTGAGTGACTGAAGAGTAAATGGGTTGAAGACATAAGACTTGCATTTCTCTTGACATACAAAGGGGTTTAAAAATTAAGAGGAAGTCTGGAGGGAAAGGATTTGCTGACCCTAACACATTTTTTTTTTTTTCAAAACAGTCTAAAATGAACTGTAGGCCCAGAGCCAGCTGAGCTCAAGCTCCTCGATTTCATACTAATCAGATTAAGCTTGTAATTTATACTATTTGCCATGTTTTCCATCTAGACAAGAATGTCCTAGGATCTGTAGGAAGAGAAGAAAAGGAGCCATCTGAAGGTCCTCCCTTGGAAAGGAAAGGAGAACTTCTCCATAGGATGACTGCAAAGGTATCTGACTTCCAGTGCCAGCCCTAGAGAGCTGGGCCAGAAAGGGCCTGGAGGATGGCGGGCTCCCCTGGGCCCTGGCGCGGGGAAGGATGCATGGTCAGCCAGCTCTGATTCCACTTTGACTGGACCTGCAGAACAGAGCGAGAAAGACTCCCCGAGCAGCATATGCAGGATCACTTTGGCACCATCCCATTACACAGTGAGGAAACCGAGGCCCTGGGAGGAGGTCAGTGCTTCTCCACTGTCAGAGGTCTGTTAGTCCTGGAGCTGGACTTACATCTGCTGATGTCCAAGAAAATTCTCTTTATAATGCCAATTTCAAGACAGGTTCTCAGGAACCATCCGACCCCAGAGTGTTAGTAGGAGGCATTTGCTGAGCCAGAGCTGGTCCTGGGAACGCAGTGAGGAGAATCAGAGGGACTGGGTTTGATTTTCAGCCCAACCCGCTTCTAACACATGACCTGGGACAGCATATTAGCCTCTTTGACCATTTTTCCTCTTTGGCAGATTCAAGAAGACAGGACATGCAGAGTTTGTATGCAGATTAAAGGCGGTGTGGCCCCAGGCAGTGCCAGCACACAGTGGACCATCAGTCACTGTGAGTGCCATCGTCCCCCTCTGGGCGCCTGCTTGGCACACACAGCAGGTTCCCCTCGGCCTCAGTCCCACCATGGGACCGCCACACGCTGGCTTTCCCACCTGGTCTAAACAGCAGCTTGATCACTTGGATTTCATTTTTAACTCAGCAAGAAAAATGAAATCTCTGCCTAGCTTTCAGCATCCTTGTGGCATTTGTCTTATAATTAAGTATATATTTAAAAGATTGAAAGAAGCCAGTAACAAAAGGTGTGTGATTCCATTTATGTGACAATCTGGAAAAGGCAAAATGACAGGGACCAAAAAACAGATCAGTAGTTGCCAGGGCTGGGGTAGGGGACGGGTCGGGGATTCTTTGGGATGCTGTGATTGTTCTGTATCCTGCGTGTGGTTGTGGTTTTAAGAATCTAGACATGGGTTTAAGTATGTAGAACTGTGAGAATTATACACCCCAAAGAGTTAATTTTACCGTGTGCAAATTTTAAAGAACACTTATGTGGTAGGGAAAAATACACAGCAAAAATAAATAAATAAATAATACAGTTTTGACCACAAACAAAGTTAGATAATCCAGTCCACATATCCTGAACAAAAGTACTTTCAAACGACAGAGGCATTATTGGAAAGCTTGCTGAGAAGAACCACACTTCATAAAACACAGAATTCATGACTCAACCCAGCTCAGAGGGTGGGGACAGGGGAGGGGGTGGAAATCAGGGGCCATCGAATGAACAAACCCCTCCTTCTTCAAGGGAGCCCAGGTCAGGACAAAGAGCCCATTAGAGGCAGCGGCAGGGGGAGGGGTTGTCACAGAGGTGCGGGCTGACAGGCTTGGCCTGGGACAGTCACAGGGGAGCCCAAAGATCCTGGTCACAGGAAGCATCACGGAACATGACATATGATAGCCGGCTTTGCAGATGGCCTGCTGAGGAGCTGGGGAATTGTGACTGTGGGGGAAGAAGACATGAGGGGCCCGGAAAATTCTCTTTATAATGCCAATTTCAAGAGCAAGGCGAGTCCATAAAACATGCGGGGGTCTCTGGTTTCTGACTCCGCTGTGTGTTCAAGTGTGAAACAGAGCAGTGTTTTGTGCAAGGCAGAGAGAACGGCATGTTCAGTCCACACCTCTCAGCTCACAAGTCATCTCTGCAGGATCACAGGTCAATGGAGACCTTGCATTCTCATCCTGAAAGCTTGTTTAAATGAGATGTGTCACCAGATTCTCAAGCTGTGTCTTCTAGTTCCCTCCTTAGGCATGTGTCCACTTTCACGTGCATATCACTCTGTTAAGCAAAGTTGCTGTACATCCATCACCTCCAGGATCTTTGAGGGGGTATCGCAGCCCATTGTTCAAATGAAGAAATCAAGTTCACAAGAGGGAGGGCCTTAGCCGTGGTCACTTGGCCAGTAAGGGGTTCCGAGCTGGGCTGTTGACTCAGACGTGCCCAGTGCCGTGGGGCGGGTCAGGTTTATCTCCCAAGAGGCCTCCAGGGTTCCTCCAGGCTGCAGGGCCAGACATCCTGAGGGGATATGAGTCCAGAGCCAGAGTCAGGCTGCCCCAGCTCAGGTAGACAGATGGATTCAACCTCCACCTGGTAAACTGTAGTGTGGAAAGGACTTCAGGGTGCTACCAGGTATAGGATCCACCCTCTCTCTGGCAAACTCATGCTCAGCCTGTGGAAAATACGCAAGGGCCATAGTAAAATCCGAAGGCTGCCAAATTAGCTTAATGCTCCCATATTCGCTGTCCGAATTTACATCTACCCAGGAACGTAACAGGCTGTGACCTGAGCCAGCACCATCCCTTCCCAACACTTTCTTCTCAAGGGCATACCCTATTGGACATATAGACTCATAGGCCCACCCAGAGCTGCTGAATCGGACCCCCAGGAGATTGAGAGGTACCACTTAGGCGACCCAGGGATGTACAATACCAACTTTGTCCCCTGGGACATGTCCTATCTGTGCATCCCTGACTGAGAGCCTCCTTTTGCCGCTGACTGAGTGGATTCACGTTCCAGGAGGCCCAGTGAGATGGCAGGTAAGCTACTCAACCTCGCAGCGCACCAGGGGCAGCAATGGTGCCTATCCACCAGATTCCTGGGAGCCATAAATGAAGACAGGGCTGACATAGAGCCAGCACACCGCCAATGTCCGATGCCCTTCTGATGGGGGCGTTAGCTTTGCTGACACACAGAGTCTGGTTAGAGTCACATCTTACAGGACTGGGAGGCTTTTAAGGGATGTTTTTAAAATCTCTGCTCTGAATCCAGTAAAAGTTCATTTTTAATTTACTTACCTTTCTCCTATTGCCAAGCCACTGAAGTAAATTTTGTGAACTGACCAGGCTTTCTGCTAAGCCAAGTACCTTCTGGTGGTTGCATTCATTCACTTAGCTACTTATTCAGAGCAGATATTTATAGAGGATCTACTGTGGATGGGTACCTGGAACTCAAAGTTACTTAAGATACTCCCTGTACCCTCATGATCCAATCACTGATACAGGGTGATGCCGATGGGGAAAAAAATCTCCTAACCCAGTTGGGAGAATGTTCCCTAGACCATACAGGGGTATGGTCTTCCAGAGCTGGAGGGCAGTGATTACACACCTAACGGTGCTCTTGCTTCCATGCTAAGAAAACCCCAAGTGCTCACATCAAGCAGAGGATGGAGAGAAACTGTGATTTGTTGGAAGCTTTAAACACAGATGTTGGCAAGAGGTTGCGTGTAGACCAAAGCAAGACATTGTGCTTGAATGGAGAGAAGCAGCTGTCTTAAAAAGGAAGGAGATTCTGACACAGGCTCCAACGTGGAGGAAACTTGAGGATGTTAAGTGAAATAACCAATGACAAGAAAACAAATGCTGTACAATCCCACTTGTATAAGGTTCTGAGAGTAGTCAAGTTCATAGAAAGTAGAAGGGTAGCTATCAGAGCTGGGGAGAGAAGGGAGATTGAGGAGGTGTTGTTTAACGTGTACAGAGTTTCAGTTTTGCAAGATGAAAAGAGTTATGTGGATGATTGATGGTATGGCTGTGCAAAAACGTGAATGTACTTAATGCCACTGAATTGTACACTGAAAAATGGTTAAGATGGTAAATATTATGCTTTGTGTACTTTACAGCAATTTAAAAGAAGAGAGAAAGAAAGAAATGGCTGTCTATACTATCCAAAAGTAAAAAGAGAGAGAGAAAGAATGAGTGAGTTAAAGATACGTGTTCTTATACTTATCACCCAATTAGTGAAAAGAAATAAATCCCCACTGTAAATTCAAAGCTACACATTGACGTTGTACAGAATATCAGACTGAGATGGACAGACATAGCTTCCTCTCCTTGCTCCTTCAGTTGCTGGCTCAATGGACATGACCTCTGGGACCCTCAGTCTCTTCATCTATAAAATGCAGCAAAATAATATTCCAGTTGTTATAAACCCTCAGTAAATCCTCATTAAATGCTCTGGACAGCCTGATGCCTCCCACAAGCTGTGTAGAAAGAGGTTTATAAACCCGGATGATAGGGCAGACCCTTGACATTTGTAGAGGAGTTATCTAGAGCTCTCAGTGAATTCCACAATTAAAAAATAGTATTATAACAAGAGCACTTTTTAAGCCATTCCAAAAAATGTTTATATTTTGACCAGAGGTGCAATTTTTTTTTTAACTTAGATGTCCAAGAGAGGGCAGGCAGTTCTCACTCTTGTCCTTTAATGCCCCAGACTTGCCAGAATGGTGGGAAAGGCTTGCTCGGTGGAGAAGGCTGACAGGTGACAGTAAGGGCTGGGGCTGGCATCTCCGCATATTGACTTGCATGAGCTATTGAATAGTGCATCAACCTATATCCTTTTCCTAGATGAGCTTTGTATGAGTTGTCTATTGCTGCATAACAAATTGCCCCCAAACTTTAGTGGCTTAAAATAACAACAATCCTCTATTTTGCTCGTGCATCAGTTAAGCTGGCCAGTGTGGCTCATTTCTGTTCCACGTAGCATAAGACTAGGGGTTAGAGGGTCAAATTCCAAGATGGCTCTTCCATACGGCTGACAAGTTGACTCTGGCCGTTGGCTAGAAGCTCAGCTGGGGTTGTGTGCTGGGGTCTCCATTTCTCTTCATGTAGGCTTTTCCACGGGCGACTTAGGCTTCCTCACAGCATGGTGGCTGGGTTCCAAGAGTGAATATCCCCAGAAAACCTGGAGGAAGTGTATGACATTGTTATACCCCAGCCCAGATGTCACGTAATGCCACTTCTTCCCTAGTGTATGGTCACGGCAGTCCCGTAGGCCTGGTTCAAGGGGAAAGGTTGTAAATGCCACTTCTTGATGAGGGGCTGCAAGCTTTTAGGGGAGCATGAGAGATAGAAAATATTTCTCTGACCATCTTTGCAAAACACCGCCTGCAACAATTTCCATCCTGAACTCAGAGGGCAGCCTCCCCTGTTTGTAAGGTCCGTCCTCTCCTTTAAACTTCTCTCACTTAACGTTGCTAGAAGGAAGGGTCTGTTTGGTGGACTCCCTAATGATTTCCTCACCCTCCGAGAGGGACATGAACACATTTGCTGTTTCCTCCCAAACCTCATTCCTGCTGGGAAGCAGCAGTGCAGCTTCCTGTGTGAATCTCTCCACCACCACCTTGACTTTCTCTAAACTTCCTTCTCACATGGCAATCAGTTTTCCAGCTGAAGCACCTCTGAGATAGCTCCAGAACCTCTCCTCCTGATGACAGGAGCCATGCTGACCTGAATTCGGTCCTGTGACAGCACCACATGGGCCTGCTTCTCAGACACCCCATCAGAACCGAGGCAGAGGGCTTCCCTCTCTGCAGCTCTCCCAGGCAGAGAGCCAAGACCCCCGCTTCCTTGATCTATCATTGCCTGACCTTTGACAAACCTCGGTCATATAACTCACCAAGGAGCCAGAGCCAACAGAAGGTTCCAGTCCACAAAGCCATAGGCATGCAGACAGACACACATCCAGGAGGCTGGGCTTCTCAGGTCAATGATAAAAGTACTGGTGAACCTGGCCAATGAGGTGCTAGTATTAGTCCCATCCTACAGGAGAGGAAACTGAGGCATGGGGGGGTTTAGTGACATGTCCACAGTTACACAGCTAGAACATGGCAGCTAAAATAGTTTAATAGAGTCTAGAATGTTTCCTATAATATTATGCTTTTGACTTGGTAGAAAAATAGAATGGATATATTTCTATAGCATTTATCTCTTTATCAAAGTATGATGTAAGAGCAATAAGAATGAACACACACACAACAACATGAATAAATCTTAAAATGATTATCCTACTCCTATTTGTAAAGGGGGTGAGAAAATGTAGAAATGGGGCATATTGGCACCCCAAATGCTGTTAGTAAGCAAGAGGGAGCAGTGGGCACTGGGCGGGCAACTCCCCAGGGCAGCCTCTGCCTCCACCCACCCTTGAAGCTACCCAGCATTCACACATCCTCTTCCTACTCACAGGACACGTGCCTCCTCACCTCAAGGGATATGGCCCTAAAGTGCCACGGGGGCCAGCAGCCAACCCGAGTCCTGATCTCCATCATCTCAGTGATGGGCAGCCCTCCCCACAGGTCGGTGTGGCTCCTCGTGGCCTGGGAAGCCATGACCCTAAAGACTCCTTCCTGTCCCAGCACCCCCAATATACAGGGCACAGAAGGAACAGGATAAGGCCAGTAGAAACTCTCAGGAAACACTCTGAACTGCTGCCAGTCCGAGCAATGATCAAATCCTGCTTGTCAGAAACACCACTCCCTTCCCTGGCACTGCAATACATTCCAGGTCAGACAACAGGGTGGGGAGCCGTATGCCCAGTGTCCTTGTGGTCCCTGGCACTTCCCAGACAGAGGATCTGCTTTGTCTACTCCCCCCTCCACAGTCTCATCTGAAGAGGGGAGACCCTCCCCCTTCCAGGGGCTGCCCATTTCCTACTGGTGCAGTTTGGTGACCCGGAAACAATTTTAGGGGATGAGAATCCCAAACGTCCATATTTGTTTGTAGCAGATGACACAAGTTAGGCTCACATCCTCTCTGCCTCTGACCACCGGGCCCTGTTCAGGGCAATGTGGTATCTGATTGGACCATGTGAAATCGCTGGGTTTTTAGGACAAAATTGACCAGATGACGGCAATTTCATATGGTTCAATCAAATATAAAAGTTAATGTTGAGAGTGGCTTCCTTTGAAACTGGATTTGACATGAGGAGTAAATACAAGTATTTAAACTGTGGCTGACGTATCACAAGCACTCACTATTGACGGTTTATTGATATTGTCACTGGGTATGCGACCCCTCCCTGATGCTTGGAGGAGCTACCCACAGAGTGGACCACGGGCTATTTATTGCAGTGTGACAAGGCAAAGCAATGTACTATTCATTGTATAAATATAACATAATTTATCCAACCTATTGTTAATGAAAATTAGATTATTTCTTGTTTTGGAAATCACGCATAAAGCTGCCATTCTTGTAAATTTATTTATACATTATGTAGACATAAGCAATTTCCCTCATATTACTATAGATTCATGGATTTATTTTCTCAATGTGTTATGCTCCTTGATTTTAAATTGTTCCCCAAATAGTCAGTGAGATCCCCTTAAAGTTGACTCCTGCATACTTTTGACTGATTTTCATTATGCTTCAAGCACTTCTTTACATACTGATATAACAAGACGTTCCAGGCTTATCTTCTACTTTCCCTGCCTCAGACCTGGAATCAGCCATTTATCCAAAGATGGTTCATTTTCATGGGGAATAGTATTGAGAAATCAAGATCTGGGTCACCAGATAGATTCCTTGGTACTGGCATTTTGCCATTTCATCAGACAGAACTAGGATGGATGGATGGATGGATGGATGGATGGACAGGTGCCTACACATAAAATTATGAATTTGTAGTGATATTTCCAATTCAAATTTAAGGGAATAGGATTTTTTATTTTAGTTTCTCCCCATATCTCCTTTGTCTTATAGTGAAAATCTTAGTTCTCAACATTAATATATGTATATATGTTTTATCTTATAATATCCATTCTGTTTCTTGATTCATGAAATATAATCAGCATCTCGGGACTCCTCATTAAATAAGTAAATTTGTGCCCCTGAACTTCTTTCTACTTCCTTCAACCTTCTACCTCCTAAACATAACATGGTTTTAATATTTTCCAAGTTTTTATCATTTATGTTTTGCTCTGAAACTGCAATCATGTCTTCCATCTTTTCTTTTTATGTTGATCCTGAAAATCAAAACCCAACAAATAGAACTTTTATGTATTCAGTTGAATCATATGAACGATATGAAATTCCTTATATTCAATCTCCTTTTACCTCCCCAAAATGTGGCAATTTCCTGTGGTTCAGCCAGATATTTTTATTAGAGAAACATCTACATGGGGACGAGAATGTTTTCCTAGATCACTGAATCTTTGCTGTACTACTGAGAATATTCCAAGGTTTAAGGTCAAATAGATTCCCTTTTTTAAATGCCATTCGTTGCTTAAAATTATGCCAAGTTTTAGCTTGTCTCATGTTTGTACCATGACTTTTCTTTCAAGCTTTTTGTTTTGTCTGGAGAATCTGATTGTCTTTCTTTTCTTCTTTTTTTTTTTTTTCAGAAAGGACACATGGGAGGCAAAATTCCTGAATCTTTGCTAGGACTGAAAATATCTGCCTTTTGTTCTCACATCTAATTGACAGGGTTATAAGTAGACAGTGATTTTCCCTTAGGACATTGAAGGCCTTTCTGCCTTTAATTCCAGTTTGTAGTGATACTGGCAAGAAGTCCGATTCGATTCTTCTTCCATTGTAGCTCCTTTGTTCTTTCTAGAAGCGATCTGATTTTCCCTACACTCTTCCCCATCCTTCCTGCCTAGCAATCAGCAGCTCCTTTTAGTGTGAAGATATTTGTTTACTTTAGACTATAGAAACACTCCTCTATTATGTCTTTAATTATTTCCTCCTCTCCATATTCCCTGTTCTTACTTCCTGGAACTGATGGATGTTGACTATCTTGCATTTCATTTTCCAGTTCATTTACCTCTTCTCTAACAAATTTGCATCTTTCTTATATTGTTCCAAGTCCTCGGCAGTTTTCTCTACATTTTCTTTTAGGTTTTATGAGAAATTTTGCAGTTTGGGAATCAAAATACATAACATTTTTTAAATTTCTGTATATGCTTTCTTTTTTGTAAGTCTTCTAAAATTTGTTTTATTGAAGTATAGTTGACATATAACATTATATTAGTTTCAGGTATACAATATAATGATTCAATATTTGTATATATTGTGAAATAATCACCACAATAAGTCTAGTTAGCATTGGTTACCATACATAGTCACACAAAATTTTTTTCTTGGGATGAGGACCTTTAAGGTCTACTCTCTCAGCAACTTTCAAATATGTAATATGGTATTATATATAGTCACCATGAGTATATTACATAATAATTTTGAAGTCTGGGGATAATAATAATATTATTTTAACTTCTGTGTATACTTTCATGCTCTCTGCTAAGGCACAGAGAAGTTTTCCATAGAAAGTTTTCTTCATGGTTTTTGGATACAATATCATAATATATTCTTGGAATGTTTCTGAGAATAGTAATCAGAACTTGACAGTGCATCCAGCTAAAAGTCAAACTACTGTCATATAAGAAAAACCTTCATGAAGCAGATAAAAATTGTTAGATGGAAAATAATATATAAGGACCATACAACAGAGGGAAAATTGATATCTCAGAGAATCATAATATAGGGGAAAAAAAACGGATTTGAAGATATAAATTTTTAAAATTTCCTGAAGAAAAATGTTAATCTGAACATTAAAAGTGCATATCATATAAAATACAAAATGATGACAAGCTAGACAGGCCTTCGTTAAGAAATAGAATATAAAGGATAAAGGTAGAATACTTCAATCCAAGAAACAAACAAACAAAAACCCAAGCTATGTATATCATGTATTACAGCCACAGTAACAGTTAAAAGACAGTAGAGCAATTTCTACAAAGTGCTGAGGGAAATAAATATATCCCAAAACGAGCATAGACCTCCAAATTGTTAAGTTATAACAGCAATAAGAAGATATTCTTAAATATAAGAAAACTCAGTACCCAAGAACAGTTCCTTGAAACAAAAGCAATGACAACAAAAGTTAGTGATGGCATTTAGAGACTAAATACAAACAGTAGAGGGATAAAACCACAGGTGCTCACTGCTAACTACCAGTACCTACCCTGGTAGACATGTTTAACATGATTTTTTGGAACTTTCTGGTATTTTTTTTCTGAATATTTTTGATCCAGTGTTGGTTGAATTCACAGGTAAGGAACTTGCCTCTACAAGGCGGGGGGGCAACTGTACTTTAAAACACAGGTGTGTGTGTGTGTGTGTGTGTGTGTGTGTGTGTGTATGAATCCTATATCACTTCTGTTCTGTCTTTCCAGTAAGAGTATAAGTAAATATACATGCATCTAAAGGGAGATACATCATATGATTTTAGGTAGTTTTAAATTTTCTCCTCCAAAAATTTTTGTAATAAAATACACCAAGAGCTACTATAAAAATAAATTGAAAATAGAGAAGATAAATGACAGGAAGAAGTAGTTGCTTCTTGGCAGTAGAATTATGAATTATTTTTTCTTTTATACCTTTATTTATTTATCTAGATTTTCTGCAATCAAGTATTTTATCTAGATTTTCATGATTTTGAATACTGGACTTGCCATTTGGGCAAGTTAATTACCCTCGATGTGTCTCTTTTCTCTTCTGTAAAATAAGACTTATATCAATAAAATGTGGCTTATAATGAGATCTAAATCCATGTAAGTATTATAAGAATTAAGGGAGCTAACGCATGTTTGAGTGATAGAACAGGGCCTGGTACATGGGGAATGTTCAATACACAAATATAAGTGCCTAAAGGAATTGCTTTCCTGGATTACATTTTCTTTCAGAATATCTTTTTCATCTAACTTTTCCAAGCTCTATCCCCTCCCTCCCTTCTTTCCTTCCTTCCTTTTCTCCTTCCATCTTTATCTTTCTTGCTACAGTGTGTTTGCATAGACGCCTGGCTGTTTGTTAAATCCCGCCCAGGCTTCACGTGAATGGCTTTGTCTAGGTACTCTATTTTTTCTGATACAGTACGGATAAATCTCCCTGATGATTTTCCCGTGCAGTTTGAGGTCTGCTTTCTTCCCCATTGAGCTACAGTTGGAGGGGCTGGATTTTCTGCAGACTTACCAGGGGAAAGGCATAGCTGGGCCAGCGTGCAGCCTTCACAGGGTGAGCTGGGCCTGTCGCTTTCTTTTGTAGTTTTGTTGTGGCTCATGAGCCTGGATTTACCACACCTCTTGCAGCCTGAGGAAACCCTTGAGCTTCCCCCCACCCCCAGTTCAACGAGGGCTTTGCTGAAGTCCAGGGGAGCCACGTGGGGTGTGGGTTTTACCCTCAGCTTCGCCCGTCTCTCTCCAGTGGCCACCTCACAACTTCCAGAGACAAGAGGGGGAAACGGGCAGGGCTGTGTGGGCCCATGTGAAGAGCGCACAGAAGGAGAGGAAACCCATTTGGTAACTTTCCCAGTGTCTTCTCCCTGCTCTCCCAGGGGAACTTAGCCCTTGAGGTTTTGGTTATCACTTTGGCCAAGTCGGTCCTTCTTGTTGGAGAATGTGCCCTCTGGGTCTCCTTTCCTGCTTCTCTCCCAGCAAGAGGTCTCCTCTCCAGGGTGAGGCTGAGAGAAGCTGGGGATTGCTTGTGGCAGATTTCTGTCCCCCTTTATTTTAGTCTCTTCCCTTTGCAGCCTTTTTCTCTCCTAACATCCTGGGTTGGGACCGGCCCTCGAGAAGGTGGAGGGCAGCTGCCTCTTCCTTGGGCCCCCACTGCCTGCCCTGAGGACTGAATGACAGTGCCTGTTAGGATGGGGTGCTGGAGCCCACCAGAACCACCATTCAATTTTAGCAGGTCAGGGGGGTCGTGGCAGAATGAAAGGGGGTTGAACGATGGGGGCCAGGACAGCGATAGAAGGCCTCCATCCTCCTGACTCTCCCCCTGGCAGGCCCGCCCTGATGCCCAGGGCTCCCTCCCAAGCCTTCCTGTCCAACCTGAGGATACCTCCCCTGCACACCTCCATGCCTGCCACCACCTCTGGTCCCCTGATGTGGAAGTCCTTCCCCTTCCTGATGAAAGTCAGGAAACCATTCCGAGCTTGGTTCAAACAGATTCTGTTTTACATTAGAAACTCATCTTTCTTCTTCTGGGAGGCTGGCCTGTGTTGTCAGAAAGGGAAACGGAAATTGAGAGCAAGGCCACAATTTGATTGAGGGCAGGCTCCTGGCTCCCAAGAGGAGGGCAGAGTATGAGTGAGAGGAGGGGACAGGCCAGCCTCCTCCGTCCTCCTAACTTGTTTGGTCCTGGGCGGGGCAGCCCATCACCAGTGCCCTCTCTCCCTGGGCAGGCCAGGCCCAGGCAGATCCAATCAGGGCCGCTGTCCTGGCCTTGGCCCCATGCCACGGAGCACAAGGCCACTGGCTCCACCTGGTCTTGAGTATTCTTACTGCAAACAAACAGCATCCAATTAGCCTTCTTTCACGGGGACTCTCAGAAAAAGAGATTATATGAAAAGAACATAATCATGTCTTGGATAAACTTCAAAATTCGATTTTCTGGGCAGTTAAGTTCAACAGAAACAACTAATCAGGAAAAGAGTTTTCTGACACAAGTTAGTTGTGACTAGCAATCTCCACACATCCACCCATCTACATCCACATGGTACCTCCACACTCAGCCACCTGCACGCACAGCCATCAGCGTCAGGGACTAGGCGCACGAGGGCCAGGGGGTTCCAGGTACTCAGGCTTGGTCTTGAGTCCTGTGTCTGTGGTCCTCACCTTGTGGTTCAGGTCCCGTTATTCTACTCCTGGACTTCCCCACCCTCATTACCAACCTTTTCACAAATGCTTTTTCTCCTTGCTATAATTTCTGTCCCCTGCTCCTAGCGGATGTCATGAACTTGCTCCATGCTGGAACCCTCCTCTCTCTTCTGGTGATGCTATCTGCCGCAGAGGGAGGGGGGCCACACTTATCAAGTGCCCGCAATGTCCCAGGCATTTCTGATACATGATTTCATTTAACCTCCATGACACTCTTAAGAGGCAAGTATTGTGGCCACTTACTAGAGGAAGAAATAGAGGATCTGAGACATACCTAGTAGAACCAGACAGATGTGCCTGGCGTGCGGGCGGATGGGCACTGAGGCTCCCGGGCCATCTCCACTTCTCTCTCCCCTTCCCGTGGCTGCAGCTCCCCTGGCCCCAGCACACCCTGGACTTCTGCTGAGGATCTCTGCATGTGGCTTCTGATGGCTCTTCAGTGCTGATAAGAGCGGTCATGTTGCCCCTTGGGTGGCAGAAGTGAACTTCCTCCCTGTGTGATGTCAGAAAGCCCAGCCCCACAGGAACCAAAATAAGCCCTTCTATGCAAAACTTTCTAGACCCTTAACCTGTCTGCCTCCCGGTGACCTGTGAGACCCCAGGGGTTCTTGATCACTTACCTCCAGAACTTCCCTGATGGGTCAAGGTGACATCTGTGACAAACATCCATGGGGCTTCCTGGGTCCCAGCCGTTCCCACAACTTTCTCTCATGTGGAGAAAAAAAAAATCTGAGAACTTTATAATGGTGACAAATTAGGGAATAAACCTGGCTCCCTCCACAGACCCACCTGGCAGCATTCAGAAAACAACACTGTTGCCCTCATGGGAAGCCAGCTGTTTGCATTAAACTTCTTCAATCCTCCACCCAGGATGAAGAGAATTCCGCACAAAGATATTGGGGGTGAGGAAGGGAAGTGGATACTGGGCAGGAAAAAACATTAAATATGTACTACGGAAACAGACCAGGGTCCCAGCCGGGACTGTGGGTCACAGTGCATGTCAAGCAGAGGGGCCTGTGGAAAAGGAGACAAAGAAAAAGCTGCTGGCATGTCCTGGGCACCTCCAGTGTGCACTGGGGGGTTAATTTACTGAATCCTTGTGAAACTGTTGTTAACCTTACCTTTCAGGAAAAGAAATTCAGAGCTTATCAAGGTGATGAGATTTATACAACTACGTGCTACAATTTATTAACCCAGTGAGATTAGAAAACCCAGTTAGAACCCAGATTAGAAAAGTATTGAGCAAATGGAAAATGCACGTGATATGAAAAACTTGGAAATGTGTTTTAATAAAAACACCTTATATATGTGCCAAGAACTGCATGTACCTGAGGAGTATGACAGTCCTGTATAAAAGAGGACTATCTTTGAATCTAATACACGCCTACCTGTGGTTACGATGGAATGATATCTATCAGTGGTCTGTGGTATTCTGTGAAATGGGTCCATGTCTTCCAGGAGCTTTGTCACATGAGCAAGTTTGAGAATCGCCAGCCAACAGGATCCAGCCCCAAGTCTTTCCTGGATATCCAAACCTCGGCCCCATCACTCCTGCCCTTGTCCAAGGTAGGGGTAGGGAAGGGTATCCCAGAAAGAGGGCACAGCATGTGCACGGGAGGAGATGTGTGGGCAGATTTCCACTGTGAGAGACTTTTCAGGCAGCCATGTGGAAGGTACATTGGTGGAGAAAAATGGCAGAGGAAGTTCTTATGAAAGGTGGTGAGAAAAGCGATAAGGATGTGAACTGAGCAGAGCTGGGACTGGCAGCCAAAGAGAGGCACTCACCAGGATGGCATCCGTGTGGGCTGTGGTAGACCTAGGAGGACCCTGGGCTATTCTAGGATGTGGCCATGAGGTGGGCTTGGAGACAAAGGCTGGGTTCCACTCTGTATCTATGGGAACCATGAGGACTCTTCCACCATGGCTGCATCACACCTGCCCCCATCCTGACCTTCCCCCAAGTACACAGGAACAAATGTGACTTTGCTAATAGAAAAGGGGAGTGCCTGAACTTTCATGTTGTGACGCTCCATGCAGAGATTTTCTGTCCCCTCTCACCTACACCTGGCTCTCTCAGTCCCCTTTCTTCTCCTTGCCTTCCTTCCGCATTATGGACGTGGCCTGGGGGTAGCACTGGCCTCTGGGCCTTCCACTGCTGGGAAGTAGATGATTTTAAACCCATCCAGTGGGGGCAGTGGGTCCACCTGCCCTGGTCTACTCCCCTCCACACCTCGTTGTTGTGGCACCTCCCCTTCATCTGATTCTTCAACCCTTTGTTTTCTATGCTCCCCGTCTCCATCATGATTTCAGTGACAGTGCTTTTCTTCCCTCTGCACAGCAGCTCCTGGAGTCCAGAAGGACCTCTAGGATGGAGCTGTTTTTCTGCTCAGCCACTGGAGGGGAGCAGCGTTTGAGTGTATCCAGGGACCTGCTGGGCCTTTCTGTAGAACATGGGTGGGCAAGATGATTGGTGAAGCGTTAGCCAGAACCCGGGACAGGGACCAGGCCACCTGCCAACCCCAGCCCTTGTCAGAACCTTGTCCAAGTGAACTTTCCAGGAGTTCACAGATGACTGACTGTAGCATGGTGCCTGTGGAGGTTTCTAGACCTTTAAGAGAGAGGGCTGTAGAGAGGGGAGGATCCCTGAGTGTGTCTAGGTCTGAGGTTTGTGTGTGGCTGAAAGCACAGTGGGCATGGCCGAGGGTCAACAGGACACAGAAAGGAGGCTGTATGGGGTGAGGGCTTTGCTTCACGATCGCACGGGTGCAAGGATGGGCTTCCCATACACAGCCATGGTGAGAGTTGCTCAGCCCAACTGGAGGGACACCTTAGGGCATCAGAGGGCACCAAAGGAGAACCGTCAAGGCCTGGACAGATGCTCCTACCTCCTCCAAAGGCCTAGCTCATCTGATCCCTGAAGCTGACATTTGCCTTTCTCTCTTTTCTCTGAGACTCACACCTTTGACAGAGTTGTGAATGCTCATGTGTGTTCCACTGGGATTACAGCAGACATCACACCTCAATCAGCCCTGGAGCAGGCCAGGTAAAACTTCTCAGTCTCCCTGCACAGGGCTCAGGGACAACCCTGATCATCAGTTACCCCAATCACTCACCCCAGTCCATCAGCCAGACTTACAAAGGAGCCATGGCCCATGTGCCTTCTCTGGCTTAGGTTTCCTACCCTTCCACTGCACCTTGTTCTATGCCATCCTCACCCCCTACCTTAGAGATGCCAAGCTTTCTGGGAAAGCCACACACAAAACCAGTGTAAATTAAATCACCAGTCCCTGTTGTTAGAGCATTTATTCATTTGATAAATACCCTCTAACCCACCATCTGCACCAGGCCCCGTGGTCGGGGGGTGGCAAAGGGAAATGGAATGAAGATGAACAAGCCATGCTCTGTTCCTGTGGAGCCCCATGGAAGGGAGAAGGTTCGCGTAGCTTCAGCCAGACATGGTAGAGGCGTAGATACCCATGGTGGGGCTCCAAGGGAGAAGACAGAATGCATGGGGGAGGTGACTTGGAATAAAGGCCTTGGAGGATAAGTACATTCCTGCAGGCAGAAGTAGGAGACACCAGCGAATTTGGAAGAGCATGAACCAAAGCAGGGAGCAGGACAGTACCAGACTCTTTGAGAAACAGCTGGATGTCAAATTGGATAAACACAGGGTAAGTTGACGTCAGAGAGAAAGAGGAGATGATCTTGGACACAGACTGTAAATGGCCTGGAATGCTCAGCTAAGCTTGGACTTTATTGACCAATAGGAGGAGAGGGGGCCCACTTGGGATGAGGCAGGGCAGAGCACAGGGTACTCCAGGGAATGGTCCGGAGCACCTGAGCAAGCAGCCAAGGGTGTGGGTGGCAGAAGGTCATGTGAATGCAGCAGGAAGCCCAGGGAAGCAACTGGACCTCTGGGCACCCCTGCATCTCCTTGCATGCAGCCAAGCAGGAAACGGTGGAGTCAGGGAGCTCTGACCAGGAAGATTGGGCCAGGGGTTCTTTGTGGACCACCTTGTCCCACAGACACTCATCCAACCATCGGTAGCCTCAGCTGATTCTCATATATTCCAGATCATCTCTGCGAAGAAGAAGGTGAGGCAGTGTCACTTTGCTTTTATTCTGTTTTCTCTGCCTTAATCACCTAAATTCATTTGGAAATGGCCAAGCCTACAACAAGGATGAGGAAGGAATATTTCCGTGTTCTGAGCTGGTCTCTGAGCACACGCTTGGGTCCGAGGCCCGTCCTGCTCCAGCCTGCCCACCATGTCGCCTGTGCGGTCTCCCTCCAGCCGGGAAGGGCACGTCTAGCTTGGGCAGAACCAGCTGCGGCTCCACCACAGGGAACCCTCTGCTCTTCACGCTCCACTGAGAGTTTTCAATTGACTGTAACTTCCTTTTCAGAAATCATATTTGGCTTCAAAGTTACTGAAGATTTTTCTCCCTGGGGACTGCAGAGATGTTCAAAGTTTGCCTCCCAGAGATGACCGGAATTTGCTTGATGTGTTTTTAAAAAGGCATCATAATACCACCATTGTCCTTGATTCTCAAATGCAAAAATTAAAATCTTCAGACATAAAACGATCTTGAAAATCTCATGGAACTATACTCTCTTTAGAGTGGAGGCCAAAAATTAAAAATCCCCTCCCCAGGAGGGTACTGGTAAACTTAGAATTAGAGACTCAGAAGGCACAGATGGTAAGAGAAGACTATCCAGGATACTGAGACAACTCCAGCCCTCTCAACCCAAAACTTCAGGACCTCACAGACCTGAATATGGAAGAAGATGGGAAATACATAAATGAATAAAATCTGCAGCGCCATGTCAAGTGGAGAGGAATGCAACAAAGAACGGATTGAAGAGTGACAAGATTGAGGGGTTGCTATTGTAGGGGGGCCTGTAGAGAAGAAACCAGACATTCTTTCCCAGAATGAGCAGTGTTAAAAAGTGAGGGAAGCGGCTTCTGGGCAGGAGGATGGAATGTGCAGTTGTCCTGAGGTGGGAGGGAGCTGGGCAGTTTGGGGAACAATAGGCAGTCCAGTATGGCTGGAGGAAGCCAGTAACAGGGAGTGAGAGGAGATGAGGTCTTGGGAGGAGGCAAAATCCAGGTCTTTCAGGGCAGGAGTCAACAAGCTGTCTCTGTACCGGGCCAGTTAGATATTTAAGCTTTGTGGCCATACAATCTCTGTCATGTCTACTCAACTCTGCTGTTGTATCATGAAAGCAGCCACAGGCAATATGTAAGTGAATAGGTGTGGCTGTGTGCCAATAAAACTTTATTGACAAAGACAGGCAGTGGCCAGAGGACTGTCGTTTGCTGAGCCTTGTTTTGGAGCCTTGTAGGCCAGGTTGAGGACTTTGACTTTTATTATTAATGTGGTGGAAGCTATTTAGGACTTCAAACTTGAGAGGAAAGTGATCTGATTTATATTTTAGGTCATTCTCTCCATCACACAGAGAAGGGTTTGGAGGGCAAGAGCAGAAGTAGGGGACTGGTTTGAGGCTGTTAAAGTTCTCTGTGCAAGAGAGCGTGGAGATCGGATCTACAGGGACTGCGGCAGTGATGCTGCTGCTCTCCTGTGTCTCTAGGGCTCCCCCTGGGTCTATGGAAGAATGGCACTTCCCACCCCTGTGAAATTAGGCATGGACACGTGGTTTGCTTCAACCAATAAAACGGGAGAAGTAGACACCTCTAAGAGCTTGCACACACCTTGCCCTTTCTTTGCCATCCCTTGACAACGTTCCGAATTCTAGAAACTCTGTCAATCTGACTCCCTGAGCGAGGCTAATATGGAGGAGAGCCCCGTTGAGGAGAGCAACGCATGTGGAGCAAGAGCAAGGGAACTGTTGCTATTTTAAGCCACCGAGAGTTAGGGTCTGTTTGTCACTGAGGCATAGCCTAGCTCGTTCTCACTGATACAGCAGTAGGTCGGGAGATAAAGCCTAAGTGGCCAGGCTGAGGAGAAATTTTCAAGGTAAAGTTTATGAGACTATTAAAATTTCATTTAGTTATAGGACATTTACAAATAAAAGAACTAAAGGATGACTCCTAGGGGTTGTGGCCTGAGCAACTGGGTGAAGGATGGCACCGTTTAACGAGAAACAGAAGGCTTGGGGACGAGTGTGGGGTCTAGTGTAAGACTGGCCAGGTTTAAATAATGGTTCACCGCTTACTAGCAATGTAACTTGAGCAACTTACCCAGCCTTCTCACAGTAAGTTTTCTCATCTGTACAAGGGATAAAAATAGTACCTACCTTAGAGGTTTATAAAAAGGATTTGTGGAGATAGTTCATGCAAACTACTTAGCCTAGACCCTGGCACCAAGAAGCTCCAAAATACATGTTAGCTATGTCATCTTCATCATCATCACCACCATTATTGTTATTATCATCAGTATCTTAAGAGCTTGTTTATTTTGATTCAATCCCTTGTGCTCAGACAGTTCCAGGTACCCTGAGAAGTCAGATTTCTGTACCTGCATCGCTGCCAAAAAGAGCCTGGCTGTGTCTAGCCTTCCTGGTCCTTCCTCCAGACAGACTAAGCCCAGACATTAGCCAGTCCCCTGTCTGGCTCCCGCTCACTGGCTAAGCCTCAAAAGAAAGGCTGCTGCTTGCTGATCGTCTACAGGGGATCTGGCCTTGCTTCCGTCTGCTTTTTCCAACTCCCAATGGCCTGAGCAGAACAGCATGGGGGACTCTTATTCCCATAGTGAATCCAGAGTGAGAACAATCCCGCTGACATGACTCTGGCACTGTCTTCCCTTTATTCTGGATTGCCCCTGTCTGGGGGCAGGTGGAATTACAACAGAAGTTCTAGAAAGTTCTACAGTAGTATCAGTCAGTAGTGGCAGCTTCTTGGTCACTAAGAGGAGTGAAAACATGAGCATAGCCTTTGTATATTGGTCCTCACAGGCTGAATTAAATGGTTACTTTTCCAGGTCAGAGTGCCACATTTGAGCGGTTTTGTAGCAAAGGCTGTGGTGCACCCAGAGCCCCCCACCCCTTCACGACCAAGTCCCTATTCCCCCTACCGACAGCCGGAAACTCAGGTGGTGGTCACCACTGCTCCTAGAGCAGACCCACATTCAATGGCTGGTCAGTGCAGGGATGCAAAGGCCCGGTCCCCTCAGCCACCTCAGGGCTCTTCCACAGGGTCATGTTGGCTGTGCCATGTTTCCCGTGCATGGCTGAGGCATGTGTTAGAACTGCCTCATGGCCCAACTTCTCTCTCTGCCCAAGCCTGCTTCCATAACTCTTCACACGTGTCATTCTGGATAGCACTCCCAAAATATTTCCTGTAGACAAATCTCAGACTCAGAGCCTGCTTCCCAGAGAGTTTTACCCATGGCAGGCCGTCCCAGACACATATGGGAAGAAGCTAGATCAGAGCGGCGTGTAAGGTTTTGTCACACAGGGAGGGGAGTCAGGTCTCTTATCATTTAAAAACAAACATATTTAGAAGAGAAGAGAAAAATCCTCTAGTGTTACTTTGGCCACTATATACAATTCTTTCTCTGTAGGTGCTGATGTCTTGAGAAAAGTCAGTGTCTGGGGCCACAGGGGAGGCCTCACCCAGTTCTACGGGGAAGTCAAAAGCCCCATGTCCCCTGTGCAGGCTCTTGGCTCTGCAAAGTCCCCTCCACCCCTCTGTCACCCTAGCAAGAAATATGCTTCTCAGATGGTACTGTCCCAGATGGAAGACTTGCTGCCTGTGGGTCTCTTTGCTCTCATGTTAGCTGGTGCAGGTGCATCTGTGCTCCCTCTGTTCCTCCAGATGTGCAGAAAAATCTGAGATTGGTTTGTATAAGATGTGTGTGAACCTCTTGAATTATGCACAGAATTATAATAGTACTCCTTTTTAGAAAGAGTGTGTTAATTGCTTTTATCAGATTTTTGAAGGCCTGTGACCCATAGCTGTTTAGAGGAGAGCTCTCTGCCGGCTGCTGACGTGATGGCCAGGAACCCCACCCGTGCCCCCGAGAGTTTACCCCCATCTCCTGACAAATCCTTGAACTCAGGTCAGGAGGTTCTTCATGATTCGCTTCTTACACAAGAGGGGCATGACTCCTTTCTTGGACATCACAGCCTTCCTTGTCTCTGTCCTTCCATTCATCAGGGTCCCTTCGTCAGGGTCCCTTTTCCCCAGCTGCCCCTCAGACACATCTCTGAGCTATCACCCTAACAACTTCCTCTTCTTTTGGTACATTCTCAAAATGTTTACCTACAGAAGTGGATGTAACATACAAAAACTGTTAGGACTAAAAAGAGGATTAGGGTACAAGTTGAGGGTGGGAGTGGGAGTAGGGTGAGAGCAATCAAAGTCTGATTCTAGCTCTACCAGGTTTTCATTGCACACCTCATGACCTCAGCCAAGCTCTTCCACCTCCCTGAGTCTTGATTTCCTCTTCCTAAAAGTGGCGATGAAGCCGTACTTGCCGCGTGCGGTTGTTATGGCAATTCAATGTGACCGTGCAAGAGGCTTAGCACCTTCCTGGCCTGGGGTGAGCTCTGGAAAGTGCCGGTGGGGAGGGTACAGCACTGCGGTTGCAACAGTACACAGGTGTCAACTGTAAAATCAAATGGAGCCGTTTTACTCTCCATAATGAAATTTACTTAGAGCAAAGCTTTTTAATTGGATTTGAAATCAATAAATATAATAGCACTGAGTCCTCATCCATCCTCTCTGACTTCCAGTGGAGGGCAGGAGCATCGAGGGCTCACTTTCCAGGCCCGCTGCCCGTCTCTGGTGGGGTGAGACATTCCTTGATCCCACCTCCTTCCTCATCCTAAGATGCTTCCTTGGTATCTGCGGGGTTGGCTATTGGCCACGCAGCTCCCTGAAACGAGCCATCTCAGGAGCATCTAGTAGTGACCTTCCTCGCCACTGACAGGGCTGGAGTGTGTCCCCGTGCCCCATCAGGCAGCCTCTGAACTGGTCCCTCAGCCCTGTCTCCCAGCTAATCTCACAGGACACCCAGACTGGCCTTTAGGTGGGCAACCAATGCAGTCCACAGGACCCTGCCCTCGGAGGGGCCCCGCACTTGGGGTTTAATGCTCTGCCGTTACTGATTGGTCTCCAGGAATCTTCATAATTGTATCTTTGAATGCGTTTTATAAGTGAAGTCCTCTGGGCAACACAGCATGTACTGGGCTTGACACCTCAGCGCACATAAGGTCCCATCTCCAAGGGTGGGTTTTTGGCCATCCAGTCCCCTGCTCCCAGCATCTTTCCCACTTCTACCAGGTGACAGCTGCTGCTGCACTCTGCCCCCAGTGGAGACAGGTGTGGGGAGGGTTGGGGTCAGGTGCATGTGCCCATGGCATCTTGGGGTGAGGCGTGGCACTGGCTGCCCACACCCCAGGCTGGCAGCACCATGGCGTGTCAGTGGGCGACTGGGAGGGGAAAGCCTCTCTCTTACCCCAGTCCAGGTACCGGTGTGGACTGATGCTCTGGGTCTCCCATGCTCTCTGGGTTGAGGCGGCCAGCCCATGGAGAAGAAAAATGTTGGGCTTCATGTCCCCAACCCTGGATGGGACATAGTGTGTCCACCCAGCAGCTGCCAGGTGGGAGAACTGACCTGTGAGGTCTGCACTCGGGCCGTGAGGCTCCCCACACCTAAAGGAGCAGGACAATAAGTAACAAACTAAAAACACCAAGACGGGACGAGAGAGAGAGAGAGAGAGTGCAAAAGAAAGAAAAAAATCTTTATTTTTGTACCTTTAGTGACCCTTCTTCGGCTTTTTGAACAAGAGGTTTCTGTGAATTTTCATTTTGCCCCCAAATAATGGAGCTGGTCCTCTGGTCAACTTTGAATCTCTCTACTTCTCTCAGGTGCCATGGAAAATGTGGGTGAGGGACGATGGGAGTGACTTGAGCCTTATATTTCCTGGTTGCCAAGCACCAGCATCTCTACCGGCCCTCCCCAACTGAGTAAATTGGATGCTTCTGCAAGAGACAACGTCTCAAATCTGTTGACAGAAGCTGATCCAAGCCCTCTTTATGCTGGGATTCCAGTTAGAGAGAAGTTAGAGAGAAAATGTGGCTTGTATATTCTCTTTCATTTTTTTTTTTTAATGCTGTTCGTCAAAAATCTGGCAGCTCTCTTTGATCTTTAAGGAGAGGTTGCTTCAAGAAAGCGCAAAATCCACTGTTAGCTACATGCAATGTTTCGTTATTGTTCTGCCCTGCATTAGTCACTACTTAACATGTGGCCACAAAAGCTATTATTGTTGTATTGCTATTATTATATGTGTGTGTAAATAAATGAGCACACAGAAAAGAATATGTTAAGTAGATAAATTTGTTGAAGACCACAGTTCGGTCGTTGGTAAGTTGTCCTGCACACTCTTTCCAAATATCTCATTATTGTGAAACATGTCTGTGGTTTTTAAATCAAAATGCATCAAAGACCTAATGTAAGCTAAAACTACTGAAGTCTTAGAAGAAAACATAGGCATAAAGCTCCACAACCTGGCATTTGGCAAAGGAGTCTTAGATACGACACCAAAAGCATGAGCAACAAAAGAAAAAAAACATAAATTCGAATTCATCAAAATTAAAAACTTTTGTGCTTCAAAGGACACCATTATTAAACTGAAATATCAACACATAGAGTGGCAGAAACTTTTCTGCAAATATTTTATAAGGGACTTGTATCTAGAATATATAAAGAACTATTGCAACTGCATAATAAAAAGACAAATAACCCAGTTAAAAAATGGGCAAAGGCTCTGACTAGTCATTTCTCCAAAAGGATATACAAATGGCCAATAAGCATACGAAAAGATACTCAACATTAGCCATCAGAGAAATGTACATCAAAACCATAATAAGATACCACTTCATACCTACTAGGATGGCTGCAATCAAAAAGTCAGATAATAGCAAATATTGGCAAAATTAGAACCCTCATGCATTGCTGATGGGAATGCAAAATGTGCAGCTGTTATGAAAAACATTCTGGCCGTTCCTCAAAATGTTAAAAATAGAGTTACCATATAACCTAACAATTTCACTCCTAAGTATATACTCAAGAGAAATGAAAACATATGTCTGTGCAAAAATTTGCATATGAATGTATAAAAGCATTATTCATGATAGCCAAAAGGTGTGAAACCCAAATGTCCATCAAAAGATGATTGGATAAACAAAATTTAGTATATTCATACAATGGACTATTATCCAGCCATAAAAGGAATGCAGTACTGATACGTGCTACAACATGGATGAACCTTAAAAACATGACGCTAAGTGAAAGAATCCAGTCACAAAAGTCTACATGTTGTATGTTTTCATTTATATGAAATGTGCAGAACAGGCAAATCTATAGAGACAGAAAGTAGCTTAGTGGTTTGCTATAGCTTGGGGAGTGGGGGAATTGGAGCTAGGAGATGCAGGGTTTCTTTTTGGGGTGATGAAAATGTTCTAAAATTGACTGTTGAAATTCCACAACTTGTGAATAAATCAAAATCATCAAATTGTACACTTGAAATGCATGAATTGTGTGGAATGTAAATTATAGCTCAATAAAGATGTCCATGGTTTTCCTTGACAAGGTCATTACTTTTATCCCTCCAGCAGTCCTGCTACAGATTTTATGTACTTGAGAGCCAACTGGATAAAATGCTCTGACTTCCCCATGTCTCTCCACCCCACCCAGTCTTCTCTAATACAATTGCTTTTGTATTTATTCTCTTTCCTTCCTGGAAACCAAACCAAGCCCACCCACCCCCTACATTGGCAATGGCAGAATGTAATGGGGTGTGAGTCTTTTTAGAGGCCAGGGCTTGCCAGTTGCCCACGGACATGTCTGACTCCAAGGTGTGAGGGGAGCCTGTCTGAGGCCCACTTTCCACTCCTCCAACCCATGTGTTCTGGACTTCAAACATGTCCATGCCCAAGGTCACATACTCAGGCCCTTTAGCTAACAAAGCTGGGATGAATTTGCATCCCACTCCCTTAGCAAGTTGTAATTCAAACCTCATGATTTAGGAAGAATCCAGAGGAGCAGTGCCAAGGCCCCCTGATAAAGGTGCTCTGTCATTACCAGGGAAGAATTCGAGGTCCTTCTCAGTACTCAGGAGCCACGCCCTCCCATCCTGCAGATGTGTCAGCAGCTCGCAGCGTGTGCAGAAAAAACAAGTATTTGCTGACTTCCCGGAAACCTGGGTTTGAATCCTTCCCTCTGGATTGTCAGTGCAAGATGGGGTCTCCTCTCTCAGGAGTCCTCAGCCTTCCCTTGTTCCTCCACAACTTTCTATCACAGGTCAGGAGGCACCAACCAGAAGCACCCGCTGTTCTCATGGAGCCTGTGGGAGCGTAGACACATCCATCAGTGCAGAGGGCACGGGAACATCATCTCAGCAATAGCTGAAGGCAGAAAGGGAGATACCTTAGTTGTGCAGGATTGGATTGCATGCCCTCAAATTCGTGTCCTTCCTGGAATTTCTGAACGTGACCTTATTTGGAAATATGCCCATAGCAGGTATAGTTAGTTAAGTTAGGATGAGGTCATGCTGGTGTAGCGTGAGCCCTTAACCCAATATGACTGTGTCTTTATAAGAAGAGGAAGATATGCAAATAGACACATGGGAAGAATGTCAGGGGACAATGGAAGCAAAGACTGGAGTGGTGCATCTACAAGGCAAGCAACAGCAAAGGTCGCCAGTCACCTCAGAAACTAAGAGAAAGGCAGGGCAGGATCCTCCTCTAAAGCCTTGAGAGGAAACACCGTCCTGCCAACACCTTGACGGCAGACTTCTGGCCTCCAGAGCTGGGAGAGAATAAGTTTCTGTTGTTTTAAGCCCCCAGTTATGATGATTTGTTTCAGCATCCCAAGAAAACGAATGCATCAGTCTTTATTCTTGAAGCAGCAAGATGAGCATAGACAGCCAACTTTGACGGAACATCCGAGCATCAGGCTCTGAGTTGGACGCTGAGAAAAGTAGTGAACAAAATACATAGTGTTGGGGGCTTCCCTGGTGGCGCAGTTGTTGGGAGTCCGCCTGCCGATGCAGGGGACGTGGGTTCGTGCCCCGGTCCGGGAGGATCCCACGTGCCGCGGAGCGGCTGGGCCCGTGAGTCATGGCCGCTGAGCCTGTGCGTCCGGAGCCTGTGCTCCGCAACGGGAGAGGCCACAGCAGTGGGGCCCGCATACCACAAAAAACAACAACAACAAAATACATAGTGTTTCTCTCCTTCTGATGCCTACAACTCCATGAGGAAGACAGACACTAAACAAATAACCACAAATAGATACTTAAAAGTTTTCCTAAGAACTAAGATTGACCTCCCAGGAGGGTGTAGCTGGGTTACGGGAAGCAGGTAAGCTCCTGAGGCAGTGTCGTTGTGCTGAGATCTGGGGGAGCGCGGGCACGAGGGCAGAGGGGAGACAGACCAAGCAGTGCGTGTGTTTGTGTCCTCTTGGGGTTTTGAACGTTGCACAGGTCATAGATGTTGGAAAACACAAAGGGAAGGGTTCACCAGGTTAAATATCACGGAAAATCACTGTAGGCAAAGGGAATTGTGTGTGTGTGTGTGTGTGTGTGTGTGTGTGTGTTCTAAAGAAAGACGGAGCAGGAAGCAGGGAGGAACTGGGAATTTAAGAGTTTGGCTAGAGGCGGATGGCAAATAAGAGACTAAACAATGGAGGCTACAGAAGTAAGTGGGGGAGGGTGGTCTGATAGATCTAATAGGACAGGATCTTCCCATGTCCATTTCCCCTTCATCCTATAGTAATGGGCTCAGCACAGGCACTGCCCAGTCAGCACAGAAGCTGGCCCTTCCCAGCTAATATGGCCACACCCAAGCAAGTGTGCTACATGAAGGCACTACAGCCTACAGCCACTTGGGATAAAGGTTTGTGTTCCTTGTCACCCTACTAGAGCCTGTTTCATGGTTGCTCTGACATACTGTATTGTATCAAGTCTGAAAAGTCTCCATCGTATCAAAGGGAGCCATTTTCTTTAACTTACCTCTCTGCTCTATCACTTGATAAATATTGTTTTTTCCAATTCATAAAAGCTGAAAGCAGGGACACCTTTACCCTTGTTCAGTGCCCAGAGTGTACAACCACACAGGACCTCCTTATCCCATGCCCTGGAACGGCAGCCTGCTTTAACGCATAGCAGACCTTTACATCTATTGGTCTCCGTAGAAGTTGGCACAGGCCTGTTGTGACTATCACTCTATAGATCCAGATAGATGGCGGCTGAAACTTACTTTCCATCTTAGCAGTCATAACATGTCCCCCAAATATCCTGGAAATGGGTAAAGTGAGTCCTTCCATCGTCTAGGAAAACTTACACATGCAGATTTTATTATGGCCTGTTGAGAGGCTGCTCATTAGAGGCAGAGGGGAATTTGCCTTAGGTTATCTTATGGTTAAACAATCACCAGTGACCAATCCATATCTACTGAGACCACGGGCAACAGAAATGGATTTATAAAAAGCAACAATCCTTCCCAAACCCCATGTATAAATGTCACACATTAATCTTCCCTCTAATCTCCCCCAGGCTTCCTAGCTGTGGATGGTAGCTCTCAGAAGAAACAATGTTTCTGCCCTTTTCTTTTACATGGAAAATCAAAACCAAAGCAACACTGATTACTCAGTCCTTTGAAAGAAAGAAACACTGGTTCACAGTTTGAGTTTGCAGCTTTCCATGCAAAGGTATAACACCTCTTCCCTTAAACTTCCCTTTCAATTCTACATCTAGGAGATGGACACTACAACACATGTCCCAGGCATGGAATGTTACTTTGATCTGGGTCTCTCTTCACCATGCCTGGAGGTGGCTGTAACTGGCCCTGGCGTGTTTCTTGCAATGGGTGTTCTGACTCAGATGACAGGGCTCAGAGTCTTCCTGCAGGGCTGAAGCATTTGCCCCAAATTATCCCTTCCCTCAGCATTTCCAAAACAGGCTTCAGTGTGTGCATAGACTGCAATGAAGGGAGGGCAGCCGCCTGGGAGCTCAGAGCACTTACTACGCTTGTGTGAGTGCTGCTTGTTTAAAGCTCCCGAGGCAGGAGACCCTGTAGTTCCTCTCACTGGGATGAACAACCTTCTTTTCTTCCCCAGCCTTGGTTCACACTTTGGAGTTGATGCCAAGATCTGGGTCCAGGGGACCCCCACCCAGGGAACCCAAACGGACTGGACAGCACCAGCCATCCCTCAAAGGGAAAAACAGGCATTCCCAAATCCCAAGGCAGGAAAAGTATCACCTGAATGTGTAAATAAGCCAGAATTGGTAGCAAATTCTGGGACAGGGGAGCCAATAATGGGGTACAAACCTTACTAGCTATCAAAATATACTGTAATGCCATAAGAATCAGAACATAATGGCTTTAGTTGATGAAAAAACAAATGAATCAGTGAAACAGAATAGAGAGGCCAGGGGAAAAAAAGGAGTATTTCAATTCAATGAATAAAGAATAATTAAATAAATAACACTAGCTGAATTAGGTATCAACACCTGTGTAACAGATCAAAGATAGTTATAAAGTCCTTGATACTCTTCCCATTGAGAGGTGGAGTCTAAGCTTCCTCCCGTGAATCTGGGCTGGAGGTCAACTGCTTTAACCAATAGAGGGTGGTGGGAGTGACACTATGTCAGCTCCAGTCCTAGCCTTTAAGGGACAGCTGAAGCTGCTCCTTCTCTCTTGGAGCCCTGAGCTTCCATGTGAGAAGTTTGATACCATAAGGCAGGCATGCTGTGAGGAAATCCATGCTCACCACATGGACACGCCAGGGGAAAAGAGAGATGGAGGAAGATGCTGGGTCAGCCCTCAACTGTTTCTGCCCCCAGCTGTGTGAGGTACCCTAGCTGAGTTCCCAGACATCATGGACCAAGAAGGAGTCATTGCTGCTATGCCCTGACCCAATTCCTAATCCCATAATCCCAAGATGTAATAATAATAAATTACTGGTTTTGGTCACTAAGTTTTGGGTTAGCTTGCCATGCAGTAATAGCTAACTAGAAGAACTTGGCGTGGGAGGAATAAAGTTAGACCCCTATTCTACAATGTCTTCCAAAGTAAGTTCCACAGGAATTTAAATAACCTTAAAAAATAGAATATTAGAATAAAACTAAGACTGACGATTTACATTGCTAGCAAGGAGGTAGGGAAATGACTAGTTTCATACATTGCTTGTGAGAGTATGAATTCCTAGAATTTTTTGGAAAGTAATATGCAATATCTACTAAAGTTATCAATTCTGAAAATCTATCCTATGGAAGTCAGGTCGCCAGTATGTAAGGCTCTCTGTAAGAGGCTGTCTATCTCAGCATCACTGGCAGTGGTGAAACACTGAGACAGCCTGAACGGTGAAATCAGTTGCATGATATCCACACTATAGCATGTTATGGAGCTTTGAAAAACAAAAAGGCTAGATCTGTGTTTATGAACCCCAAGGGATCTCAAACAATATTTAAACAAATAGTTTCACAGTCTTGAAAATGGTTTGGCAATTTTTTATAAAACTAAACACGCGGGCTTCCCTGGTGGCGCAGTGGGGTTCGTGCCCCGGTCTGGGAAGATCCCACATGCCGCTGAGCAGCTGGGCCCGTGAGCCATGGCCGCTGAGCCTGCGCGTCCGGAGCCTGTGCTCCGCCACGGGAGAGGCCACAACAGTGAGAGAGGCCCGTGTATCGCAAAAAAAAAAAAAAAAAAAAATAAACATGCAATTACCATACGACCCAGAAATTTTCATTCCTGGGCATTTTTCCAGAGCAGTGAAACTTGTGTTCACACAGAAGCTTGTACTCAAAGTTCATCGTAGCTTTATTCATAGTAGCCCAAAATTAAAATCAGACTAGATATCCTTTTACAGGTGAATGTTAAACAAACTGTGGTCCATCCATACTATGCACCTGCTCAGCAATAAAGAGGAAGGAGCTACTGAGAGACCCAGTAACCCAGATAAAGATCCAGAGATTATGCCAAGTGAATAAAGCCCATCCAAAAAGATACTACACTGCAGGTTGCATTAATATAACATTTTGAAATGACAAAATTATAGGAACAGGGAACAGATTAGTGTTGCCACAGCTCAGGGATGGGAGGAAGGGGGGTGAGGGGTTGTGTGTTGGGAGCGTGTAGGAGGGAAGTGGGTGTGGTTATAAAAGGGAGACAAGAAAGATCCTGATGGTGATGGACTGTTCTGCATCTTGATTGTGGTGGTGGATACATGAACCTACCCCCGTGATAAAATCGTATACACGCACACACACACACACACACACACACAAAGGAGTACAAATAAAACTAGGGATAAGATCCCTGGATCATCTTCAAAGGAGGCAAGAATATACAATGGAGAAATGACAGCCTCTTCAATAGGTGGTGCTGGGAAAACTAGACAGCTACATGTAAAAGAATGAAATTAGAACACACCCTAACACCTTACACAAAAATAAACTCAAAATGGATTAAAGACCTAAATGTAAGCCCAGACACTGTAAAACTCATAGAGGAAAACATAGGCAGAACACTCTATGACATAAATCACAGCAAGATCCTTTTTGACCCACCTCCTAGAGTAAGGGAAATAAAAACAAAAATAAACAAATGGGACCTAATGAAACTTAAAAACTTTTGCACAGCAAAGGAAACCATAAACAAGAGGAAAAGATAACCCTCAGAATGGAAGAAAATATTTGCAAATGAAGCAACTGACAAAGGATTAATCTCCAAAATATACAAGCAGCTCATGCAGCTCAATATCAGAAAAACAAACAACCCAATCCAAAAATGGGCAGAAGATCTAAACAGACATTTCTCCAAAGAAGATATACAGATTGCCAACAAACACATGAAAGGATGCTCAACATCACTAATCATCAGAGAAATGCAAAACGAAACTACAATGAGGTATCACCTCACACCGGTGAGAATGGCCATCGTCAAAAAAGCTACAAACAATAAATGCTGGAGAGGATGCGGAGAAAAGGGAACCCTCCTGCACTGTTGGTGGGAATGTAAATTGATACAGCCACTATGGAGAACAGTATGGAGGTTCCTTAAAAAACTAAGAATAGAACTACCATATGACCCAGCAATCCCACTACTGGGCATATACCCTGAGAAAACCATAAAAAAAGAGTCACCTACCACGATGTTCATTGCAGCTCTATTTACAATAGCCAGGACATGGAAACAACCTAAGTGTCCATCGACAGATGAATGGTTAAAGAAGATGTGGCACATATATACAATGGAATATTACTCAGCCATAAAAAGAAACAAAATTGAGTTATTTGTAGTGAGGTGGATGGACCTAGAACCTGTCATACAGAGTGAAGCAAGTCAAAAAGAGAAAAACAAATACCATATGTTAACACATATATATGGAATTTTAAAAAGCAGTACTGATGAACCTAGGGAAAGGACAGGAATAAGGACGCAGATGTAGAGAACAGACTTGAGGACACAGGGAGCGGGAAGGGTAAGCTGGGACGAAGTGAGAGAGTGGCATGGACATATATACACTACCAAATGTAAAATAGATAGCTAGTGGGAAGCAACCGCATAGCACAGGGAGATCAGCTCAGTGCTTTGTGACCACCTAGAGGGGTGAGACAGGGAGGGTGGGAGGGAGGTTCAAGAGGAAGGAGATAGGGGATATATGTGTACGTATAGCTGATTCACTTTGTTGTACAGCAGAAACTAACACAACATTGTAAAGCATTTATACTCCAGTAAAGTTGTGGAAAAAATAAAAAGAGATGGTAGAATAAAACAAACAAACAAAAAAGATCCCTGGATCATCTTAATTTCACCCTCCTGGTTGTGACATTGGACTACAGTTTTGCAAGATGTTACCATTGGAGGAAATTGGATAAAAGATACACGGTATTGTTTACAAGTACACGTGAATCTATAGTTACCTCGATAGAAATTTTAATTAAAACCATTTTTAAAGTGGAACAACAAAATCTATAATAAAGTGTAAAAAAATTAGTTTCAGAGGTGTTTAAACACCATCCTCCCATTTTGATAAAACAAAGCAAAACTAAATCCCATAAATCTGAACACATATTTGAATGACCATAAAGAAGGGTGTGATAGACTTCAAACTGCTAAGGCTGGTGACCTGAGGAAGCTGGCCTGGAAGTAAAAAGAGAAGAGACTGTTAACTCCCTGTGACATATCTCTGTGTTGGCTATTTTGCTACATTAGGGTGCATTTTTTTTGTCATGAAAAGTAAATATTTTAAAAAAGCTAAATGAAAGAAACAACAAAAGTTTTAGGGGGAAAAAAGAGGTTCTTTTTTACAACTTTAGGATGGAGGTTCCTTCCCCAGGAAGGAAGATTCAACACCCAGAAGCCATAAAGGAAACAACTGACTGATTAATCTTACAGAAATTAAAAACTTCCATAGCTCAAAACACATCATAAAGTTAAAAAAACAAGGAGCGTTTGGAATTTTCTAACAAGCAAAGGATTCATAGCCAAAAATAGTGCTTACAAATCACAGAAAGAAAACAGTCCAATGGAAAAGTGGGTAAAGGATTGGAAGAGATCATTAAGATGAAGGCAGTGAATGTTGGATGCTCCAGTGGGGCCCTTTCAGTCTTGGTTTGTGCACAGACTCCAAAGATCAAGCACAATATGGTAGATGCCAACTAGTCCCCAGGGTCTAAAAGCTGGATTCAAGGCCTCCTGAAAGGATTTTCTAATCATTCACCTCCCACCCATGTGAGAGGCAGAGAGAGACAGGGCAGCTGGTCCTGGGCTGGCAGGGGCAGTCCGTGACGGGATGGGAGGAGTTTCCAGAACAGAGCAAGCAAAGAAAGGCCCATGGGCTCCCCAGCGTGTTAATCTAGTGTCTCCTGAAAGTTCACTAAATGACAGTAAGAAGGGAAAATAAGGCAAAACCTTCTACAGACAAAGAAAATGGAGAGGAAGTAACAGGGATGAAATCTTGGAACCTGGAAAGCAGTTGCATGAGTAGTCATGCTGGAGCAGATCTGAGAAGCCTGAAACCTACCCAGGTGGTGGGGGAAGCCTGGAAGCAAAGCAGAGTCTGCCAGAAATGAGTTGGGATTACAAGTGACAGGTATGTCTGCAAGTGGCGGTGTGGGCGGAGCTGAAAACAGAGGGATAGTTAAAAATTAGTATGAGAATGTTTTGGCCAATGGTCCCTTGCCCCAACTTGTACAGGTAAGAAACCACCTCCCCATCATCCTGGCAGAAGACAGGGCTCTACTCTCTAGTGAGAGAGAAGCAGGGGGCTCTGGACTCAGGAACCAAGGGGACAGATGCAGGTGAGGGCACCAGGCTGACCACGGGGATGAAGAGAAAGTCAACATTGCTGAATGCTGAAACCCACACCCTACACCTCTTTCTCCCTGAGAACGAGAAACCAAGCAGTGTTTCGGATGATTCTTCTCTAGGGATACAGGCCAGCCCAATAGAATCTATACAGACACTGGCAGTTCGGATCCCCCCTCCAGTAAAATGGCCCAGATCAGTCTTCCTCCACCAAAGCCCCACCCAGACACACAGAGCTTCCCATGTGTGTGTTAGAGCCTTACTGGTTACATCAAGTCAGAGGCAAAACCATCAAAGAGTGAAAAAAGAACTTCGAAGAAACAGAGATATCTCAGGGAGCAGGGGAGAAAAAAATTATTATCTATGTATATAAATTACAAGTGCTATCTCCAGGAAATAAGATAGTGCGTGTATCCATGAAATGAGTGAGTGGGTTGCTTACAAAATAATAACAAAGCTTAAAAAGAATCATTCAGGATTTTTAAAGTAGTTTTGGAAATTAACAGTGCAGATAGATAGCATACAAGAAGCTCAATAGAAAGGTTAAGACACATCTTCCAAAAGACAGAACACAAACAAAGAGATGGGACATCGGAGAGAAAAACTACAAACTCTAGACAATCAGCTCAGGAGGTCCATAACCGAAAAAACAAAAGGGTTAGAAATGAGAACAGAGAAAATAGATTGGGGGGATGAGGAGGAGGGGTAGAAAAATAACAAAAGAACATTTACCACATTGCGAGTAACAACCATGAGCCTCCAGTTTGAAAACCCCCATGTGAAATGAGACCCACACCCGGGCAGCCCAAGGATAAAAAGAAAATTCTGAAAGATTTCAGAGAGGAAACTGGCCTGATGAGAACAGCATCTGACTTCTCCACAGCAGCTCTGTGAGCTGGAAGGCAGTGGGCGACGGCTTCAAAGTCTGAGGGTCAAGCATCTCCACCCAAGCTGCCAATCAAAAGTGAGGGTGGACTGGCTAAGTTTTGTCTGTACAAGCTCTCAAAACACTGTGCTAACACAGAACATTTGTCAGGAAGCTCTTGGAGGAGGCGCTTCACCAGAACAAGGGAGGAAACCAGGAGAAGACATTGGATTCAGCCAACAGGGACCCAACTTGGGGGAGTCAAAGGGGTGAACAGGACCCCAAGGCCACGGGGGTTGGGGGGGTGGCAGCAGCCAGTCCATGCTGGAGCGCACGCGAATCTACACAAAGAGCAGGGATAGCCTCCTTCAGCCCAAAGTCTACAAAAGACTGGTAATCAAACACTAAACAAAGGGAAAACTTGGCAACCCTTTATTCCAAGCAAAACAAAAAGCTGTGCAAGATAGGAAATGTGCTCTACATGGTTTAGCCGTGAATAATATGAACATAGTCATAACTACGTAAATACCGAATATTGATTTGGCCAAAAATTACACTATAACTACCATGACGAGGGTTGAGGAGGAAAGAGTGTGCCTACGCATGGCGGGAGGGTGGTTTCAGAGTGCTAAGTCCTCCTCTTCCATTGTAGGAATTCATCAAATAACATTTAAACTGGAAAATCAAGAAATGGCAGTCGACGCATGTTATTTTAGAGTAAGGAGGAAAGCAGCAGAAGAATCAGCGAGAAGAATTCAAAGTGATGGCCTCTGGGGAGCGAGGATCAGGAAGGGGGAGGGGAAATGCTGGTTTTCATTATAAGCCTTGCAGAACCCTTTAACTTTTAAAACTATGTATATGTACGACTTTGATAAACATAAAATGTTTTTTAAATATCCACTAAAGAAACAACAAGGAAATGATTAAATGGGTGAAGTCAGCACATTTCAAACTTTTTATCCAACAGATCTCCAATGAATGAATAAGTCATTTGGGGCATTTGGGGCACAGCCCCAAAAAGAAGCTACAATCCAGAATTCTTTAAAGTCTTGCTTCTTATCCTTAAAATTCATGCACAAGTTTCATTCTCCCTCATGATACATCCCTGTTTGTTTTTATAATATGGGAAGGTTTTTTTCTTTCCTCCTTTCTCCTCCTCTTGGGTCAGACACACACCAGGTTATGAATACAGAGGAGGACACTCTGATAGTGTAATAAGGTCCAGTGGGTGCCCCGAGGAGTGTTCATCAGGGAGGGTGAAATGTCTGAGCATCTTTCCGCTGCTCAGGGCAAGCGCTGTGAAGGCCCCTTGTCCTGTCAGCCCCGCCCCTAGGTTCAGGTGTGGTGCCTCTCATCAGGGAGCTGGGGGAACCTAAGGACTGACCCCCAGTAGGAGGCTGGGGTGAGACCCTCTTGGTGGGGAGCAGAAGAGGTACAGGCCATGGAGGAGGAGGGGGAGTGGAGCCCCAGGAAGAAGAGACATCTCTATCTCAGCACTGGGGAGGCCGTGGGGTACCCACAGGGCTGGACTCAAGCTCCATTGCAGTGCATGAACCTGGGAAGGAAAACTTTGGGGGACAGGGTAGAGAATCCCAAGCCCAATCCCTACCTCCTCTTGCGAATCCTGCAATCAGTACAACACAACCTCTCAAAGCAGACAGCTCATTGCAGGGCTCCCCGTACATAGTGGGGATTTCAAAAAAAAACACCATGTTTTCAATTCGTTACCTTTGCCCGTAATTGATGTGCAAAGTTTACCCTGAGGCTCAGTGTCCCCCAAAGTTCTCCCAAAGAACCCAGCCCCCCAGTGCTCTCAGGAAGATCTGTCTGGAGATCACAGACAGGGAAGCAGTGAGATCAAGTGTGGGACACAGTCACAGGGTTGGCAGGATAATTGATGCGATGTGGCATTTGTCAGTTCTCTCTCTGTCCCCTCTCCTGTCTAGGCCTGAAGTAGGCCTTTGCACTCCCTCCTCCTTAGGAGGGTTGCAGCAGGACAGGAAGCAGAAGCTGCCCAGAGACCATCCCTATTCCTGGATAGTGATTTTCAAAAACCTGACAGTGTGATGGTAGGAGGAAAGGTGTTCATTGCCAAAGCCCAGACTCGGGACAGCCGGAAGTCCAGGGGTCCCTAGAGGAGAGGAGACCCTGCCCAGCTTGACATTAACCCTACAGGGGAGTGACAGGACCTCTGAGGGGAGTGGCTCCTATATGGGAGACCCCACTCAGGAACAGGATGTTCTGCTCAGGCCCAGGTTGCTGTGACCTTGTGGTTCAGGGCACATTGGGCCACTGGGCTTGAGGAAACCATACGGGCTGCAGCCTCAGCATCTCCGCCCTAACAGGTGGGCTGGAGGGCTTGTCTAAGTGTCCTGCTCTTTGTAGGGACCCTGGGACTTCATGAGCTTGGGATGCAGGGGAAGGCTCCGATATTTCCCAGACTGAACTTCTTCCAGTCTGGCAGAAGCACCACAAACAAATAAAACAAGACGTGCACCTGCCACACAAGTTCTTCTCATTATTATGAATGACTGATGCTTAGCCTGGCATCAAAGGCAGGTGAGAACGCCTCACCTGTGTTTGGACCAGGACAGGGAATTCCAACTGGAAGCCCACCCTGCCTTCCCACCCACCCACACACACACAGGCCTTTTGGGTTTGTCTCTCTCTGTTCCCGATATCCAATCCCAGAGCCAGCTGTCATAATCGGCCCTGACAGTGGGGATGGGTGTCTCTGGGAAGGACTGGAAAGGGCAAGAGGACCGAAAGGAGAGGTGGAGAGGGGAGAGGAGACTTTGGAGACACACAGGATGGGTGTGTCGGGTGCTAGATGTCTGGAAGTCTGAGCTGTGCTGAGCCGTGAACAGACCAAAGTGGGCAAGCTCCCCATTGGGGCCAGTGTTTACCTCTCCGGTCCCCTGAGCACAGACAGCTGGGGATGCCTGGATCAACGTATGCCATCCACACTGTGGCCATGTCCATGGGACCCAAAGACCACATGGAAGGGAGCTGGTCCCCAGATTCTGATACCTGTGACCCAGACATCAGAGATCATGTCTGACAGACATAACCAACAGGACAGAAAGAAGCACCTCCTTGTGACCCTGAAAACAGTAGAGAGTAAGAGCCTGAGTATTTACCATCACCTATTGGTGGTGGTGTGATAGAGGGCTTTACAATGCCATGTGGGGAGACCTCACCAGAGTGACAGTCCCTGCTGCCCTCCCCCACCCCAGCTGGTGGTGGGTGACAGCACTGTCCGAAACTCTACTTTGGGTGGGGCGGCGCCATCAAAAGGCAGCTCCCAGGGACTTCCCTGGTGGTGCAGTGGTTAGGAATCCTCCTGCCACTGCAGGGGCATGGATTCGAGCCCTGGTCTGGGAAGATCTCACATGCCATGGAGCAACTGGGCCCCTGCACCACAACTACTGAGTCTGTGCTCTAGAGCCCATGAGCCACAACTACTGAGCCCTCATGCCACAACTACTGAAGCCCACGTGCCTAGAGCCCGTGCTCCACAAGAGAAGCCACCGCAATGAGAAGCCTGTGCATTGCAACGAAGCGTAGCCCCCACTCACCACAACTAGAAAAAGCCTGTGAGCAACAGGGAAGACCCAACACAGCCAAAAATAAATAAATAAATAAATAAATTTATTATGTTTTTTTTTAAAAAGGCAGCCCCCAGAAGACTCAGACCCTCTTGGCCCTCCCTCTGCTCTGGGTGAGTTTGACTGTTCTGCTCTGCCGACCCACACGATCTCTCAGGTGGGCTGCCCCATGATGTGACGGTGTGACCAGGAGGATGGTGGCAGGTGCAGGAAGCTGAGTACCCCGTGTGGACCACAGAGCTAAGGCCTACTGTCCATCAGCAGGACCACAAGGATTCTGTCGCTCGTCCATTTCTCAGTTGATCTGGCTCCAGCGTCTCATTTCCCAGTTGGATGTGAGCAGAGGAGGAGAGTAATGGGGTGTTATTTATGAGTCCCTTAAAACCTCAACAGCCGTGTGTCAGGTGCGGTGCCTTGTGCTTTGTAAATGCAGTGTGTCATTGGATTCCCATGACTCTCGGTGGTCAGGATTAATACCCTGTGAATCGGAGCCTCAGCCTCTGTGATTCTTAGTCCCACTCTGCCTCCCCTGCACTGCAAAGCCTCCCGGTGGGTACAAGCATGGTCGCCTCTAAGGGTCTGGTGAGGAATCATAAGGACGTTGTTGGGTGCGAGGCCTTTGTCACCTGGAGAGCATGGACCAAATCTGGGCTCTAGCTCTTGTTGTTGATGATCTGACAGAGGATGGAGGCGGCCATGGGGGCCCTGTTCCCTGCTCGTCTCAGCCCACACGTTCCCCTTAGATGATTTCATCCACCGCATGGCTCTAATTAACTGTCTATCTGTTCAGAGATATGTCTCAAGCCCAGACCGAGTGCGGGGCTCCAGCTGCATGCAGCCCAGGCACATCTCACTCAGCAAGTCCTCAGTGAGCACCTCATCCTTGTTCCCAGGTCTCTTCCCCTCCAGTGTCCTGTATCTCAGGGTACAACACTTTTTCTCTCTAACACTGTCCCCTGGCTCCTGGCCTAAGGAGCTCTCCTGGCTCGGTCCATGTCTCTCCCACCACACTGGTCAACACGCTTTCCTGCCTGGGTCACTGCGATGCCTCTTAACTAGTCTCCCATTTTCACCTTTCTCTCACCTGATCCATTCTGTGCATTAGCCAGGGTAATATTTTTGAAACACAAACCCGATCATTTCCACCCCTTCACTAAAGCCCTTCAAATATTTCTGATCCATCTGGAGAGAGAGCAGAGCCCTGGCGAGGGCCCCCAGGCACTGCAGGGCTGGCCCTGCCCCCTCTACGGAGCCCTCAGACAGCCACCCTCTTGCAAGGGTGCAGGCACAGGCTCCTTCTCTCTGCACCTTAGAGTCCCAGCTCCTTCCTGCTCGGGGCCTCCACACACGTCCTTCTCCCTGCTCTCTTGCTGCCACTCTCTTGACCTGAGTGACTCCAGCCACCCTTCAGGTCGGATGTCACTTCCTTGGGAAAGACACCCTCACCCTCTAGACTACCCTGAGTCCCCCCTGCTCATTACTTCCGTGAAATGCGGACGACTGAAAAAACATTTACTGCGATTATGATTTTTTAATTTATTTGCCCTTCTAGATGACTGTCTTCCTGCAGCATTGTGTTGCTGTGACCCTAGGAATCTCTCCAGCCTTTTTCTTGACTATGTCCCTTGGGCCTCAGAGATCGATTAGTAAATATGGATTGAATGAATTACTTGGAAATGGCTATTAAATAAGTTAGAAAACCATTGACTCTGTTGCTTTTAATAGCTTTTATTTTTTAGAGAAGTAAGTTCGCAGCAAAATTGAGCCTAGAGTAATACAGAGATTTCCCATATGTCTTTGCGCTCACACGCACGACCTCCCCGTTATCAACATCCCACCACCAGAGTGGTACCTTCATTATAATCAACGACCCTACACTTACACATCTTTATCACCCAAAGTCCATAGTTTACATTAGGGTTCACTCTTGGTGCTGTACATTCTATGGGTTTTGACAAACGTACACAGGCATACTGATTTTTTTTTTTGCGGTACGCGGGCCTCTCACTGTTGCGGCCTCTCCCGCCGCGGAACAGGCTCCAGACGCGCAGGCTCAGCGGCCACGGCCCACGGGCCCAGCCGCTCCGCGGCATGTGGGATCCTCCCAGACCGGGGCACGAACCCACGTCCGCTGCATCAGCAGGCGGACTCTCAACCGTTGCGCCACCAGGGAAGCCCAGGCATACTGATTTTTATTGCACTTCTTATTGTGCTTCACAGATACTGTGTTTTCTTCAAATTGAAGGTTTGTGGCAACCTGCAATGAGCAAGTCTATTGGCGCCATTTTTCCAACAACATTTGCTCACTGCATGTCTGTCCCATTTTGGTAATTCTCGAAATATCTCAAACTTTTTCATTATTATTATATTTGTTATGGTGATCTGCGGTCGGTGATCTTTGATGTCACTCCTATGACTCACTGAAGCCTCAGATGATGGTTAGCATTTTTTAGAAATAAAGCATGTTTTTAAATAAATTTACTTATAAATAAATTTATAAATATATAAATAATTTATATAAATTTATTCATAAATATATAAATAAATTTATAAATAAATAAATTTATTTATAAATAAATAAATAAATTTATGCGTTGGGTCTTTCTTGCTGCTTGCGGCTTTCCCTAGTTGTGGCGAGCGGGGGCTTCTTTGTTGCGGTGTGTGGGCTTCTCATCATGGTGGCTTCTCTTGTTGCGGAGCACGGGCTCTAGGTGCACAGGCTTCAGTAGTTGTGGCTCACGGGCTCTAGAGCGCAGACTCAGTAGTTGTGATGCACAGGCTTTGTTGCTCTGCGACATGTGGGATCTTCCCGGACCAGGGCTCGAACTCGTGTCGCCTGCATTGGTAGGCGGATTCTTAACCACTGCGCCACCAAGGAAGTCCCTAAAGCATTTTTTAATTAAGGTATGTACATTGTTTTTTAGATGTAATGCTATTGCACACTTAATAGACTACAGTATAGTGTAAACATAAATTTTATATGCACTGGGAGACCAAAAATTCACGTGACTTGCTTTTTGCAATATTTACCTTATTGCACTGGTCTGGAGCTGAGCACGCAGTACCTCTGAGCTCTGCCTGTAATGACATGTATCCACCACTGCAATGTCATAGTATCTTCTCTGCCCTAAAAATCATCTGCAATTCTCCTGTTCATCCCTCCCTCCCGAGAAGCCCCTGGCAATTACTGATCTTTTTTACTGGCCCCATAGCTTTCCTTTTTCCAGGTTATCATTTGGTTAGAATCATACAGTATGTATAATTTTTTTGCCCATTTTTAATTGAGTTGCTCATTTTCTTATTGTTAACTTTTTTTTTTTTTTTTTTTGCAGTACGCGGGCCTCTCACTGTTGTGGCCTCTCCCGTTGCGGAGCACAGGCTCCGGACGCGCAGGCTCAGCGGCCATGGCTCACCGGCCCAGCCGCTCCGCGGCATGTGGGATCCTCCCAGACCGGGGCACGAACCCGTGTTCCCTGTATTGGCAGGCGGACTCTCAACCACTGCGCCACCAGGGAAGCCCCTTATTGTTAACTTTTAAGCGTTCTTTGTATATTCTACATAAGTCCTTTATCAGATACGTCTTTTGCAAATATTTTCTCCCAGTCAGTGGCTTGCATTTTCTTACTGTTGAGTTTTAAGAGTTCTTTGTATCATTTACATAAGTCCTTTGTTAGATATGTCTCCCAGTCAGAGGCTTGTCACCTCTTTTTCTTGAATTATGTTGAATTTTAAAGACAAAAGTAAACCTGAAGCTATTTTAAGGAGTTTGTAAGATAGATAGATCCATAAGTTATATCCAGGTCTTCTTCCTAGTTCTTTAACCCATGCACAAACACAGATTTGTAGACACTTCTCAACATGAGAGAGCAGGTTTGTCAAGAGTTACAGGAATGTCTCTTAAGCTGCCCTGATGAAGCTGAACAATGAACATGGCCAGGTCCATCTCATCTGGCCTGCTAAGCCACAGTCACCATCTCAGGCTAAGGCTTTAGGTTAGAAAAGCCAAAAGTCCTTTGAATAGAGACTCCACAGGGCAGAAGCAGGTGGGGACGGCAGTCCAAGACTGATGCTGCAGGTGAATTTACCTTCAAGCTAATGAGTCTTATAGGACAGACCCCCAATTTACAGGAACCCCTTCCAAAGCCCCAGGAGGGACCCTAACAATATAAAAAGTAAGACTGCCTTCTCTTTGCACTGAGGCTTCCCATTTGTCACATATACCCCCCAACCCCCATCAGGTGGCATTGGTGGGGCCCCAGGCGCTTTGGTATCCAGCTGAGGAGGGGTTCGATTGGGAATATATTGTTCAAATTTTAATTTAGAAAGATGTTTTAAAATGTTGCAATAAATCAAGTGAAAAGTTATAGTTTTCCAATTTGAACATACACGTAATTTTTTGTACTTAAATTTTTAATTAAGAAACTGAGAAAAGAAGCATACTCACAGATATAGAAGACAAAATTGTGGTTACCAAGGGGGAGAGGGAAGGGGGGCAGGGGCAATGTAGTGGTAGGGGAGTAAAAGGTACAAACTATTAGGTATAAAATAAGCTACAAGGATATATTGTACAATAAAGGGAATATAGCAATATTTTATAACTATAAATGGAGTATAACTTTTAAAATTGTGAATCGCTATATTGTATACCTGTAACTTATATAATATTGTACAGCAATTGGACTTCAATTTTTAAAAAAAGAAACTGAGAAAAAAATCTGATAAAAACTAGTGGAGTATAAGACAAGGTATAAAGATATGCAATGGAATCAAGAAAAATTAGCATTAATCAAATTAAAATGTTCAGATTTTACCATGAAGAGGAAGAGATAAATCTCTAAAAAAATAATACATAGGTTCTTGGATGGGTTTAGTAATCTAACGAATTAAAAGGAGTGAATCCCAGGAAGATATTTCAATTTCTTGCTGAATTCACTAAAACTGACAGCAAAGAAAACACAAAGTGACAAAGATGTGAATATCATCATTCAGAGAATATTTAAGAATAGTAACCATGAGAAACCTTGAAATGCCCTAAAATCTTATAGCTCACATACACACAGAAACATGATACAAATGTTCCCCAAATTTGATAATAATACTATAATTTACATGTCATTACCAATGAGTTATGAAATTGAAAGCAATTTTTCTAAACTACCCAAAAACGTTTACTATTTTTGATCAGCCATACTCTGAAGAAAGACTAAATTATCTTTTTATTATGACTGTAGAAAATCACTGTCATATGAAGAGAACAAAGGCGACTCAGCCAAAAACGTAAGGAAAGTATTATAGAAGTATGGCTAGAAGTGAGTCAAAATTATGTTTTTGAAGGGTTTTATGATATTTATATTATTTATCAGCTTTTTAAAATGTATGATTTGTTGTGATTCTGGTCACATTGGAAATATTCACTTTTAGACCTAATTTTGTATTCATACTTTTGTGGTTTTTTTCTTAAAGGAGTTCCCCAACTTGAATAAGGAGTACTAGAACCTAGGTCTACCATGACTGACATGGGTGATGGAGGGATGGGAGTGGGAGGGGGCCTGCCCACCACACAGACTCTCCACTGCCTCAGACAGTCTTTGGTGGGAAGGTGCCTGGCGGCCAAGGGCACACAGAGTCAACCTAAGAACCTGCAGGGTTGGAGGCTTTCCTACAGGGAGCCAGCCCTCTGTCCCTGCAGCTTCAGCACAGGGCCCCATGCCAGGCAGCTCCTGCTTCACGTGGTGATTGGACTGGCATCTAGTCACTAGATAGCTAGGCACCAGATTCACTTCTGAGTCATTTCCAGCCCTGATCCTTTTTTAAAGACTGGTGGTGGGCACCGTCATGCTCCTGGAGAGCAAATAAAGTGACTCACTTTCTGGAAGACTAGTTGGCAAGAAATACTCAACATGTTCACACCCTTCAGCCCAGTGATTCCCCTTCCAGGAATCTATGAATAGAAATGATTAGAAATACAAGCAAATATGTAAGCAAAATGAAGCTCCCACAGCATTACATGGCACAATGACGATACGATAGCGACAGTGTTTAAAACAATCCCTCTCTTGTGTACAGCTAGGTGTCTAGAACTGAAGAAATTTACCAGAATGTTGCTAAAATCTTCTCGGTGGTACCATTTGTGATTGCTATTTTCTTTTTTATGGGTTTATCGGTGTGTACCGGCACGTGTGTGTGTGTTTGTGTAATCGGCACAGATGACTTTGACAATCAGAAGAATGTGCATTTTTTAAATGAACCAGTTGTGGAAGGAAATCAGACACCTACACTAGGTGGCCGACACACCTGCTCCCACAGGAATGTCTTTGTACTCATCAGTCTTTCTTTAAAATAAATTGCTTTAGCCATCACAAAAAATGGTCACCTCCCACCTCATTTCTCCAGGATCCCTGGAGCCTTTGCCTGGACACTATGATTCAGCAACACAGGTAAACTTGGAGCCGCTCTTTGCAAGATTCCTCGCATTCTACTGTGGGCTTTCCTCTCAGCAGGTGGGTTATTGTGTGTACAGGCAGTCCTCTTGGTTCTTACCGTCACAAGAGCCGTGTACATGCCTGGGTGGGGATGTGTAAGAGGACATAACCTGAAAATAGCCTCCAGCTGAGGAGTCCTTTGGACCTTGGAGAGACCAGGAAGCAGAGAAAAGACAAGAGCCCATGTGATGGACCTCACTCTCCTCTCTGTAAAGTGAGGGTCTGAGCGACCTCCGAGGACCCTGGTTCTACCCCTCTGAGCCCTACTACAGTGACGGTGCATCATGGGAACTACACGGCAAGGACACAGACTCCACCTTATCCGGTGGGATTGTCACGGCTCCATTTCAGGTTGGACAATTCAATATTACTCATCCTGAACTCAAACTACCTTCTCTGGTCTGCTTGAGTCTCTTTAGAAATCAGGCTGGGATTATGGAAATATATAAATTACACATGCTGTGCAGGCATAATTTTTTAAACAGAAATGAGCAAGGCGAAAGGAGGCAAAAATCGTGTGCCTCTGTGTGCCTGATGCGTGCAAGGTGCCTGTGTATGTATGAGACAAGCCTGTGAGCTGGGCCATCAACTCTGCTCAGGAAGGGGGTGAGCTTATATGGTGGTCAGAGCAGGGGACAGAGCTAGCGCCATCAGCCTGCACAGCAAGGGTCCCATCGTGGAGGCCTCTGTGCAGGGGCCACCCAGGAGGGGACTCTTCATGGGACTCAGTGCCAGAGGGAGTCTCTATGGGTCAGGGGAGTCCTGGGGTCCAATTCCAGGAAGGGAGGGTCCCAGAGAGATAAAGGAGGGCCAAGAGAGGTCAAGCTAGAGACACAGCCCTATGCCAGATACAGAGGAAGGCCAAGAAATCGGAAGCGCAGAGTGGGCTCACGACACTTCAGAGGCCACCAGCCGGGGAGGAAAGCCCCCTGAACCGGATGCCTGAACACAGCGTGGCCCACAGACCCCATCCTGCTAAAGGCTCTGCACCCACACACTCTGATCTCCCTTATCCTGGCTTTCACACAAAAGGAGTTTCTACGTGTCTATCCAGCCAGCAAAGGCCACCAGCAGGCACAGAAGTGAGGTGGAGCAGACCCCTTCCGGGCCCTCTGCCGTCTTTGATCCTATGTGTTACTCAGGCCAGCTCCTGCCGTGGAGGATCCATCTGATGCAGAGGTTCTATCTCCAGGAAGTCCCGGGTGCCACCTTCGAGCCTGCTTGGAAGAATGTCGGAGTCACAGCAGATTGGCCGATGTCTTGGAGAAGCTGGGGAAACCGAGATCCACACAGGGAGGCGTAACTCACTCAGACTCCCAGCTGGCGCAGGCAGATTTGGAAACAGCTGGGAACCACACTGTGAACAACCATGGTGTGCTTTGGCCACAACTCCCGACGGGGCATTTTCCCCCCACATTGCCTGCTCGTGGGCTTCCAAATCATCCACTTGGAAGCTCCCCATCACCAGCCTCTAATGAAGTGCTCTCAGCCTTCCAGAGCACAGCCCCACCTTGACTGATCAGAGCAGCTCCTGGTACAGGCTGCATGCACTTGGGGGTGCACCACTCCGGCTGCATGAAGCCAGGGTACTGTGAGATGCTGGGAAATGGTCTGCAAAGCTCTAATGTTTATTACTTTCCAAAGTCATCACGACTCGGTCTTCCAATACAGAAAAATATGTTTTTGATTTTGTCGTCGATGTCCCAAAGCCCCAGTCCGTGGGTCCCCGACGACAGACCCCTCTTGGTGGGCAGGGCCTGGGGCCCGAGGCTGGTCTCAGAGGGGTTGCTGAGCCTTCCTGCCAGGCCCTGCTGCTGAGGGTAGCACTGGCCTTGCCCGATCTTACTGGCCATCGGCAGAAGCCCACCCAGCCCCGGTGGTCCTTTCCCAGATGTCCCCAGGCTGGCTGAGGCCTTCCTGGTGTGCTTTCCCTGGTGAGCAGGGATCCACTGGCAGGAGACAGAGCAGCAGCCATTACAAGGAGAGTTCTTGAGCGCCTGGTATGTGCCAGCATCATTAGCACCGATGCTCCCCGGCATGGGCCGTGAGCCAGGCCTTGGAAGGGGAGAGGTGAGGACCTGCGGTCAGGTCTTCAAGGGAGGCGGGTGGGCACCCAGCTTGTCCCAAGTCAGGTGGAACCCACAGGCCCCAAGGGGTTCATCCAGATTCCTGCTCTTTCTTGTTCTCTATCTGTCTCTCACTGTCTCTGTGCATCTCTGTGTCTGTCTCTGTCTCTTTGTCTCTCTCCATCTCTCCTCTCTCAGTCTCTCGGTCTCCCTCCCCGTGACCCCATCACCCCCACCCCATCACCTCCAGGCTCATCTGTGCCCAAGGTCACCTGGGGGCCTGCTGGGTGGGTCCTGCCCCATTGTTCATCGAGCCCGACCCAGTACTTACCCCTTGTCCCGACACCAGGGAGCTATCCCTGTGCCCCCCCAGAGAGTGTGCCTGACCCTGGGAACTGTGGAGCCTTCTCCCCACATCTTTGCCTCCCCCTCAGCTTGGGGTTAAGAACAGTTGCTTCAATGTCTGTTGTCTGTCCTGGAAGCTTGTGGTATATCTGGAAGCTTCTGGAAATCTTAGGAACCTCTTTTTGCCCTTTCCCTTCATCTCCCCCACAGTGGGTGGAGTTTTCCTCTGTGACAGTGTGGCTGGGGCCAATCAGCTCCGGCCTTCTCTCTCCCAGCATGAGAGAACCAGAGGCCAAGCCACACACAGGGTCCCCGGGTGGCTGCTCCCACCAGGTTTCCAGCCCAAACCAAAATCGCTAGTTCTGGGGTGGGGGAGCCCTCTCCCACTGCTCCCCCATTCACTCCCTACTCTGCTGTGGACTGCTAACACCAATGACCTTGAGTGCCTGTCACCACCCCCATATTCCTCTCTAGGGCAACCAGGATCATAGCCAGATTGAGGGTCCTGGGGAGGGGCCAAGGACTCGTGGAGGGCATCCCCATCCATGGTGGAGGCTGCTAACAGAGTGGCCCAACAAGGCAGGGGACATATAAGCAGTGAAGGGGGCACTATAGAGAGTGGTGGGGTCTGTGGTAACATTTTCACCAACTGCATAGGCAACCTCTCTCCTCTCACACAAGGTGTCCAGATCCTCCATTTTTTTCAAGAGAAACTTCAAACCTGGATTTTTATAGGAAAATGTTAGGGCATAAATAAAATTTTTAAGAAGCACTCTGTAAGCCAAATCGAATACACTGACAGGATAAATCTGACCTGCACACCACCTTTAGGACCTTTGTTTGGTGTCCCCAAACACCCACCCCCTAACCTCCCAACCACCCTGATGACTGACTGGCAGGGGGACTCCTCACAGCTCCCACACTCCTCCTTTGCCCCCAGCCGCGGGCCACGTGCCCTGTCCCTCAAGAGCCATCAAGGTACTCAGATGATCCCCATGCAGAGCCCGCTGCAGCCTGCAGCCTCCAGGCTGGTCACCCTGCCCTTGGCCTGCAGACTCCTGGGCTGCCCTTCTCCTTCTCACCCAGCGCAACACAAAGCCAAGGCAGTAAGATGGTCCAAGCCACAGGGAGTCCCCAGAGGGCCAGGCTGCCGACGACATGCTTGCTTAGATTTCTTTCCCCTTCTTTGCCGCTACCAAAGATGATGTTTCAACACAGCTACTGCCTCCACTCAGGCAACCAGGTCAGAGTGCCTGGGGCTGATCCCACGGTCCCCAAGAAGGGTCCTGCCTGTGCACGGCTGACCCCAGCCCTGGGCTGCCCCTCAGGCGGTGAGAAGCAGACGTGTCTGGACCAGTTACCAGCTTTGCTGAGCTATGGCTGTGTGGCCTGGGCAAGTGACTAAGCTTGGCTGCCCTGCTTCTTCATCCATAAAACAGGAACATTAACTACCTCATTCTAGATAAAAAGACACAAAATTAGATAACATACTTAAATTCCCTCCCAGCTTCCTCCCCTGCAGAAACCCTGGAATAATAATAATAATGGTTAACATTTATTGACCCCTACAGTGTGTGAGGCACTGATAAGGGCTTACAAACATCTCATCTAACCCTCACGACTGCCCTGTGGGGATTATCATCACCCCATCTCCCCCATTTCCATTTTACAGATGGAATCCCAGCTCCAGAGAAGTTGGCTATTTGTCGCTGGAAAAGCCCAGATTTGAAAGTTTAGCTTGTCTTAATGTTGAATCTAAAGATACCAAGGTAGGACTTGGGGCCGCCCCTGTTGGTTTCAGTGACTGACTTCCACCCCCTTCATCCCCCTTGTCCTAGGACTCACTCCCTCCCCCAGAGTCTGCCCTTGGCCCTGGGGTCCAAGATGTGTGGGTTCAGCTGTCTGAGCACCCCACGGGGGCTGGTCAGCCGCCACTCTTAACACAGACCTGCAGCCTTCTTCAACTTACCACCCACCACCCAGCTCCCACTTCCTGCTTGTGCAACACGGGCCTCGAGCGTGGAATGCTGCCCACTTGGCCCAACTGACTCCTACTCATTCTTCGGAACACAGTTCAGACAAACCTTCCACTGAAGCCCCTGGCAGCCCCCAACCCCCCCAAGCTGGGCTGAACCCCTCCTCTGGGCCATCCCGGCACCCACCCTTGCCTTGATAGCGCATTCTTTGTGCTGCGTGAGTTCACAACACGGTGAGTGACATGAGTGAGCAGAAGCAAGGCGGGCCCCTCCAGGTTTGACCTGAGGGTCCCAGCAGCTGTTCCCAGGACCCCTGTTCTTGCCTCTGATGTCACCCCAGGCCACTCTTTGCCGCTCCCAAGAAAACCACACCCTGCCAGGAGGCCCTGGGGCCACCAAGCCTGCGAGAACAGAGACCTGTGCTGGTGTCCTGCCCTGGGCTCTGGAGAAGCCCCTGGTTGAAGCCCCCCGGCCTCCATGCTCCCCTTTGCTCCTCCCATGTGGACCGGGCACCTTCCCTTTCTCAGGCTTTATTTCACACCTGCTCCAGATGCCTTCTCATCAGGAACTGTATGTCCCTTTCTCAGGGCTGAGAGGGGCTGGGGGCACCAGGAGCCCAAGGCTGCCCCTGGAGTGACATCCTGTGATAATATTAGCATAGGAGGCGATGAAGTGCAGACAGTTTGCCATCTAGGACCGGAGCTAGATTACCATGGAAGCGATGCCAGATATGGGCACCCACTCAAAAATGTAAAAATATGTATTCCAGCTGTTGAAAGTGTTTCCAGGATGGGGGGTGGGGGTGGGGCGGGGCGTCCCTCTGTGGCACAGCACCCCCTGCTGGTCATGCTGAGATGCAGCTTCACTCACAGGCATCCTTTGCTGTAGGGAGGGACAGAGCGGGGACCAGGGGATACAGGGTGTGCACGTACGCACCATTTCTCCCGCGCTCTCTC